>NC_135888.1:95409315-95935671 GCF_964194155.1 Cetorhinus maximus
ATCAGTGTCTGCAGAACTGAAAGACTGCACACCCAATTCTGATATTTTAGAATATCATAATATAACACAGAAGACGGCCATTCAGCCCATTGTGCCTGTACTGGTTCTTTGGTAGAGCCATTCAATTAATCTCACTCCTCTGCTCTTTCTCCATAGTTCTGTAATTCTTTTTCCTTCAAGTATTTATTCAATTACCTTTTGCTAGTTACTTTTGAATAGTCTTCCACAACTCTTTTGAATACTGAAATCCAGAACACAACAACTCACTCCGTTAATTTTTTTTTAAACCTCATGTCTTCTGGTTCTTTTGTCAATCACCTTAAATCTGTGTCCTCTGATCACTAATCCATTTAGCACTGGAAACAGTTTCGCCTTATTTAACCTATCAACACCATTCATGATTTTAAACAGCTCTATTAAATCTCCTCTCAAACTTTCCTGCTCTAAGGAGAGCAACCCCAGCTTCTCTAATCTTGCCACACAATTGAAGTCCCTCAAATCCAGTACCATTCTGATGAATCTCTTCTGCATCCACTTTAAGGTCTTGTCATCCTTCCTAAAATGTGGTGCTGAGACACAAAATTCCAGCTGAGGAATCCCCAGTGTTTTATAAAGGTTTTGTTGTAAGGTTCTTGGTGTCTCACTAAGAGGTCTGGAGGCTTGTGTGGTTGAACATAAACTGTTTATTGTTAACACACAACTATATAGATACCTCCAAGATATAGCCCTATCTATTCCGACTTCTCTCGGAATCCTCTACACACAGTCTACTCTCATGTGACTCTCTACATCACAATATGGGCAGTACTGTTCTCCAGTCCCACATTAACCCTTGCTATGCCAAACATCCTTATACTACAGGTTTAGCATAATTTCCTAGCTCTATAAAGTCAAGGATCTCATATGTTATTTTTGGCTGCTACTAAACTTGTCATCAGAAGATTTGCTCTGGACCTCAACAATCTGGTCTCAGCCACTGCAGTTGTCATGATTGGTCGAATCTCTACCTTTGTTTTTTTACAGTACAGAAGAAATATCTGAAGCACACAGCAATCACCAGTCTCCTTTTTGTGTATAATTCACGAAGGAAGTCTTTGTATTGAGATGCAAGAGGAGTACTGAGATTGCAAAAATGTAATGAAAACTTGCAGACAGTGTCTATTTTAGCTGATCCAATTTGCCAAATCATCAGTAATCTGTAAGAAACTGGTGTCTCCTATCTGGAAAACAAAAGTTTATTTAGTGAAGATACACCAGCTGAGTTGTGGCAAAGTGTTGGTTTGTCAGACTGCTACAACCAATCAGAAATTTACTTGATGAGAAAGGTAAACTAGACCATCTCTTTTGAATTGAAAATAAAGTTTAGAACTGCAATTTGCTCTTTTTCCCTGATATTAATGATGACTTAACCCATTGAACAGATGTGCATAAGAAAGCACAAATAGGGCAGTAGCACTCTGCTCCTTTTCCCATTCGCTATCTGCTCAAAATGGGAACGATGGCAGAAGAAAATGGGACCCAATATTTGATACGCTGAGTATCAGGAAATATCCAAAAGGTACCACCACGTAACAAGACATGCAAATCTATCTCTCTCCTCCATCCGCTGTCAACTCTCATAAAACAGAGAATTCGACAGCTGTTCAGGCTGGGTAGTTTAACAAAGAAAAGTGGGAATATTAACCAACCATGTTTGGTCTCACAGGAGAGGAGAAAATGACTCTGTTAGTGAGCAATGTATAGAACTATGATCATTGAGGGCCTGTCAGTGTTCTAAGTGCATTGTATGATTTTCTGTCCGAATGAAAATCACTTCAATCCATGGAATATGTATCCTGATTCCACCCCATCCAAGGTCTTGATAGAATTCACTGAAATGTGTAGTTTCTAGATAGCAGAGAATAATTGCTGTAGGTTGTTAAGAGTGGAATATATTTTCAAGATACACTTAATATGAGGACCAACTATTGCTTCCAGCTCTATCTGGGTAACTGCTTATACTTTTGCCAAGATTTTATATATTTTCATTGAGTAGTTTATGCCAGACTTTAGGGCACATTATGCTGTTTGAATTCTGTTCTGTTCAGTGCAGTAAGGTGTTTAAAAAAAAGTTTTTATTACACAGCTTTATGAGAGTAAAATGGTCATGTACTGACAGAATTTTTCAAAAAATGTTAGACCAATACATTTTGTAGTCTTCTGCGGAATGGATATATTAAAGCACCACTTTCATTCAAATAAATGCATTGAAGGATTATAAATGTTGGGTGGAGTTTTACCACCCGCTGTGTGGGGGCCTAGGAGGCAGTGGGGTGATAAAAATTTGAGGGAGCTGCATTGGGACAACTCTCCGACATAGTCCTGCCACTAGCGAAGTTTCCCAGTGGCAGGAGCTGCAACAGCCCAGCTGCCCCCTGTCATGACAGCAGACCATAGCCCAAGTTACTAACGGGTATATTGAACTTCTTAAAGGAGGCCATGTGTTTTAAAAAAGGACCTACAAGCAAAAGCTGGCTGAGACTGCTAAGTATCCACCTGCTGGAAAATCCCAGTGTGGATTGCACATGAGAAAATGCGATGTCGCATCTAAAAAGGTGTCAAGGCCTCCTTCAGACAGAGACACTTCAAAGGAAGAGATACAATGCAAAAACACTGATTACCATCCCAGCAGAAACCATCACCTGTTGAGCTATAACCCAGACTGTGGGATTGATTGAGGTGAAAGAAAGCAGTTTCTGGGCGAATGACATGTTTGTTTTTCCATTCCAGGAATACACAGGAAAAGGGGTTAAAAGCCAATTGCAACCCTGGCCCCTGTATGCTAGTTTTGGTGCTCTGTTCTATTGCTAGTGTGTGTTATGAAGGTCACAGCTGAAGAACATCAACTAGGCATTCCTGCACTTGCATGTAAAGAAGTACCTCTCTTTAATTGCTGGAAGCAAGTCACAAGTCAGCAAAGCTACAGTCGAAAAGGCAACAGGTCAATTCCTTTCAGCTAACCAGTAGAACCAAGAATCTCCAAACCAACTGCTCAGCTGCCAAAGTCAGCTCTACCGGAATCACCCAACTTAACGGCTGCAAAGTTTCGCTATTTACTGCTCATAGACAAGCCAAAGACTGATTCGTATATCTTTTTTAACTTTAATTTTTGTACTCACACACACATTAGAAATGAGTAGCATGTGTGTTGTGTTTTTATTACTTTTTCTTGTATTTTTGTAACTAATGAACTCACTCTTTCTTTGACTCAAGAAAGCCTGGTTAAATTGGTTCCTTTTAAAACATAAATACATTTGGAATTGGAAAAAACATCGACAAGGAAAGAGATCCCTTTTAGATTAACCTTGTTGTGACCAAGGAGGTTGAAAAAAGAATGGGAGCCAGTTCATATCTCCTCACCCAGGAGCATAACAATTTGGGGTACATCATGCGGGATCATTACAAATTGGGGGAACCTCGCCCAGGGACCAGTTGTAATATCACCGACTGGAGGCATGTGGGCAAGTTAAGCAATTAAAGGCTTAATTTAGGGCCATTTTCCTGTGCTGCGTGGGGAGACCAAGGAGGCACCATGCCTGTCTCCATGCGTTTCCCCTGGGGGACTGGGGTGTTACATCTGCAATGCTATTAGGAAGGGAGTTCCAGGTTTTTGATCTACCACCAGTGAAGAAACGATGATAGAGTTCCAAATCAGGATGGTGTGTGGTTTGGAGGGGAACATGCAGATGGTAATATTCCCATAAGTCTGATGCTTTTGTCCTTTTAGGTAATTGAGGTGGTGGTTTGGATATATATATAAAATATAATAATACAAAAGTAGTTGAATTAAAAATGTTGGCGATTAGGGGAAAGCTAATTTTCTGTGTAGATTATGAGCTGCAAAATAGTAAGCACTGTCCAGAGTGAAGAAGCCACCACACATCAATGATTTATGACCAATCAGCGAGTATAGATACATATACAGAGAGCTTTGATTAATCTGCTGCTTTTAGCAACAGTCTTCACAAAATGCTGCCTTTACAAATAAAAAGGAACTTGTCTCTCAGCAGTACCCAACAGATTGTAAAGTAATAAAGACCACCTTTGACTGGGCAAACTAATCTATAACAATCCCAACATCATTGTGGAGTTGAAAACATTGATGTACCTGACATGGAAAGAAGCTAGCCTTAACATGATTGAAGACTTTTTGACTCATTGTAATAACATTAATAAACAGAAAGCTAAGTACAGGCTTGTATTATAGGACATATCCTGTTCATTAATGGGTGTAAGTTAATTCATGACAACTGAAGCAAATGTAATAGTTTACTACAAACTAGTAAGGGCCCAAAGGTATGGTACAAGAAAATAGCATTGTCAGTTGAAATAAAAATCAGGTGAGTGAAGAAAGTTATTTTAGTGTGGTCAGGTTATGTAAATACTCTGTCATCTTTTATTATTTATTTAAAAAGATGTGAGCATCCAAAGTCGATCAACATTGCAAAGATAATGGGGATCCAAAGTCATCAAGCACATGATTTCTAAATGCAAGAATTGGAATGGAAAGCATATCAAGAAGCTTTAGGTAAATAGTCCAACATAAAACATCAGAATGAGAGCAATACAACTTTACTAAAGCAAGGAGTTCAGAAAAGAAGCTGGCTACTAATTCATGACTTTATTTGGAAAGAGGCATGGAGAATTGTTTATGTTGCATGAACATATTCTAGGCTCAAACCTACTCAGTTTATAAATCTACAAAAGGGTTGTTCAAGTTGAAGTGTAGGTTAAACAATAAATACTGAAAGAATTCTGCTACTGATCAGTGGAAATACATTATGCATTCCAAGAACTCTACATACTTATAGGTTTGCCAGATCATCCAAGAATCTCCAAGTCATAAGCTTTCAAATAAATAAAACCTGGATCAAAACCAGATGCGCCAACTCAGATTACAACTCTCGTTATATTATTTTACCAAAGTTAAAAATGGTCACTCAACTGCATATAAATTGCCATGGATACCATGGATTTCTCTATTCAGAGAAGTAGTCATCTTCATTAACATCACAAGAATGAATTATCTGGCCATTAACACATTGCTGTTTGTGGGAATTTGCTGCCTGCAAATAGACTGTTGTGTTTCCTATGTTACAGCAGTGACTACACTTCAAAAGTACGTAATTGGCTGTAACGTGCTTTGGGGCATCTTGAGGTTGTGAAAGGCACTATATAAATGCAAATCTTCTTTCTTTGTTGATGTTATTAAAATATTATGATACTCATAATGCACTGAATCAGTTAATGTATAAGTTTATAATGTTAATTTGATTAATATATTTATTTAATGCTTTCATGTTGGCAAATTAACTATCTTGACAGAACATTGACTAGCAACAGAAAATAGCTGGAGATATTTCACCCAAATTTCACTATTGAGGCTGGAGTTGGGAGTTTTTATGACTTCGCAATTCCACCTCCTACCTGCCAAAACTATTTTCATATTGGGTGGTTCAGCCTGGAGTTAGAGATGAAGATGATAAGATGGCCAAGTCGAAAGGCCCATGTCCATTTGCTGAGGCATCAACCCAGTTCTGGAGATTAGTGTGAGGCCCCTAACCCTCACCCCCTCTACCCTATAGCCCCCTCATATCACATACCCTCCCAACTCACTCATCCAGTGTCCACTATAAACAGAACACATGCCCTATACTAACATTTAGAAGTCCTTGAAGAGCTTATTAATCCATCAAAATAAACAAACATTAGTTGACAAGCCACTCAATAAACCATTATCTTCTTTGAAAAGTTCAAATCTGTCAAATAAACAAACATAATTTGAAAGGCCATTTAAAAAACATTTTTTCTTTGAAAAGCTCATAAATCTGACAAGGTAAACATGCTCACATTCCCCTTGACAGCTGTGTTAATAATCCCTGCTGAACAGAATCCATTAATGGGTTTGGAAGTCAGCCAAGCATTCATAATGAGATACCACTGAACAACTGTGTCAACAACTACCAATGCCATCTCCCCCCATCCTGAGCTAAAACCTTTAAAGCCTTTGAATGCAGTCAGATGCTTAGCCATCTGTTAAAGCTTTGAAACAGCCAAAGAATTGGTTGAGCCAAAATTTAAAGATAGTGAAAGCTCAGCCATCTGTCCAATCTTTTAAACAGCCAAACAGATAGCTGAGCAGAACTTCAAGGGAAATTATCAAAGCAATTGTCGCATTTCACACCATTAGATCTGGATTTTACTACTATACAATGCAGAATATCATATAATCCAGTGGATAATGTACTCAAAATCATCTGAAGACTTTCACAATGGTGTTCATTCTCTTGACAGTTAGCCAGGTGTCACAGGTGACAACATGGCAACCACATTATTTAATGGTTACCTATGTTTTCAAAACAAAGCAGTATCATCACTCACTGTATTAAAAAAAGACTTAACTCATGATACAGCATTTCATTATGACATGTGAAATAGGCAACAATATTTGTATATAACTCATCTATCATACAGTTCCTGCCTCGAAACCATGGCTACTCCATGCTTCACAAGACTTCTGCGCTGGTGTGAATCATGATGCCTTCCAAAACTGACCTGACACTTTCAAAATTAAGGTCGGAAATGTCCACTTCTGCAATGATGCTGGCAACATTGTGACATCAGCGTGCAGGCTACTGCCCCATCCCTTTACCTGTACACCGGTGAAAACTCCCAGCACCAGGAATGGGGTTGAGAATCCCAGATTCAGGTCCTGACCACCATTTTTATAGCCTACCCAATGCACTTCAGCCCCACAATGGAACATGAAAATCCAGCCCATTGAGCAGAGGAAACTGTTAAGGAGACAATAACCAGTAGATTTATGCTGGGATAAAAGCAAAAAACTGCGGATGCTGGAAATCCAAAACAAAAACAAAAATACCTGGAAAAACTCAGCAGATCTGACAGCATCTGCGGAGAGGAGCACAGTTAACGTTTCGAGTCCGAATGACCCTTCAACAGAACTAAGTAAAAATAGAAAAGAGGTGAAATATAAGCTGGTTTAAGGTGGCGGGGGGGGGGGGGGGGGGGGGGGGGGGGGGCGTAAGAGCTGGATAAAGGGCCAGTGATAGATGTCCAATGTCTCCAATGTAGAGGAAACCAAACGCAAACTGGGTGACCGCTTTGCAGAACACCTTCAGTCTGTCTGCAAGCATTACCCAGACCTCCCTGTCGCTTGCCATTTCAACACTCCACCCTGCTCTCATGCCCACATGTCCATCCTTGGCCTGCTGCATTGTTCCAGTGAAGCTCAACGCAAACTGGAGGAACAGCACCTCATCTTCCAACTAGGAACTTTACAGCCTTCCAGACTGAATATTGAGTTCAACAATTTTAGATCATGAACTCTCTCCTCCATCCCCACCCTCTTTCTGATTTCCCCCTCCCCCTTTTTTCCCCAATAATTTATATAGATTTTTCTTTTCCCACCTACTTCCATTATTTTTAAATGTATTTCCATCCATTGTTTTATCTCTACCTTTTAGCCTTTTTTAATTCCTTCACCCCACCCCACCCCCACTAAGGCTATCTGTACCTTGCTTGTCCTGCTTTCTACCCTTAATTAGCACATTCCTCAGATAATATCACCACCTTCAACACCTCTTTGGCCTTTTGTCTGTGACATCTTTTTGTTATCTCCACCTATCACTGGCCCTCTATCCAGCTCTACCCCCCACCCCTTAAACCAGCTTATATTTCACCTCTTTTCTATTTTTACTTAGTTCTGTTGAAGGGTCATTCGGACTCGAAACGTTAACTGTGCTCCCCTCTGCAGATGCTGCCAGACCTGAGTTTTTCCAGGTAGATTTATGCTGGGGCCTGTTCTGAGTTCCCTGTCATTTATACTATTTATAAATAACTAGTGATATGAAAATTAAAGATACAGGTCAGAGAGAGCACCAACTTATCATTATCATGGGCAATGCCACAGGAGTTCAAATAGTTATTTATAAATAGTTATATAGCACATTCTGGAGCATTGTCCCCAGTGACTGAACAGGAGTTTGATGCTCTACAGACATCTTTTTTTTAAAATGCTAAATATCTAGGATATGGGTCTTGAAACACTGCAATAAAGAATTGTCACTATCTAATCCTCTGGAATGGCAGCCTCCTCATATTCCACATCAAATTCCTCATGCTGCTTAAGTTCAGGTATAATCCTGTGCAATTTTCTCAGTTAAACTAACTGATTCCCCAGAGTTTGTCCCCATGGACTGGTACATGGTAGTGAGTGAGTGGCAATGCATACAAAGAGAGCTAGACAGGTCAGAAGCAATTGTTCTTCTAGGTGTATTTTCTCAAGCATATTGCTGTGGCATACTTAGGAGGTCAGGAAAAAAAAGTTACTATAAATAGATGAACTATACAATGTCCATAGTTCCTTCAGAGTAATGTATGAGCTTAAGCATATGCAATGTGTTGTGATGACAATATGTTGTGTAGGACTTGGTAAAATTTATGAAACAAGACACTGGATAAAGAGAGTCAACTTGTTTAATCTGCATGGTTAAGACATAAAGCTGAACATCTATTATATAAAAAAATCCAAATCCCCGGCAACATTATAGATGTTCTGATATAAAGTCAATAACCTTTGTTTCTCTCTCCACAGATGCTATAGATCTGTTGAATGTTTGCAGCATTTCTGTTTTGCAAGACAGATGTTCTAGTCATTTAACTCATTGCTGATTGTGGGATCTTACTGTGCATATTGGCTCCTCTATTTTCTTGCATTACAACAGTAACTACACTTCAAAAGTGATTAACTGGTTGTGCAGCACATTGGAACATCCCGAGGTCATGGAAGGCATGATTTACAAGTTATTAGTTAATCTTTTCTTTCTCATGCTACCTGATTCTGTTGGTCCCTGTATTGTAGCTTTACTGCTATGTACTGATGTTGAATCATGCAATACCTGTAAAACATTTGCAACAAAACCATGAAGTATATATAATTAGTAAAATAAATTAGAATTGGAATAAGGCTGCACACTTTTAGAAATTACTGAATATACTTTCAATATATTCTTAGTGTGATACTATTTCCTTTTGGTGTAATGTACATAAATCAAATGTTCTTGAAGCTTTCCAGAAGACCCAACTTCCTTCATTGCATTTCCTGTGTTAACATTATGGGTATTTCCCAAAGAAAACAACTATTTTGACACTTTAAACAATAGTGGCAAAAACTGTCTCTAGTTTTTAAGTCATTTACAAATGCATTACCACCAGATGAAGAAATGTTACTTCTTGGCTGCCACTGTAGATACTGTACAACTCAGGAAATCAATCATTCTCAACATCATTTTTTTTTAAACATCATGCTTATCAATAAAACTAGAATGAAGTACAAGCCAGAATGTTTTTAATGTTCAAATCAGAGACCAAGGAGCTTGGAAGCCAGATAGGGCCTGTTAAAGGGACCTTCTTCATCTGCCCAAAGATGATCTCCTAATTCTTGGAACAGCTTCTGGCAGAAAACCATGAGCACAGATGCTCGACTACAGGGGACCCAACCTTCTATCAGATAAACACAACAATAGCAGATGTCAGCTGATCAGATTTCACATGAGCAGAAGTCACTTGGGCAGAATATTATGTGATCAGAATGTCATGTAAACAAACCTCTGTAACTGTCTCCAATCAGAATTGAAAATGCTATTCTCTGAAAGTGGCAGACGAAAGACAGTTTTGTGTTCTAGGCCCATGCCTACTAAGAACTGGTTTGAGACTGCCCAAGGTTATTTGGCATAGGTCCATTACAACCAGCAGACAAGAGGAGATTTTCATTACACGAGTCAAAACTGGATTTTTAACCCAATTGCTAAGATAAAAGTCCAAAACCTAACAGATTGCACAATTCGGTCTCCCAGCAGAATCTTTTTGACAGAAGAAATTGCCAGATGATTATATGCTGTGCCACAGAGAAACTCGGATATCATTATGGAACGCACCTTTTAAAGGCCACGTGAATAAAAAAAAGCTTGACCTTTTTATATGTCCTTCAAAGCAAATCACCTCTTCACTTCTTTGCAAATGAATGCATTTGTGTGGCATTTCAATGTACAAGGAACTCCTATTGAAGTTTTATAAACAGCACTTCATTAAAAAGGAGATCAAAACACATAATAGAAAATGAATCTATTTAAGATCGGCAAGATCCATACAAGTAAGTACACAGTAAGTTGATGAGTCTTGAAGCTTGGGCAATCACTTGAACCAACAGGTATACATTGCCTTTCAAGCTTTCTTTTGTACCATATTGTAGAGTGCAGTTGATTACAGTACTATAGAGCTTTTACTTCAATGCTACAAAAACACAAAACCAATAAATCACTGCAAGGCAAACACTGACTCAGATATCATCAAAGTCAGACAATGTGAGAAAGTAATGCATAGCTGATGGGTTCAACCTGCAGTGCAGATGGAGGATAAACATTGTTTTAAAGGGCAACAAACCTAAATCAAAACTATAGGGCTAAGAGTTCACACAATATTGCACATTTATTTTTTTGTCTCTGGTTTAACATTCTTGTGGACTTGCATTCACTTGTAAAAATGTTTTAAATTAATTGAAAATAAAAATTTAGTATTTCCAGTACAAGAAATGGTTGGATCAGGAATTTTCTATTCCATGCACATTTATCATCCTTGGAAACATAAGAATGATTTAATTCTGAAAAGTTATATTTTTTGATCCCAGCTGGATTCCTCAATGGAAAAGAAACATAAGTTGTATTGGTAAGTGAATGTTCTTTTTATCTTCTGATGGACTTCTGTTTGGTCTCCTTTTAAAGGGGAACCAAGCTGCATATTTAAAACAACTAGATAATTGATCCACAGCTAAACAAAATCATTGAACCTGTATATTTGGTCAGCAGGTATCTAACATCCATGGAAAATATCATTATGTTCTAAACCCAGCTACTGAGAAATCCACACAAGCAGAGTTTCTGCTGATTTGATATTGAGTGCACATTCTCTGCCAGAAAGGACAGATCACAGTTGGAGACGAAGAACTTAGTTGGCAAGAGTCAAGGCTTAGGCATTCCCAAGTGTGCACAGGGATACCTATACAGCTTAGCCATCTGAAATGGTATAGCTCACCAGCACAGGACATTGCTAAGTGTCCTGCTGGTGACCCATGATTTGGCTTCTGGGGTAAAAAAGAGTGAATCCCAAACCCCAGTGACAGGCGTATCCCTCTAACTCCCATTAATGAGTCAGACTGGCTGATTAACCATCAGTGATACCGTGAAGTACTAAGGTGGAGGTTAATTCAGTTCCCACATTCGACTGCCAGAGATAACATTTTTGAACCAGCTTAGGACCAGATAGACGCTGATTACTTTTCTTTTCCCATAGAGGATAGTCACTAGTAGGTCATTAGACAACATGCAAGCATGGAGTTGAATCCTCATTAGGAAGAGAGCAGGTACCAAAAATTCCTCATGAGCAGCCTGGTGAGGAGCATTAACTACCATAAGTAGAGTGCCACTTCCTCACCAAGAATGAATGCAAACATTATCCCGTCAAATGATAGTTTCACCTATTCTCCAAATCTAGTACTTTGAATAATATATCCCATTTCTGACCACTTGTCTTCATCCACCAAGGTCCTCATTGGGTTGAACATAAATACTTCATTACACTGAAAGTATCAAACTATTCTTATCCTATTAATAGTGATATACTTTATTGATTTACTGCATATTTATATAAACACTAAATTGACTTGTCAACGACTATTCGACCTGAGACAACCACTTCCTTAAAACATAAGAACCAGCATTGCCTGAACAATGCGCTGCCTCACAACTAAATCATTTTTCTTCCCGTCTATACTCTTATTCACGATTTATATTTGAGAATTGGATCATTATTTGATGAGGAAAAGTTTGCAGGGCTATAAGGAAAAGGTAAGGGTGTGGCACTAGGCGAATTGCTCTTGCAGAGAGCTGTCACAGACATGATGGGCCAAATGGCCTCCTTTTTCTAATATTTGAATTTCAATATTCGAGTAGACTACATGGTCATATATTTTATGTACCCAGGGTGTTCATTGATTGAAAATAGAAATTTTAACTGGGTAATTATGGAAGATCAATGTACTATTTCTTCTGTCAATTTAAATGAAAAAAAAGGATGATTACAGCACAAACTTATTTTCATTTAAATTGACAGAAGAAATAGTACATTGATCTTCCATAATTACCCAGTTAAAATTTCTATTTTCCATCAATGAACACCCCGGTACATAAAATATATGACCATCTAGTCTACTCTAATATTGAAATTCAAATATTAGAAAAAAACTACAGAATCTCAGATCGGGATTCAATACATTTCTTTCACTGAAAATTTTGTGTCGAACTAAGGAAGGTGAGGACAAGGTGGTCCCTCTCATGGTTATGGGATGGGGAAAGGGTGAGAACAGAAGTACAGGAAATGGAATAATACATGACCCCATCTACCACAGAGGAATCCTTGGCTGTGACGAAAGATGGACATTGCATAAGAACATAAGAAACAGGAGCAAGAGAAGACCATGCGGCCTGTCAAGCCTGCAGGAGCTTTCTGGGCAAGGTGATGTTAACAGAACAAACATAATGAAAAAGAACTATAGCCCACACAGGGAGCAGGGTGGGTAAAGGTCACAACGCAATAAAGTGTATGAGTCAGTGGGCTTGCAATAGATGTTTCTGGAAAACCCATCCCTGCAGATAGGGAGAAGTTCGGGAAGAATGAGCAATGGGCCACACAGAAGCAAGGGTTGAGTGGAAATTTTAAGCAGTGTTAATGAAATTCTGTAGATCAGTGCAAATGCAGGAAGCAATATGTAATGGAGAAAAAATAAGGTCAGGATAGGACCTGAGCAGGACTGGGATAAAGAGAACATATCCTACAAAATGACAGGCATAGTTGGCACCCATGAGGATTACCATAGCAACAGCTTTTATCTGAAGAAGCTTGAAGGAGAAATTGTTCAAGGTGAGAACAAGTTCAGCCAGGCAGAGGGTGGTGGTGGAAGGGTTGGGTCAATGTTCAAGGAATAAATGGATGCCCCGCAGGCTGTCTTAGTGAAGGATAGAGGTTTTAAAGGGATTATATGCCATAATGAAAAAGAGGCAATTGTGACTGCAAAACTAGGATTTGTTAGGTGGCAGATGGTGTGAGAAAAGTCATGGGTGTAAGATAAAGGCTGAAAAGGGGGGGCATCACAGAAGCACCAAAACAAGGAGTATCAATTATATCACAACAATAGCATAGTAAAATGTCCCAAGGTGCTTCACAGGAGCTAAATTTGACAAAAACTGACACTGAGCCTAAGCAAGAGATATTGGGACAGATGACTAAAAGCTTGGTTAAAAAAGTAGGTTTTACGTAACTCCTTCAAGGAGGTGGTGGAAAGGTAGAACGGTTTAGGGTTGATGGCATTTCAGAATTAAGGGTCTAGTCAGCTGAAGATACAGTCCCAATCATGAGCTGATGAAGTGGGGGATGCACAAGAGATCAGAGTTAAAGCAACACAGCGCTCTCAGATAATTGCAGGGGTTGAAAATCTTGTATAGAAAGAGTGAGGTTATTTTGGGGGATTTGAACATAAGGTTAAGAACTTTAAAATCGCGGTGTCAGTGGACCAGGAACCAATGTATATCAGCGAACACAGGATGCCATGTGAACAGGACTTAGGTGGCAGAGTTGTGGATGACCTCAGGTTTATAGATGGCGAAAGTGAGGCTTGGCAAGGAGAGTTTTGGACTACTCAAGTCTGCAGGTAACAAAAGCATGCATCAGCATTTCAATAACAGAAGAGCTAAAGCAGTGATGGAAATGGGTGACTTTGTGGAGTAGAATTTGACATTTCTGGGAACAGGAAATTAGTTTAGTGAGACAGAAGCAGGCTGAAATGATTGAATGGTGCATATTGTTTGCAGCCCCCACCACCCCACCCTCACAACTCCCCCCCGAGAAAACAAAATAAAGCTGCCCTACAGCAATAACATGCTGTGGTTGGCCTTAACAAACAAACTTCCGTCCCTCAGTGGAAGGAAAGCCTGCCTCAGTTTGATTGGCCGGCAGCTCTTACACTCCCGGCAGCACCCAGAAGAGAGACTGGCACTGCTGGGACTGCAAGGAGGCTCAGAAAGAAGTGTCATGGATGCCAGAGAAGATGTGACTGCAGTTTCTTGGGCAGGGAGGCATTGGGCATCCTAGGGAGGGGTGTGGGGGTGGGTTTTGGAAGCCAGGTGGGGAGTCACAGTTGATCTTGGGGGAGGGGGGTGTCCCCAATATGCAAAGCGCACCCCCTCCCGAAGGAGGTACCCACCCTTCCTTCCCACCCTTTCACCAACTTTGGTGAAAAACAGCCTTCCCACTTTAGCCTACCTTCCACTGCCTAGCTTATTATGGCAGTGGAGGCAGATTGAGGTCCCTAATTGTCACTTACTTGGCCTAGTGGCACCTCACCCACCCAGCATATTATGGGAAACATATCAGGGGTGGGCAGTAAGGCAGTGGGCTAGCCACCTGTCATATGTTATGTGCCCCCCTGCCAAAAATAACAAGCCATAAAAGGAGATATTAGGGCAGGCAGCCAAAAGCTTATGGAGCATCTTAAAGGGGGAAGAGAGGTAGCATGGCAGAATGGCTTAGGGAGGGAATTCCAGAGATATGGACCTAGGCAGCTGAAGGCATGGCCACCAATGATGGAATGATTAAAATTTTGGAGGCTCAAGAGGCCAGAAATAAAAGAGTGCAGCTATCTTGGAGGTTTGTGGGCCCCAAGAGATAGGAAGGGGGAGACCATGGAGGGATTTGAAAACAAGGATGATAATTTTAGAATCAAGGTTTAACCGAAAGCCAGTGAAGATCAGTGAGCACAAGAGTGATGGGTGAATGGAACATGAGCAAGTAAGGGTGGCAGAGTTTTGGATGCCTGCCTATTTATAGAGGTGAGAATATAGGAGGCTGACCAGGAAAGTGTTGATACAGTCACGTCGAGAGGTAATAAAGGCATGGATGAGGGTTTCAGCAGCGGATGAGATACAGTCGGATGACATTACAGAGGCGGAAACAGGCAGTCTTAGTGATGGCATGGATACATGGTCACAAGCCCATTGCAGGGTCAAATATGACACCAAGGTTTTAAACAGTCTGGTTCAGTCTCAGACTGTTGCCAGGGCAAGGGATGCAGTCTGGAGCTTGGGAAATGAGCTTGTGGAAGGGACTGAAAACAGTGGATTCATTCCACCCAATAGTTAGTTGCAGGAAATTTCTGCTCATCCAGTACTAAATGTCAGATAATTGGTCTAATAATTTAGCAACAGTGGTGGAGTCAAGAGACTGGTGGTGGTGAGGTAGATCTGGGTGTCATCAGCGTACATGTGAAAAATAATGCTGTACTTTTCGATGATATTGCTGAGGGGCAGCTTGTAGATATGTTGCTGAGAAATAGGGAGGAGCCAAGGATAAATATTTGGGGGACAACAGAGGTAACAGTGTAGAAGCAGGAAGATAATCCATTGCAGGTGATATGCTAGATCGGTGAGAATGGAACCAGGTGAGTCCAGTCCCATCAGGCTGGACAACAGTGGAGTGGCACTGGAGAAGGATGGTGTGATCAATTGTGTCAAAAGTTGCAGACAGGTCGAGAAGGGCGAGGAGGGAGAGTTTTTTTTTTCACGGGATGTGGGCATCGCTGGCTAGGCCAGCATTTATTGCCCATCTCTAATTGCCCTTGACAAGGTGATGGTGAGCTGCCTTCTTGAACCACTGAAGTCCTGTGGTGTAGGTACACCCACCATGCTGTTAGGGAGGGAGTTCCAGGATTTTGACCCAACGACAGTGAAGGAACGGCGATAGATTTCCAACTCAGGATGGTGTATGGCTTGGAGGGGAACTTCCAGGTGGTGGTGTTCCCATCTATCTGTTGCCTTTGTCTTTCCAGATGGTAGAAGTTGGGATTTGGAAGATGCTGTCGAAGGAGCCTTGGTGAGTTGCCGCAGTACCTCTTGTAGATGGTACACACCTTTGCCCCCGTGCATCAGTGGTGGAGGGAATAGATGTTGAAGGTGGTGGATGGGGTGCCAATCAAATGGGCTGCTTTGTCCTGGACAGTGTCAAGCTTCTTCAGTGTTGTGGGAGCTGCACTCATCCAGGCAAGTGTGGAGTATTCTATCACACTCCTGACTTGTGCCTTGTAGTAGGTGGACAGGCTTAGGGGAGTCAGGAGGTGAGTTAATCACCAGAGGATTCACAACCTCTGACCTGCTCTTATAGGCACAGTATTTATATGGCTAGTCCAATTCAGATTCTAGTCAATGGTGACCCCCAGAATGCTGATAGTGGGGCTTCAGTGATAGTAATGCCTTTGTCACAGTCACATAGGATGCCATTTTTAACTTTGGTAAGAGTCGTTTTGGTACTGTGGCAAGGGAGGAAACCTGATTGAAGAGATTCAAACATGGAATTTCAGGAAAGGTGGACACAGATTTGGGAGATGACAACACCATCAAGGACTTTGGAGAAGAAAGGGAGGTTGGAGAAGAGATGGTAGTCTGCAAGGACAGTGGTGTCAAGGGTAGGGTTTTTGAGGAGCGGACTTGATGACATCAGATTTAAAAGAGAGGAGAACAGCATCTGAAGAGAGAGAACTGTTAATAACACCAGCTAACACAGCATCAGGAAGGAAGTTGAGTGGTCAGCAGTTTCCTGAGAATATGGTCAAGGGAGCAGGAGGTGGGTCTCGTGCACAAGATGAGCTAGGAGAGAGCACCAAGGAAGATAGGAGGGAAACTAGAAAATAATGCAGGTTCAGGGCTTGGATAGGGGAAAACCTTAGAGAAAGTTTGGCCTGGTGGGCTATGGGGAGGGAAGTGGCAGAGGCAGCTGATCATGTAGTCTCAAATATTAATGATAAAAAAGGTCATGAGCTCCTTGCATTTACTGTGGGTGGTGAGAGTGGTGGCGACAGGGGAGAGGGAATTAAAGAGATGGTTTGCAGTAAGAAGCCAGGATGTTCCTGGAGTTTTGGATGTTCCTGCAGTTTTAGCAGACGAGAGCAGGCCCTAGTAGAGCTTTACGTGATCCAGCCAGATCTAACAATGAATAGCTAAACCATTTTCTTAGTAGAAAATGACAAAGATGAAGAGCAATTTCAGCAGCCTCTTCCAAGTTTGTTTGTTTTGAGCAATGAGCAGATTTTGTTCAGATTTAATGATGCATGAATGTGCACGTCAAAATATACCAAAGCCTCTAAAGCATCATAAGCAGCTTCTGTTCATGTATTTGCTATTGGTTCACACATAAAATCAGAGTAAGTCTATCTGGAAATCCACACTTTTTGTAGCAGAGTCATTGCAGCACAGACTGCGGTAGCTACCTGAGTATTAGATTATATTGGGTTCCTGTTGTAATCTTATTTATGTCATTTGCTTTACATAAATGTCTGCAATCCTCAGATGATCCCACAGGTAGCACACATAAAATAAAATGGATAAGTATCAATAATGGAAAACATCAGAACAGCGCAGCTAAATATAAGATATTCAAAATTCTAACATTAATTGATACAAATAATTCAAGGGTTTTGACAAGATCATAAACTAGTTTTCAGATCAAGAAGTTTGTGAACATCAGCAGTAGCTTAAGGTTGATTTACTGCTAAAATCAATATTAGAATGAATAACAAACTTCTGTAGTTTCTGTTTTATAAAATATAGCCTTTTTAAAAACCATTACAGAGTGTGCACACCAGTCATAGTACAGGTGATATTTTAGCCAAAGATGTATAAAATAGTCTCCTGCTCCATTCTGTTACAAGTGCTGAAGATATACCAGTGCTTTCAATTGGAAGAACGCAGTCTACAGCTATATTTGTTAATTCTTAGAGGTAATTTTGACATTAGACAATAGTGCTAAAAATGCGATGTTGGTTGAGTCACCCGGTAAACATCTCTCCTAATTTTCATTTACATAGGCACGGAATTTGCAGCACACTGTAACCTCTCCAGTCTGGAACTTCAATATTCGGAAGTGCCGGCTGTCCAGAATTTTTTTTTCAGCAGGCCCTGCAACTCACTCACCACTCATGGTGCTGCAACAGCCCTGGACTCACTGGCTCTTTACCCCAGACTAGCAACTCTGCTTCACAGGCACTGGCAACAATATCAAAAATGGGAGAAAGGGGCTGATTTCAGTGTGTATGGTGGGGAGAGGGACTGATTACTGTGTGCTTGTGTATGTGTTAAAATGGGGTCACATTGGGAAATAGTTTGGGAAGCACTGGTGTAGTGTGTACAGATTAGGTAAGAACTAGTGATAACTGCAAATGTCTTCAAATATATACAATGAATGTATTGGAATTTACAAGTCTTAAAGAACATTTATAAAGGAGTGCATTGCTTGACTGTTGATGATGTTCAATTTTATTCTGGACCACTGTGCATTAGTGCATCAGCCCATTTTTAAAAATGGATAGATTTGAAAGCATGTACTTTTGTGACTTAACACTGGTTTTGGCACGTTTTATGTTTCCAGTACATATTTATATCTGGTTCACCCACTTGTGGTTAGGCATTCTAATGTTATTCTATAATTCAGAAAATTCCAAAATCTAGAAATGCCCTAGCCCCAAGCATTCTACAGTGTACTAAACACAACAGAAAATTGTTAGGGCTTGTCCAATTCAGTGAAACTAGATTTTTAATGATGTGATTAGTGTGGATTACTGCCAACCTCTATGGCATTGAAAAATAACTTTTACAAGTGTAGAGGCTCATTACTTCAGGTTTTAATTATTGTTGGAGATGTTAAAAAATAATTAAAATTGTATTTTTTAAACTTTTTCTTTCTGTCTCTTATCTCCGTTTAATTCCCATCTTTATTCCCTCATTCTATTCCACTTTCTATACACAATTTGGTATTGATTTAAACATTCTAATTTGCACTTCCTGATTTAGACTCTGCATGCCTCAGTAAGAATTACTTAGTCTGATTGGTTATGGAGGCACACAATTATCTGTCCTGTTAATACAGATCCCAGATCCCCCATAAAAGGTGCTGCGCTGAAATGGGTTTCTAGTCACAGCAAGTTCCAATGCAAAAGCCCATAGAAAGTTTATGGAGAAGTATGACAAAAGGTGGCATACCTATAGTCTAGGTAATTTGTTAGATTTGTTAAATGCATTTCTACACCACTCCTAAGCGTGCTTGTTCAGCACATTTCCCACACATTTGTTATTATATCACCTGTCTTTGCTGCCATTCTTATAAACCAACGATAGCAATTGCATCTGCAGGTATTATGATTAGAGCAGTCATTTATAATTATATTAGTCACAAGTTAATTTTTCAATCTTAACATGATCAATTGTCTTTTTGTAACAGAAATCTGAGCACTATATGGTATGTTGTTTCTGGTGTATTTCAGGAGGTTTATCGAGTTTGACTGCTGGCTATTGTTATGATTCAGATTTTCTCCTGCCCAGCTTAAAAAGCAAGCCCTCAATTCCTGTGACACAAGAGCACAAGTAAAAGGAGCAGGAGTAGGTCATTCAGCCCCTCAAGCCTGCTACATCATTCAGTAAGATCATGGCTGATCTGATCGTGGCCTCAACTCCATTTACCCCCTGCCTGCCCCCCATAATCATCGACACCCTTGTAGACCAAAAATCTAACTCAGCCTTGAATATATTCAATGATCCAACCTCTACTGCTCTCTGGGGAGGAGAATTCCAAGGATTAACAACTTTCAGGGGAGAAATTCCTCCTCATCTCGATCTTAACTGGGACAACCCCTATTCTAAAACTGCGCGCCCTCGTTCTGGATTTCCCGAGGAGTGGAACCATCCTCTCAATATTTATCCTGTCAAGCCCTCCCAGAAGCTTATATTTTTTAATAAGATTACCTCTCATTCTTCTGAACTTCAATGAATATAGGCCCAACGTGCACAACGTTTCCTCATAAGGCAACCTCACATTTTCCCACGTTATCCTCCATCTGACAATTTTTTTTGGCCACTCACTCAGCCTATCTATATCCCTTTGCTCTTTGTTATTGTATCTCTGTGTTCCCACCTCATAAATTACTTTTCCACTTATCTTTGTATTGTCAGCAGATTTGGCTACAATACACACAGTCCCTTCAGCCATGTGTTTAATATAGTTTTTAAATAATTGAGGCTCCAGCACTGATCTCTGCAGTGCCCCACTAGTTACTGTTTGCCAACATGAAAATGACCCATTTATCCTGAATCTCTGCTTCCTGTTAGTTAGCCAATCCTCTGTCCATGCAAATATATTATAAGCTACTTATTCAGAAGTTAGCTTTTTTTCATTTTTGCTATCCTTTAACAATTTAAAACTAAGGGCAGGATTTTTAGGTCAGTGGGTGGGCACAATCGGCGGGCCCGGGATCGGCCATGGACTGGACCTCCGCCTGCGATCGGCCCCCAACTGCGATTTCACACTGACCGGCCAATTAACAGCCCACCAACATGAAGCGCATATTGAAATGCTCAGTGCTGCCAGGGGGGGTGGGGGGTGGGCGCTGAATGAAAGCTCCCTGAAGGCAGAGCGCTGTCCCAGGAGGCTGAAGACTTTAAAACCAATAAATAAAGTTTGTAAAATCAGGAAAAAAATGTTCACGCATCACAAATCAGACACCTGAACATATACATGATAAAAATGCTGTCCATAGGTTTTTATTTTTCTTTCTTTAATAATGGAAACCTCAGCCCACTCTTGGATGAGGTTTCTTGAAAAATGCAAAGTCTGCCTGGCTGATTCGCCCGTCTGCCAACCATAAAGTTGGACGGACCACAAAAAATCAGAGACAATTACAACTTCAATGACTTTAATAGGCCTCTTAATTGTCGGCGGGCACGCTTCCGACTTTTGCGGCGCCCACCGACCAAAATGTCACGCGAGCGCAGGATGACGTTGGGATGCTCCTGTGTGATGTCGCGTCCGATCAGGTCAGGCGCACGCCCGCATGCTGACCTAAAAATTCTGCCCTCAATGTTTTTTTGGTATTATTCACAGGTATGGCATAATAAATGGATGCAAACAGGAAAAACACTATGAAAAAGTAACGTGCTGTCAAACAGGAGTTAGACAGTCAGAGTTACAATCTATAGAGGACAGCACAATTAAAGGTATACAGGGCAGCAATTCAAAATTAATAAGGAAATATTTCTAGTATCTAGCACAATTCCTAGGCTTTAAAATAGGTTTCATTATCACTTTATTCTTTTTAAACTGATCTTATTCCACAAGCCTCCCTCTGCAGAAAGGCAGCTGAACTCAATTAGAACAATGTTAGTGGAATTGAAAGTGCAGGGTTGCAGTGCAGGGGTATGAATAAAAGGATTGGTTTTCAGTACTTTCATAATATTAATTGCCTTCTCCTAGCAATTGTAACATTTGTCATTGCTGTTTTATGACACAAGTCCATTTTCTATGCCTCTATGAGTATTTTTTGTATCATCCATGTTCTCCCTTTTAATTTTCTTTGCTTGGACAATGGAAGCACTACCCAATATTCCAGATTAATTTTGCTTGCTGTCATCAAATCCCAAAATATTACACCACTGTTTCATTTCTGTATCAACGGCCATTAGTGAGGAGGAACTGCTGAGTAAACGTCTTATTTCAATGGATTAATTCTAATGCAGAAACATCCAGAAATGGTGAGGTCAGTAAATTGGGAATGCACAAATTCCCTTCTTTGCTTAATATTCTAGTTCCAGCTCCCTGAAAGTGCAAAAATAAATCTTTAGTCCATACTTGACTAGCTAATTGGATACCAGTTTTTGTCTGTTTAAGCTCCTGTGAAGGGCCTCTGGACTTTTAATACATTAAACGCATTACATGCAGCAAGACCTGGATAACTTTCAGACTTGGGCTGATAGCCGGCAAACATTCATGCCACACAAGGGCCAGGCATTGACCATATCCAACTAGACAGAATGAAACCATCTCCCCTTGATGCTCAACAAATTACCATCGCTGAATCACTCACCACAAAATCCTGGACGTTACTATTGACTAGAAACATAACTGGTCCAGTCATATAAAAACACTGTGGCTACATGAGCAGGTCAGAGGCTGGGAATTCTGTGGTGAGTAACTCACCTCCTGGCCCTCCAAAGCCTGTTCTCCATCTACAAGGCACCAGTCAGCAGTGTGATGGAATATTCTCCACCTGCCTGGATGAATGCAGATCCAGCAACACTCAAGAAGCTCGACACCATCCAGGATAAAGCAGCCTTTTTGATCAGCATCCATTCACCAACTTAAATCTTCACTCCGTCCACCACCAACGCACAGTGGCAGTAGTATGCTACAAGATGCACTACAGCAACTCGCCAAGTCTCCTTCGACAGCACCTTCCAAAATCACTACCTCTAGCACCTAGAAAGACCAGGGCCACGGACCCAGTGAATCACCACCACCTGCAAGCTCTGCTCCAAGATATACACCAGCCTTACTTGGAACTATATCACCATTCCTTCACTGTCTCTGGAAGTCTGCAACTCTTTTCCCCACAGCACTATAGGTTGAGTGCAGCGGTTCAAGAAGGCACCTCACCATCACCACCTCAAGAACAATTAGGTATGGGTAACAAATGCTGGCATTGGCAACAATGCTGACATCCCATGAGAGAATTTTTTAAAAATGTTGTTCAAGTACTTGAAATGCAAAATTTATTTTATTAGAGGCAAGTAATGATTGACCAGATTTCTGCCAGTTTACAAATTAAGTCTATAGAACAAATCAAAGCAGTGAAGTGAACTAATTAACATCTCTATTCTCTGCTATTAAAAATGGACAAATCAATGGCTGAACTTCTAAGAGTAGAAAACACTCCTTTATAGTTTTTGTAAATTGTTTTCACCATTTTGAGAGGAAGTATTGTTATGTAACAGTCATTTATTTTGGGCATCATTGTGTGGTAGGTACCAATTTTCACCTCTTGACCTTTGAGTTTGAACTAAGGCAGTCGAGGGATGATAGTATCAACTCTTCTGCATTTCTTGTATCACTGTTCCTCCCCAATCTGTTGAGTCAGACAAAACACCTCTTTATGCTCCAAGTAAATTAACCATTGTACATTTTGTGTTTATAACCAGACAACTTCAGATTATTGATTGAATTGACTATAATTTTCAATAAAGCAGTAGAAGATATAAAATTTGATGTCAGGATAGGGAGACAATGACAGTAAGACTTGCACAACTCATCAGGAATGGGGTGGTATGGATAGAGTGCATAATAACCTAAAACGTCTGCTGCTGATGACTGGTCTATACTGCACAAGGTTAACTTTAGTGAAATAACTATGGAAATTCCTGCTCCTTTGTCTGTTACTGAAGAGTTGATGATGTAATATCACACCTTCACACAAATGTGAGAGACGTTTCACTGAAAGTTTATCAACAGGCCATCATCACACAGAATTGCTGAAGCACAGCACTGGAACAGAAAAACTTTGCCTTGTGTGGTATTCTGTAAAGCGCTTTAGGATACCCTGAGGTCATGAAAGGTGCTATATAATTGCAAGTCTTTCTGTTTATTCCCCATTTGATAAGTGGAGGACACCAGCTGACTGATCGATAATGCCACTTTGAGGTACAGGCCTCGTTCATTCAGGGCTGGCAAGCTGGGATTGGAAAACAAGCACAACTGAGCATCCTGCCAACTCCAGGATGCTGCAGTATCAAACATCCCAAGCTGAATTAGAGACTGGACAAAGGTAGTTGAGGGGAGGATCCATTCTTTTGAGGAGCGGGGTATGCGACCTTCCTGCTTCTCCTTGCTCCAGTTACCTGCCAGCTGGACTACCAGCTGATACTGGGTGGAGTGTACATGATAGATGCTCTGTCCCATTAAACCCTAAAATGACATTTTGATGTTATAGGTATCATACAACCCTGATTAAATAAGTAAGTCCTCACTTAAGGTCGTGATTTTCAGGAATGTAAAGTGAAACGACTTTAAGTGAAACATTGGCTCTCCTAGGAGTCAGTGTTAAAACTGTAGTTAGGTTCTGTGGAATCTTCCTTATCAGAAAAAGAAACAAATATTAAAGCACCATACCTTCTAAGTTGAAATATTTTACATTCTTAGATTCCTTCATTGGTAAATGAAATAACTTTTAAAATAAGTTTAAAAATATAAAAGAAAAATGTAACATTTTACTTACAGTACATTCTACTCGCCGCAGATCCTGTTTCCCGAGCCTCCCGCTCCCTGATCTTCCTGGTCGCTGCAGATCCTCCCCCACTCTGACTGCCATGTTGTGGCCTCTTCCCCTCCCTGACCTACCCTCTAGACGCTTCCCTCTCCTGGACCTGCGTTCCCATTGAAGGTCAAAATGTGATCCAAAGCCGGACCTCCGATATCGGGGAATTGAGAGTTCCAATAGTGCAGAAATGCCTAGCTGGGGATGCTACAATCCATGTTTTTTTTTTAAAACTGCTTCTATTCGTGAGGGCTCAGAGAAGAGCAACAAGGCTGGCGCATTAGCAAAAAATGGATTGTCACATTCCCAGCTCAGCACTTCTGCACCATCAGGATTTGCACTTCCACAACATTAGAGGTCTGGCTTTGGATCGGACCTGGGTCTTCAATGGGAATGCAGGTCCAGGGGAGGGAAGCGGTGAGAGGGTGGGTCAGGAGCAGGTAGAAGATGCAACTTGACGGTCGGAGAGTGAGGGGAGGCCGCAGCCTGGAGGTCAAGTCATGCCGCTCCAAAATAGCGCCAATCAGGTCACACGAAAGTGATGTTAAATGGGGCAATGTTAAATGACGTACTGTACCTGAATTAGCTGCAGAATTTTCACAGTATCAGGTGATCGCTCTGACTGTGGATGTCAGGGGACAAGCAAAAGATTCAACCTTCCACTGTCAGAACAAGATTTATAATGTAAGGATACAAGAAATAGGAGAAGAGTAAACCAAATGACCCATTGAGCCTACGCCATCATTCAATACAATCATGGGTGATCTTGGGCTTCAATTCCACTTTCCTATCCATTCCTCCCTGTATCCCTTGATTCCCTGAGACACAAAAACATATGTCCATCCCAGCTTTAAATGTATTCAACCATGGAGCATCCACAACCGCCTGGGGTAGAGAACTCCAAAGATTCAGAACCCTTTGAGTGAAAGAATTTCTCCTCATCTCAGTCTGATATGATCAGCCCCTTATCCTGAGACTGTGCCCCCGTGTTTTAGATTCCCCAGCCAGTGGAAACAATCTCTCAGTGTGTACCCAATCAAGCCTCTTCAGAATAGTGTATGTTTCAATGAGATCGCCTCTCATTGTTCTAAACTCCAGAGAACGTAGGCCCAATTTACACTGCTCTCAGCATAGGACAAACGCCTCATCCCACGGACCAATTGTGAACCTTTGCTGTACTGTCTTCAATGCAAGTACATCCTTCCTCAAAAATTGAGTCCAAAACTGCTTATAGCATTCCAGA
This sequence comes from Cetorhinus maximus, assembly GCF_964194155.1. Classification (NCBI taxonomy): domain Eukaryota; kingdom Metazoa; phylum Chordata; class Chondrichthyes; order Lamniformes; family Cetorhinidae; genus Cetorhinus; species Cetorhinus maximus. The sequence continues at coordinate 95,434,851 of NC_135888.1, forward strand.
TGTGGTCTCACCAAAGCACTGTACAACTGTAGCAAGACTTCCTTGTTGCAGTATTCCAATCACCTTGCGCTAAGGGTCAACATACCATTCGCCTTCTTAATTGCTTGCTGTACCTACATGCTAACTGTCTGGGGTCTTTGTACGAGCATAACCAAGTCTCTCCGAACATCAACAGTTACAAGTTTAACATCTTTTGAATAATATTCTGCTTTTCTATTATTATCAAAGTGAATACATTTACGCTGTCCCACATTATTTTCCATCTGCCATCTTGTTGCCCACTCATTTAACCTGTATATCTCACTTTGTAGCCTCTGTCTCCTCTCCACAGCTTACCTTTCCACCTAGCTTTGTATCATCAGCGAACCTAAACACAGTACTCCCGTCTCTCTTTCTATGTCATTAATATAGATTGTAAATAGCTGAAGCCCCAACACCGATCCTTGCGGAACTCCACTAGTCACAGCCTGCACCTTGAAAATGCCCCGTTTATGCCCACTCTTCACCTCCTCTCTGTTAACCAATCCTCTATCCATGCTAATATATTACCCCCAGCTCCATGAACCCTTATCTTGCCTCTTTAACCATTTGTGCGACATGTTATTGAATGCCTTTTGGAAATCCAGGTATACGACATCTGCTAGTTACCCTTTATCTACCCTACTACAGTAGTTACATCCTCAAAATACACTGATAAATTGGTCAAACAGGGTTTCCCTTTCGTAAAACTGTTGATTTGTTCTTATCATACTACTCTTTTCTAACTGCATTGTTAAAATGTCCTTAATAATAAATTCCAGCATTTTCCCAACGACTGACATTAGGCTAATTGGCCTGTAGTTCTGTTTTCTCTCGTCCTCCTTTCATGAAAAACAGTGTCACATTTGCCAATTTCCAATCTCAAGGAACCATTCCTAAATCATAGCTAGCACATCCACTATATCTGCACTTATCTCTTTTAGAACCCTTGGGTGTGGGTCATCAGGTCCTGGGGTTTTGCTGGGAACTGTTTGATTATTGTACCTTAAGTTTCTGCAATGCTTTTTTCTCTGCTATTAATTACCTTAATTTCCTCACTCTTTTTAGCTCCTGAGTCACCCTCTATTGCCAGTATGCAACATGTGTTCACTACTGCCAGTTTACTACTATTGCCATTTCCTCATTCCTCATGACAATTTCTCCTATCTTTGCTTCTGAAGGACCAATGTTTACTTTAGCTACCCTCTTTTTACATACTTAAAAAAGCTGTCAATTTTTTTTTATTTCTGGCTAGTTTACTGCCATTCTATTTTTCCCTTTTTATCTACTTTTTGATGGCCCTTTGCTGGTTTCTAAAACACTCCCAATCCTCAGACTTGCTACTGTTCTTTGCAACATTATAGTCTGTTATTTTAACCTGTTATGAAAACTATACTCACTTCATTGAGGGCGGAGGTGAGGAACTTCAACTCTTGATGGACCTCAGAGCTTTTGCGCATGCGCAAGCCGGAGAGCAGGGTACACATGCGCAGTCTACACGTGCGCAGTCCTGCAATTTTTACATTCTGTGGGCCCAGTGCGCCTGTGCAGGAAGAAAGAGGTCAAAAACCCAAGTCGTGGGACAGAGAGCAGAGCGCCATAGAAAACAAAGAGTTCCAGCAGGGGATGGGGAAAGGGGCAGGGAGAGGTCCCAAAAGGAGAAGGGACAGGGAGAAGGAAAGGGCTAAAAAGCAGAAAGCAGAGAAACAGGCTCCAAACAGAAAAGTGGCTGCAGGTAGCAGACTTTAAATGAAGAGGGCTTAGGAGACGCCCTGAAGATCCAAGAGGGCAGCAGAAGATTGGTGACTCCATGCTGTGGGCCGGTAGCCTGAGGTACCCCTTTCGAGCAGTAGTGTTCTTCTTGGCACGGCCGAAGAGCTGAAATTGTGCTTGCAACTTGGTGCAGTCTCGGGAAACCAGGGAGACAGAATCTCAGGAGACGAGACTGAAACCCGGTAAGTTGGGCCGCTGTCAATGCCGTCCGGGTTGGTATGACTTTTGGAGAGAATTCCCAGGTTAGATCTTCGAAGCTGAAAACTGGAGTTCTTCATGAAAGAATCAGAGTTTCAGTGAGATTGATTGTCTCAGTGTTTTTGGACGTCTGGGTGGGTTGTTGAGAAATCCATTGACTCTATCTTGGTCGCATCTGCCATTTATTGTGCAGTGTGATGTGCTCAACCACAGATAGCTTGTTAATTCACATGTACCTCATATTTACCCTGACTGTTAGAGTATAAGATAGATATTGTAAATTGCTTTATCGTTCTGAGCTTGCAGAGTAAAGTTTATTTTTGTTTGTTCAAAACCCATGGAATCTTGTGACTTTATTCACTAAGAGACTTGAATCTCAAACTTTGTCTACTTTAAACAAAATGTTGTTGGTCCCTAGCAGGATCTTACCAAAAACCTGGAGGTCTGGTCTAGGGTCACAGCAAATCTAATACTACCTTTAACTTCCTGAGTGAGCCATGGATGGCTCTTTCTTGCTGAGTCTTTGTTTTTCGATGGAATGTATTTTTGTTGAACATTTTAAAGTGTTTCTTTAAAATGTTTCCCACTGCTTATTTACCAGCATACCTTTACTGTCTATTTACCCAATCAACCTTAGCCAGTTCTTCCTGCATATCCATGCTAACAGCTTTGTTTAAGTTGAAGATTCTTGAAGTATGTCACTTTCAAACTTAATATGGAATTCATTATGGGCAACAAATGCTGACCTAGCCAGTGATACCCACATCCCATGAAAGAATAAATTTTAAAAATAAAGTCACTCACAATTATCACATTGCCATTTTTACAAGCTTCAATAATTTCTTGTTCAATGCTCTGTCCAATGGTGTAACTACTGTTAGGGGGCCTGTAAACTACTCCCATCAGTGTTTTCAGACTCTTGCTATTCTTAATTTCTACCCATGCTGATTCTGCATCATGATCTACAGAGGACAGATCCTTTGTCACTATGTCCTTATGTCATCCTTTACTATCAGGGCTACTCTTGCTCCGTTGTCATTCTAAGTATCTTTTCTAAATATTGCGTACCCTGGAAAATTTATTTCCCAACCTTGATCACCTTGCAACCATGGCCAGAATTTTCCAGCCCCACTGTGGTGGGACCTGCTGCAGGGATGTGGCAGGCCAGCCAAAAGTCCATTGATTTTTTGCAGGACCCAAAGATCCCAGTGGTGGGCAGGGCTGGAAGATCCCAGCCAATGTCTCTTTAATAGTGATTAGATCTATATCATTTACCTCTATTTGTGCCACTAGTTCATCTATCTTTTGCAGATGCTTGATAAAACATGTTTAACTTCCTTTTTTCGCTGCTATTCCCGTCATTAACCTTATTCACTGATGCACAATTAATGTTAAACTCTTTGTTCCTTCATTGTAAGAAATGTAGGTTTTTATATATTTTTCCTTGTACTGTGAATTTTAGGTACTATACTTAATAAATATTTGTGTGGGCTTTTGGTAAGTAAAGAGTTAACTGTTTGTTATGTGAATAACCTTTTGCATTGATTAGGTTAGGCATTAGGGATAGCATATTGCAGGAATATGCACATTCATAAAAGCAAAGGCTGGGATGTCAGAACAGTTTAAAATGATTAAACCTGTCTGCAGAATATAGTCTAACTGTAAGAGGCAAGAAGACAGATTTTGTCTGCATACTTCTGATCGTTACCTAAGGCGTTATCCAAGAACAACTTATACACCAAATCAGCTGCATACCTTAGACTTTGTTAAATGTAGTCCAAGGTGTAGCTATTGTATATCAATAGTCCATTGATATGTCAGTGGAGTATTGATCATATTGATTGTGTTATGAATGGTGCGAGTCACTTTCTTTTACCAAATATATAGGAGAAATCCTGAATATCAGAGGTAGAGAAGGATATAAAAGGCTCTCCAAATGATTCCAGCAGATGGGTGGACCAGTTCAAAACCAAAAGAAGATAGAAGAGAAAGTAGAAACAGAAAAGAGTCAGACCAGATCAGAACTTGGGTTGATCTGTGTCCAAGCTCCAGAGAGTAAAGTCCATGTGTGACTCGTAAACTATCACCTGGTTGTTAAATATTGCTTTATTAGTTAATAAATCCTCTTAATTTGTTACACTGAAACTAATATGTGCTAGCTTTTTGGCTTATCAAGAACCCAACTAACAGAACCTAAACCTTCCTGTCCCACTCTGCTCGACTTTACCCGCATCACAACACTGTTCTGTTGCCTCGACCTTTCTTTGGATTTCTAAATCTTCCTTTACTTGAACCCTCCACTCTCCCCTCCATTAGTTTAAAACCCTGACCACAGCCCTAGTTACACAATTGGAAAGGACACTGGTCCTAGTCTGCTTTAAGTGGAGCCCATTGCAACAAAATATCTCCTAATTCCCTGAGTACTGATGCCAGTGCCCTATGAATTGAAACCCTGTCTTCCTACATCACTCTTTGAGCTGTCTTTATTTCTCTAATCTTTTTGACCCTATGCCAGATGGTACGTGGCCCAGATAAAAATCCAGAGATGAATACCTTTGATGTTCTGCATTTTAATTTGAACCCTACTCCTCAAACTCTCTTAGCAGAACATCATTCTTGGTTCTACCTATGTCAGTGGTTCCTGCATGGACCACACAACTGGATTCCACCCCCCCGCCCCCCCACCCCCACCCCCACCCCCTTCATTCCAAGTTCCTCTCCAGCAGCAAGGATCCTTATCCCTGACACTGGTTAGGCAACACAACCTTCAGAACTCCCGCTTGTGGTTACAGGAACAGTATCTACCTCTCTAACTATACTGTCTCCTATCATTACCACATTCCTTTTCACACACCCAACTTGAATGACATCTTGCACCATGTGCCGTGGTTACTCATCCACCCTGCAGTCCTGCTCCTCATCCACAAGGGTAGCAAGCACTTCATACCTGTTGGGTAAAGTCAGGGGCTGAAGCTCCTCCATCATCACATGCTGGTTCCCCTTACCTGTCTGACTCACAGTCACATCCTCCTGTCCCTAATCATTCATCAGCTCTAAAGTTCTGCCTAACCTAAGGGGCGTGACTGCTTCCTGAAAAAAAGGTGTCCATGTAACTCTCCCCCTCCCTGATGTCCCACAATGTCTGTAACTCAGACTCCAGCTCAGCTACACTAAACTAAGTTTCCACAAGCCACAGATATGGTTGTCTGGGATTGCAGTGCATTCCACAGATTCCCACATGCTGTAGTCATGGCACATCACCAACCCTGTCATGTCTGCCTAACCATATCTATTTAATTAGTTATTAATTTACACAGCTAAAGTAATATAAACTTACACTCTCCTAACTTGGAGACAAAGGAAGACAACTTGCCAGCCACTGGAGGCTGAAAAATGGTAGAAAAAAGGAGCACCTCTTTCCCACTCTTTACAGAATTCCCACGTGAATCAAATTCCTGACTTCACACCTGTCCTCTGTCACTCTCAGGCATAATCTCCTCTCCATGCCACCCTTTTCTCAATGTGGTTTGCAAACCTGTCTGCCTTTATAGAATACGCATTATTCACTCCCAAGTTGCAATGCTACAATAATCAACACCTATTCTATTCAATCACTTTCAGTTGATTGACTACTAACTGCCACTGCCATACAGCTCTTGTTTAACTAGACTACTTAATTGCATGCAGTTTGAAAGTTTTGTGTCAGTCTGACTTTAATCTAAACTTAAACCTGAGAAACATTTAGTAGAAATTCCTGCGTGATAAATACCTGACTTTGCACTCACTCTACATCACACTCAAGCATTGCCTCCTCTCCATGTGTCCCCTTAAATGTGCAGATTCTTGCTAATTTACAATACTTTCTACCCTCCCCAGCACTCAGCACAGCAGGCTGCCTATCCAACAGACCAAGAAAGCAATAAATACATGAACTGGTATTTATAAACCAACTTTTCATGTCCTTGAGATGCTCAAAGCATTTATCAAACATGAATAACTTTCCAGTGCAATCACTGTTGTCAAGTAGGCAAACATGATAGCCAAGCAAATTAAGATGGAAAATGCTGGAAAAACTCAGCCAGTCTGGCAGCGTCTGTCAGAGCTCTGAAGAAGAGTCATTCAGACTCAAAACGTTAACTTTATTTCCCTCTCCACAAATGGTAGGCCTGCTGAGCTTTTCCAGCATTTTCTGTTTTTATTTCAGATTTCCAGCACCCGCAGTATTTTGCTTTTATCTTTATGATAGCCAAGCAAGTCCCACAATTAACAAATGAATTAATCAATTTTTTGGTGGTGTTGGTTGTGAGAGGTGGGGTTCAATGTTAACTTGGACACCCTACTTTATTCTGAATAGTGCAATGGGGCAGAATGGCAGTGGAAAATCCAGGTGAGGTACTAAAACGCAACCACTCCTTATACTCAAATCCCAGCAAGGAAGTCAGTGCCTTCTAGAGAGGATCATAAATAGACGACTGGAAGAAGAAAGGAAGGCACAAATCTTTCAGACAAATTGAATTCTCCACTTGCAGCTTTATTACATTGGAAAAGAAAAAAAATCAATGGCCAGAATAAAATTATACTCAAAATGTCATGAAATATTAAAATATAACAACAAATGGACATTATATTTCAGGATTAAAAATACACTTGTTAAAAATATACTTGTTTATAATTTATTGGTATAAATTATACCTACTTCTGTTCCCTCTGAACCCTGTTCAGAGATGCTTTATGTTACTTTACAATCTATTACTATGCTTCAACCTGCCGACATTATATTTTCACTTACTTCCTCAATTCCTGATTCTGTTGTAAGCTCTGATTTGAATAATTACTGTTCCATTAAGGCATCCATTATAGACATGCAAATAGCTTCCTCTCAGATGTGACCAACCCTTAACAATTAGGAGAAACCTTGCAGGCCGTACTACCTCAGTAATGGAGCACTTATATCCTTGAATCATAGAATAGAATCATAGAACGGTTACAGCACAGAAGGTCTGTCATGCCTGTTCTGGCTTTCTGAGGAGCAATTCATCTAGTGCCACTCCCCTGCCTTTTCTCCCTACCCCTGCACATACTTCCTTTACAGATAAAAAAACAATTCTCTCTGGAATGCCTCGATTGAACCACATTCTCAGGCAGTCCATTCCAGATCCTAAACACTTGCTGCGTGAAAAAGTTTTTCCTCAAGTCACCATTGTTTTTTTTTTGCCAATTAACTTAAATCTGTGCCTTCGGGTCCTTGATCCTTCCAATGGGAACAGTTTCTCTCTATCTACTCTGTTCCAGGTCCCTCATGATTTTGATTACCTCTAATAAATCTCCTCAACCTTTCCTTTTGCAAGAAGAGTCACAAGTTCTCCGATCTATCTACGTAACTGAAGTCCCTCATCCCTGGCACCATTCTTGTGAATCTTTTCTGTGCCCTCTCTAATGCCTTCACATCCTTCATAAAGTGTGCTGCCCAGAATTGGATACAATACTTCAGTTGAGGCTAAATGTCATTCTTGTACTCTATTCCCCTATTGATAAAGCCCAGGATGCCGCATGTTTTAATAACCGCTTTTTCAACCTATCCTGCCACCTTCAACGATTTATACACATATACACCCAGGTCGCTTGGCTACTGCGCTCCCTTTAGAGTTGTACCCTTTATTTTTTTATTGTCTCTCCATATTCTTCCTATCAAAATGAATCACTTCACACTTCTCTGCATTAAATTTCAACCTGTCTTTGTTGTTTTGAAGTTCTACACTATCCTCCTCACAGTTCACAATACATCCTCTATATATATATTTTGTGTGTGTGTGTATGTATGTATCAGGAAGACCAAGGGTCATATGTGTGTGTATCAGGAAGAGCAGGGGTCCTAACACTGACCCCTGGGGATCTCCACTATAAACCTTCTTCCAGTCCAAAAATCAACCATTAATCACAGCTCTGTTTCCTGTCACTCAGCCAATTTTGAATAGATGTTGCTATTGTCCCTTTTATTCCATGAGCTCTAACTTTGTTCACAAGCCTGTTGTGTGACGCATCATCAAATGCCTTTTAGAAGTCCATGTGCACTACATCAACTGCATTGCCCTCATCAATTCTCTCTCTCATCTCATCAAAAAACTCAAGCAAGTTAGTTAGTCACAATCTCCCCTTCACAGATCAGTTCTGGCTTCCCTTAATTAACCTGCAATTGCCCAAGTAACAATTAATTTTGTCCCAAGTTTTCATTTCTAGAAGCTTTTCCACCACTGAGGTTAAACTGACTGGCCTGTAATTGCTGAGCACATCTTTACACCCTTCTTTGAAGAAGAGTGTAACATTTGCAATTCTCCAGTCCTCTGGCACCACCTGAGTCTAAGAAGATTGGAAAAATATGGCCAGTGCCTCAGCAATTTCCACCTCCCTCAGCATCCTTAGATGCTTCTCATCTGGTGCTGGTGCTTCATCAACTTTAAGGCCAGGATATTTAGGTCAGTGGGGGGTCCACTCACCAATGCGTAAAATGACGCTGGATGACGTCGGACGGAACTCCCATAATCACCCCGCATCAGTTGAATTTTCAGGTCAGCGGGGGCGCGGCTGAATCAGCTGTGCACCCGCCAACCTGTCAACGGCCTATTGATGCCATTGAAAAATTAGTTCAAGTAATTAATGGACCTGCCTGCCCAACCTTAAGGCTGGCGGGCAGGCCGGGAGCCCTGGCAGGCTTCAGTAAAAGCATGAAACCTCATCCACGGGCGGAATGAGATTTCATGAAGGGTTCAAAAAATTTAATAAAAGTTTGATTAAAAGTGATGGACATGTCTCAAATCATGTGACAGTGTCACATGTGGGGACATGTCAGGGAAATTTTATTTTTGTACATTGGCCATTTTTAAATTTGGCGCCGATCTCCCTGAGGCAGCACTTAGCGAAAGAGCGCACTCTCGGCTGAGGGAATCCACCCCCCCTGCCCGCACAGGGAGTGCATAGTGCTTCCTGGTGGACATCACGCTGGGTGGGCCTTAATTGGCCCGCCCACGTAAAATGGTGGCACGCCCCCATTTGTGTGTGCTGATTGGAGGCACGCCTGCATGCGCCTGCTCCTGCACTCCCCTCCCGACGGAGGGGGAAAATTCTTCCCTAAGTAAAGATAGCGTATCCAATATATCCTCCTTATCAATTTTAAGCCCTTCAAGTGTCTGGCCTACCTCCTTTTTCATCATGATTTGTGCAGCATTTTCTTCCTTGGCAAAAACAGATGCAAAGTATCAATTCAATACTTTCGCCTTGCCCTGTCTCCACGTATAAATCCCCTTTATGGCTCCTAAATGGTGCCACTCCTCTTTTTACCACCCTTTTCCTATTTATATGCCTATATGAGGCTTCTGGATTTCTTTTTATGTTCATTGCCAGCCTCTTCTCACATTCTGTCTTTGCTTCTCTTATTTGCTTTTTCATTTCCCCTCTGAATCATCTATAATCAGCCTAGTTCTCGTTCTATTATTCATCTGACATCTCTTAAACACATTTTTCTGCGTAATCTCATAAACACATTTTTCTGTTCACCTTAATCTTCGTCTCAATATTCCTATGCTCCCTGGATTTTAGAAGAATCAGATATGATCTCATTGTTCAGGTCGATGTACAAAATCTCAAGGTACTACCTGAAGAAGGTCAACATTTATTCCTAAACTAAGATCACAGTTTATTTGGTCATTTAATTAATTGCTAATTGTGGGATTTTGCTGTGTGAAAATTGGTTGCTACATTGGCTTCCATAATAACTTTAGCTACACTTCCAAACTACTTCAATATCTGTGAAGCGCCTTGGAACATGTTGAGAATGTGAATGGTGCTTTATAAATTCAAATAATTTCTTTCCTATGCTGCATCGTATTAAACACAGATGGAGAAAAATGATTGGGTTGTAGATCTTCTATCAGAAGTGTCACACAACAAGTAGGATTGGTAATTCCTCAAGTCACAGTCAGTCAGCTCATCTTATCTGTTTGATTACCTAGCATGCAGTTTAATGCACCAAAATGGGAGTTTTCAGCTGTATAAATTAATGTTTGACCATATTGTTGGAAGTAGAAATGCTATGTTATTACAATAATTATGCCCTATGCTTATCTGCAGCGTTGATTAATACAGTTGAACCTCCATCATTCAACATCATGGTGGGACCCTCCTGTTCGACAATGGGAATTACTGTAATCTTCAAGAGTCGCCAAATATTACCCTAGTATGGGTTCACCAATACTGTAGCCATGAGAATGAAAATGAATAACACAAATTCAATTCAATCGTTAATGGGTTTTGATTTTGTTTTATTGATGACAGTAGATTAGTGTTAACGTGCTACACAATGAGCTGATACTTTGTACAAGCTTATGTCTTGTGAAAGTCTTGGCAAATAATTGGAGCATAGATAATGGATGTTTCACTATAGTAAATCATGAATTATAAAGAAAGTCCAGAAAGTAAAAATAAAATCCATATTCTGAATGATAAAGAGTATCCCTTCTGTGAATGTTTGGCTTCAGAATGCTGACCTCAGGAGCAAAGAGGGATCCCAAACCCCCACTTGCCTGCACCAAGAGCAGCACAGCAATATTCCCTGAGGTGGCCCCCTAATTGCCCATCTTCGCACTTGCCGCCCAGGGCTTCTGTTGCTGCCAGCCCAATCAGTGGACCATCAACGCTAGAGCCTTGGTACCCAACCAGGATTGGTGGATCCTACTGAAGGTTGGGGATCTCGATGGTGCCTCAAAATGGAGGTGTCCTTGGAGCGGGAAGATTAAATTAATAAATCAGAGAGGGGAAGGTGGTCAACTATTCTGATTGGAGGGGAAACCCCTTAGGTAGAATTATGCGGGCCATAGCCGCCTTTTTGGGAGAGGTGGAAATGCGGACAAGCCTGAAAATATGTCCCTTATCTTACTGATGTAAATTGGTTGCCTGCCTCCATGATGTGCGCAGCCAATCGAGTCGCCATCCATCCCTAAGAACATTCCATGGTGGCTGAAATGCATTGGGGGAGCCATCCAGATGTGGCTCCCCGCAATTTTCCAGGCTCCCCTGCCCACCACAGGGCTGGGAGAATCAGCCCTTTATTTCATCTTGTATACCTAATTTGACTCAAATTCACCCCACTTCCTACTCTATCGCTTGCTCTGTTTGTCTCTTTCTCTATTCTTAAATTTAATCGGTTCAGAGCTAGACCATTGAACCTGACTCTTGAGATCTCAGATGCCCTGTTGATGATTATCAATTTACTTATTCAGCAAAATAACATGAGTTGAGGGGTGAGAGGAAAAAATCCAACTCAGGAATTCACTGCAAAATGCCCTGCTCCATCAATTTCTGGCCCAATATCTTGTAACAATGTTACAAGCCTCTTATTCATCCCAAAATCAATAAACACTCTTCAAGGAGCCTTATTCAATCTGCCAAAAGAATACGCTGTCACAGGCATATCAGGAATATTCACACAAATAATTCATACCTTAACAACGGTTAAGAGATTTATTGTCAAAACATTATTCCAAGGATTGTAAGATGGTCATTGATAGCATTTCAATTACATAAACAAACACTTAATTTGATAGTGGTAAAATGATTAACATTGACATTATATTGATTTTGGAAACCTATATCAAATCCCAGCAGAAAAGTTCTATTATCTGACATTTGAACCAGTTGTTAGCACATAAATGCTCATGCAAGTGCTCATATTTTGAAAACAGAATGCACATTTTCAATAGTTTTTACATACTTTACGAATTAGGACTATGTATTGTGATATAAATTTCAATTATTTACCACTGAAAGGACTATATTTGCTATGGTACTGGACCTATCAAGCCACAACATTATTGGTTTAGAGCTTCCACTCAATTGTGTTGGTTTTGTTTTCAGCACAATTACTCAAATATTTCAATTACTCAAATATTTCAATTACTCAAATTTCAACATAACTAGAGCAAAGGATCGTGGAATTTTAAATACAAATTATGTTCAGTGCAAATCAACTTTCCACAATATTTTGCGCTAGTTTTAAAAACACTGTGCTGGAAGCAGACTCTGTCCACAAAACTGGCAATGCCCCCGGAGTGAAATAGTGACCATTGGGAGCTCTGTCTGCAGGCCTTCGAGGAAGTTTTAATAATTACGCTGGATCTTTTGTGTACAAGGACATTAGCAGGTGATTTGAAAGTTTTGAAGATTTCTTAAAATTCACTAATTTACTCAATAGCACATGCTAATCTAACTAGAAAATAGCTCTGCACAGTATTCAAAAGTTATTTTCGTTAATTTAAAATCAGATAGTCACAAGTGGTGGATTGACACTGTAATTTAAATGGTTACTTCCATTGTACTGGCTTTACCATGGTCCAGTATATAACGGGAGAAAACTTAAAAATTAAATTAAACATGTAATAAACACATAGACAAGGTAGAATATATAAAACAACAAATGCTTTGCAGCGCTTTAATGCAGGAGTATTTGTTTAATGCACAATTTTGTCAAAAATTCTAAGTTCAATTACCACCGTTTCGCCACTGTCAATCCTTTCTTTCCAATTTACTCCTAAGTCAGTAACTGTGAAGAGCTTAATGTCTCCCCACACCCGAAGGTGAGTTCAGAGGTGGCAGGGGGAGCCATTTAAGGCCTCATGCTACCCCACTGGTATTTTACCAGTGGTGACTGGGGAAACTGACCATCCAGGACGATCTCCCAGCAAACTCTATCGGGTTTGTATGCGGCCTCCTAGTGGGGAGTCCCTCATTCTCACATACTCTGGCAGGGATTTTCCGTGCCTGCTGATGTTGGGCGTGTTCGGTGGCATGAGCAGACAATATGGAAAGAAGGCCAAAAATTGGTGTCACGACGGCATGAAGCCAGTTAGTGATCTTCCGCTCCCCCAACCGATGCTGGACGTTGGAAACCTCATTGTAATACATCAGCATATCATTCTAAGGCCGGTCCGCAGGACTCGTCCACCTCCCCCTCCCTCCACTGGATCGTTCGCCCACGTTGGCTGGAAAACATGCCAACATGTTTCACAGCAGCACATAAGCAACATGCACTTCGCTCAGGACTTCAAGGTTTGTTTGCCTATCTTGCTTCGGTCAGCACTTGCAGTCATCAGTGCCAGACTTCACAGACAGCACCACATCACTTTTAGGGGGGCTCACGGGCAGGCCTTTACCTACCAGATCAGCCACATGTGGGTGGTTTTTCAATGGCTGCAGGGCAAGGTCTTGCTTGGGGAAGGGGGAGAAGTGGCCTCAGGCAAAGAAAGAAGCTGCAGGGCGAGGGCTGTACTGGGGAAGGGTGGTATCCCAGAGTGTGTGTGGGGGCACATGTTGACCTGTGCAAGTGGCCTCAAGATGCTGAGCGCTGAGGAGGCAGTCTCCAGAGGAGATGAGGCCAGATGGAAATGTGAGGGTATGCGTGTGAGAATGGGTGGTGATGTCCCTTGAACTGGCAGTGAGTGAGATGCCAGTGAATGTGTGATGGGCTTGAGTGTGTGAGTTTAGAGCGATGAGATGGCTGCCATACCCTGGCTGCATGGATGAGATCATTTATCCTCTACATCCTCTATCTGCATTGGACAACCAAACTCTTCTGTGCAGCATTGGCACTGATCACCACTACCATCACCTGCCATGCTGGATTGGTGAATCCGCTGCTTGTCCTATGGACAGAATGGGCGTAGAGAATGCCATGGCGGGCCTCCACAGGTCCAAATGGCATTCCAGTGAAGTGTCATTAAACCTGGGGTCTGCAGTCTTTTTGCCTTTCATGGACTTGCAGTAGTCGTGGGCTGGAAGCACTGTGTGCGTGGCTGGACTTTAAATATGGCGCCCAGTGTGATGAAGTGGCGAGGTGATGGCATGGCAGATGAATGAGAGCCTGCTCGCCATGGAAACGGCGTATTTCCCAGGAATGTATAAGTAATGCGGCGGATTTGAGACGATACGGCGTGAAAGCCCGCCATCGTGGCTGGCAGGTAAAATGTCATTTTACCCGCCCACTACCGCACTCAGTGCAAATCTGGGGCGATTCTGCCCTCTGTGCAAAATAGAGGGGTTCAACCTCAGGAAGTGAGGGCCCTGCGGGAAGGCACACACCTGGCCTTGCTTTCAACACCCTCCGCCCCCCCCTACCTTGCCACCACTCTTTCCATGGTACCCCCATTCCACCCCCCCCTATTTAGCTCTCTCCAGGAATCTGTCATTGATTCCTGGTCTAGGCTGCACTGCAGTACTGGCAGTAGCAATACAGAGATAGACAACACTGGAGAGCTGCCAGCCTCAAATTGGGGACAAGATTTTTCCCTGCTTAAGGCTTAATTCAATGGGAGGCCCAACACTGCCTAGTTTGCCATGAAATAGCTTTGGGCCTCCCCAAAAATGTTCGACCCCATGTTCGGGGTCCCACTGGTTTTGCAGCTGCTGGATGTGAACCCTGCCTTGAAGATTAAATCACACCCATGGTTATTTTCACAGCACAAGTAGTTTTCTTTATTATTTGTCCATGGAATGTGGATTGTCGTTGGAACGACCAACACTTATTGCCCACCCCTAATTGCCCTTGAGAAGGTGGTAGCGATCTGCCTTCCTGAACCACAGCATTTTGTATGGAGGTACACCCATGGTGCTGCTTAGGGAGAGAGTTCCAAAATTTTGGCCTAGTCAGGACATCGAAAGACTTGGCATCGGTTTTCAAATGGGTCTGTTGCCCTTGTCCTTCTAGGTGGTAGAGGCTGTGGGTTTGAGCGGTGCTGTCAAAGGTGCCTTGACAAGTTGCTGCAGTGTGTCTTGTAGATAGTATAGAATGTTGCCACTGTGCACCAATGATGGAGTACATGTTTAAGGTGGTGGATGGATGCTAATCAAGCGGGATGCTTTGCCTTGGATGATGCAGAGCTTTTTGAATGTTGTTAGAGCTGCACTCATCCAGGCTAGTGGAGAGTATTCCATCACAGTCCTGACTTGTGCCTTGTAGATGATGGCCAGGCTTTGGGGAGTCAAGAGGTGAGTTACTGACCGCAGAATGCACAGCCTCTGACCTGCTCTTGTAGCCACACTAAAGTGGCTAGTCTACTTAAGCTTCTCATCAATGGTGACCCTAGATCTTGAGGGTGGGGGATTTGGCAATGGTAATGCTGTTGGATGTCAAAGGGAGGTGTGGTACTCTCTCCTATTGGAGATGTCAATTGCTTGGCACTTGTGTGACACATATGTTAACTGCCGCTCATCAAGCGAAGTCTGGACATTGTCCAGGTGTGACTGTATGTGAACACGTAATGCTTAATTATCTGAGGAATTGTGAATAGAGCTGAATACAATCATGACCTTATGATGGAAGAATGGTTGCTGCTACATCAATTGAAGATGGTTTGGCCCAGGACACAGCCCTGAGGAACACCTGAAGCCTGGGCTGAGATGATTGATCTTCAACAACCACAACCATTTTCCTTTGTACTAGGTATGACTCTTATCAGTGGAAAGTTTTCCCCTACGATTCCCATTGACTTCAATTTTGAATGGGCTCCTTGATATTGCACTCAAATGCTACATTGATGTCAAGTCAGTCACGTTTACCTCCCCTCTAGAATTCAGCTCTTTTGTCTATGTTTGAACCAAGGCTATAATGAGGTCTGGTGCAAAGTGGCCCTGGCAGATCCTGAACTGAGCATCGGCGGGTAGGTCATCGGTGAGTAAGTGCCAACTGATAGTACTGTCGACAACACCTTCCATAATTTTGCTGATGTTTAAGAGTAGACAGATGGGGTGGTAATGGACCCGATCAGTCGTGGTGTTACTGAGCCACTCTTGGTGATGGGACACTGAAATCCTGACCCAGAGTAAACTCTGTGCCCTTGTTACCCTGAGTCCTTCTTCATAGTGGTGTTCAACATAGAGAAGAACTCATTCATAACCTGAGTGAGGGTGGTAGGTGGTAATCAGCAGGATGCTTTCAAGCCCATTTTTGATCTGATGTCATTAGACTTCATGGGGCTTGGATCAATGCTGCATACTCCCAAAGCATCTCCCTCCTGACTGTATACTATTGTGCTGTCACTTCTGGTGGGAATATCCTGCCAGTAGGATGGGATAGACCCAGGGATGGTCATGGAGGACTCTGGGATGTTGGCGGAATGTTATGGTTCTGTGAGTATAACTTTGTCAGGCTGTTATTTGACTTGTTCAAAGGTTTGGAGAGCTGTCCTACAGACAAGTTCCCAGATGTTATTGAGAATATTGCTGGGTTGACTGGACAGGATACGCCTTTGTCATATTCAGTGCCTAGGTCAATGCTGGGTGGTCAGTCTGGTTTTACTCTTCATGCTTTTTGTAGCATTTTGAACTTTGATAGAACCATTTGTCTAATTTAAGAGTTATTAAAAAATGTAAAACCTGGTTAACATTATAACCTAGCCTCATTACAATGTCTAGTTTAAGATGAACTCAGAGTTTGATTGTCTTCTTCAAAATGCTTAACATACTAAAATATTACTGTAAGAGTCTCCAAATCTTGCTGTAATTTAGTGCTGCTATTTCCATTGTGATCAAATATTAATGCAATTCCAGATAAAGAGATTACACAAGATGGTGATATAATCAAGATAGACCTATGTTGGCACTGAATTTTCAGCCTTTCTGCCACTGTGCTGCTGTAACTTCATCAGAGATGTGGTGAAAATTCCATTTCCACACATCAACAGTGTATTTTGCTGCATTTCCAACAAAGTTACAGCAATGGACTGGCAGAAAGTCCGAGAAAGTTATATGGAATAAGATTTTTTCAAAGTAACCACTGCAATGGTACTTTTCCAACAACTAATAAAAAAGAACTATTAGCAATCTGAAGTTCAGATCTGTATTTTGTTCAGTTTACTCAGCAAAAATTATGAAACATCTCGGGGGTAAAAGCAAAGGCACTGTTAGAAAGCAGTATCAGCAACTTTAAGCAAAAACAGATTGATTTTCAGGAAATTACAAGAATGTTATTTATGAGCTCTGGATATTACAGTTTTTGTAAACTGCAGCTCTGCACAGAAAAGCCTGGTTTTCTTTATGATTTTTAAAACGCACCATTTGTATCCAATTTTAATTCTGGCCCTCAAAAGTCTATTCCTGTGCACAGACATTCAGCATCATACATAAAGTCCGCATGGCGGAAGCAAGATATCACATTTACAACCATTTAATGACAATTCAAAAATCCCAAGGTTTAAATTACATGCTTCAAAAGTATTTGCTTCACTATTGAGAACAATCAAAGCTAGGAACACTGAAGGAGGTCACTTGATCCAGTGCATGTCCTTCTTCTTTGCTAGAACAATCCAAAACTAATCCTAATGCCCTGCTCTCATCTTATAGCCCTTGTTGTTTTAGTTCTGCACTGGATATTCTCTCTGTATCAGCGTCAGCAGGCTCTCGATATGCAGATCCTCAAACCCCTAAGTTTACCTCTACTGTTCAAACAATATAGAGATACGGATAGAATGACTCAAGATTGAAACAATTAAACCCCTAATTCTGCATACCGGATACTGTAATCTTGTGCAAAAACAAATAATGTGGAAGCTGGAAACCTGAAATAAAAACAGAAAATGCTCAAAATGCTCAGTAGGTCAAGCAGCATCTGTGGAGAGAGAAACAGTTAACAGGAAAAATTTCCTAATCAAGGGGAGGCGGGTTTGGGTATCTGCTAACTGTTTTCTTTATTATCAATGCAAAGTTTTCATTTTCATAAATCTTGTGGTGATACAATGCTTAATGGTGCACTACAGGGGAGAAACTTGAATTTTTATAAATCATTATTATACTTTGTATTTTATTTACCATTCTTTTCACTATATTCTGGCATTCCAGTTAGATTTCATTTTGAAGAGATAGTACCCTCAAAATATAATTTGTCCAATGCTGTAGGCAAATATATTATGGAGCACTCTTGCATAAATTGAAGATAAAATTACCGGTGGCGCCAGATGGAACAGTAACACACACTGACAATAACCCTCTTGGTAAAGATAAACAACAGGAAAGAACAATCCTGTCCCCGGGATAACCCTGTACTGTGGCACATAAGCACTAATCCCTACATGGCATTGAAGTTGACACTTGGCACTAAGTGGCATGCCTTGCCATGTGGTCGGTTTTCATTATTTAAATTTTGAGAATTCCTATGTGAAGGTGCTTAGTGCTTATTTTTTTCAAACAGCAGAATTCTTTCAAAGTATTGTGTGACGAATTGCTGAGCCTATAGTGACACGGGTCAGCGCCTTCAAGAAAGGAGGGGAGAAAACTAGGAAAAACAAATCCCAGGTAGTACAACAGTGTAGGTTTTGAATATGCTCTTGTTATTGCTATTTAAAAGATCGAGATCAAAATGATCGTGGCCCAACTTAACAACTTACCATTTAATGCAAGTGTACTGTGGAAGTGTGTTAGTAACTTTAATGCTTGGAAACTTAACAGGATATATGAATTAGCTTTACATAGATTCAAAACGGTTACCGCAAAGCAGAGGGCCATTCAGCCTGTTGAGTCCCATTGTTGAGTCCCTCTACTCATTGGTGGAGGAGGCTCCACAAATATCCCCATCCTCAATGATGCAGGAGCCCAGCACATCAGTGCGAAAGATAAGGCTGAAGCATTTGCTACAATCTTCAGCCAGGAGTGTCGAGTGGATGATCCATCTCGGCCTCCTTCAGCACAACAGATGCCAGTCTTCAGCCAGTTCGATTCACTCCACGTGATAAAGAAATGGCTGAAGGGACTGGATACTGCAAAGGCTATGGGCCCTGACAACATTCCGGTAATAGTGCTGAAGACGTGCTCCAGGACATGCCACGCCTCTCACCAAGCTATTCCACTACAGCTAAAACACCATCTACCTGGCAATGTGGAAAGTTTCCCAGGTATGTCCTGTACACAAAAAACAGGATAAATCCAACCCAGCCAGTTATTGCCCCGTCAATCTACTCTCCATCATCAGTAAATGATGAAGGGGCCATCAACTGTGCTATCAAATGGCACTTGCTTAGCAACAGCCTGCTTACTGATGTTCAGTTTGGGTTTCGCCAGGGCCACTCAGCTCCTGGTTCAAACATCGGCAAAAGAGCTGAACTCCAGAGGCGTGGTGAGAGTAACTGCCCTTGACATTAAGGCAGCATTTGATCGAGTGTGGCATCAGGGAGCCCTAGCAAAACTGGAGTCAATGGGAATCAGAGGGAAAACTCTCCACTGGCTGGAGTCATACCTAGCACAAAGGAAGATGGTTGTGGTTGTTGGAGGTCAGTCGTTTCACCTCTAGGACATTACTGCAGGAGTTCCTCAGGGTAGTGTCCTAGGCTCAACCATCTTCAGCTGCTTCATCAATGACCTTCCTTCCATCATAAGGTCAGAAGTGGAGATGTTCGCTGATGATTGCAAAATGCTCAGCACCAATCGCGACTCTTCAGATACTCGAGCAACCCATGTCCAAATGCAGCAAGACATGGACAACATCCAGACCTGGGCTGATAAGTGGCAAGCAACACAAGTGCCAGGCAGTGACCATCTCCAACAAGAGAGAATCTAATCATCACCCCTTGACATTCATAGGTATTACCATCACTGAATCCCTCACTATCAACATCCTGAGGGTTACTATTGACCAGAAACTGAACTGAATTAACCCAATAAATACTGAAGCTACAAGAGCAGGTCAGAGGCTAGGAATCATGCGGCGATTAACTCACTTCCTGACTCCCCAAACCCTGTCCATCATCTACAAGGCATAAGTTAGGAGTGTAATGGAATACTCTCCACTTGCCTGCATGAGTGCAGCTCCCACAACACTCAAGAAGTGTGACACCATCCAGGACAAAGCAACTGCTTGATTGGCACCCCACCCACAAACATTCACTCCCTCCACCAACGATGGACAGTGGCTGCAGCGTGTACCATCTACAAGATGCACTGCAGGAATTCAACAAGGCTCCTTAGACAGCACCTTCCAAATCTACGGCTACTACCATCTAGAAAGACAAGGATAGCAGACACTTGGGAACACCACCACCTGGAAGTTCCCCTCCAAGTCACTCACCATCCTGACTTGGAAATATATCGTCGTTCCTTCACTTTCCCTGGGTCAAAATCCTGGAACTCCCTTCCTAACAGCACTGCGGCTGTACCTACACCACATGGGCTGCAGTGGTTCAAAGAGGCAGCTCACCACCACCTTCTCAGGGCAATTAGGGATGGGCAATAAATGTTGGCCTAGCCAGCGACGCCCACATCCCAAAAATAAAAAAAATATCCCTGTGCCCTTTCCTCAACTCAGGACAAACTGCTTTTCAGTGGGTGAAATACTTTTGAAATGTAGGTTGTATTATAATGTAGGAAGCGTGGCAGCTAATTTACACACAAATAGCAATAAGATAATATGTTTCAGTGATGTTGGTTGAGGGATAGATATTGTCCAGAACCCTAGCAGAATTCCCCTGCTTTTAGTTGAATAGTCCTTTATGTCTATCTGGGCTTAGCATCTCATCCAAAAGATGTACCTCCAGTCAACAGACCTTTTTTCCTACCTGCCCTCACTTTGCTGACTCCCACCTCACAATACATATTGAGGCCAGAGGGACAGCTATAGAAGAGTGAAAGAGTTAGAGGTACAAATCTTGCTGTAAACTTTAGGATGACGTTCTGAATGGTCTCACTTCAGGCACTGTCCCTCTCTTCTTTAAGTCTGCCATCATCACCCCTCTCCCCAAAAATTCAACTCTTGACCTCACCATCCTTGCAAACTACCATCCAATTTCCAATCTCCCTTTCCTCTCCAAAGTCCTTGAATGTGTTGCCACCCTCTAAAGTCAAGCCTATGGCTGGGATTTTCGGCCCCGCCCGCTGCTGGGATCTTCCGGTCCCGCCGCAAATCAATGGAATTTTGGCTGGCCCGCCAGATCCCCCTTGGAGGATTCCACCAGCTTAACTTCCCAGGTGCTTTGGGCGGAGTTTTCCCATCCTGCCCAAGGCGGGTTTCGTGGCAGGCGGGAGTGGAGAATCCTCTGGCAGGCAAAAAGTCGGAAACCCGCCGGCGTAAATATAGTTTGCGATTCTCCCAATGGCGGGTTAATGATGGGTCGGGTATCTCGCTGACTAGTAGCGTGAATGCAATTTGCATTCATTAACATCTCATGAATGCTCAATAAAACAGCTGCTCGCTGGAATCTTGTCATACCTTCCAATCAGGAAATTACGTTGGTCTGAAACCTGTTTGTAAAAGAGTGGCATGCACAGGTTGGGCTTCACTTCACTTGTGACTTCAAGGTGACTGCAACATAGTCTACCTGCCACAGAGCTACGCGAGTCTTGTTGCGATACCAATGGGACACCACACTGCTGGGGCTGTAGGGTTAGTCCCCTCCTGGTGGTTGCCTCCTTATGCAGTGGTACTCAGGCAGGGCTCAACTTTCAGACACTGACCAGTATTGCGACCAGGGTGGGAATGGGGGGTTCTAGGGGTTGTCTGCTCCCAGTGGGTGACGCCATTGTCCAGAAGGACACCACTGTGTAGCGATACTCATACAGTGCTGAGTATTCAGAAACCAGCATTCCCAGCAGGTGGAGTTGATGCGGGCGGGGGGGTGCAAAAAATACACAGTGGGCAATGGGGAAGGAAGGTTTTGCAAGAGGTTTGTGGGGGCCCAATGGAAGGGAGAGGGGCAGGGAGGCTTTGCAAGGAGGTGGTGGAGGAGAGGGAATGATGGAAGGCAGAGGGTAGACTGAGGGGTGGGGAGCTGGAGCCCAACAAGGGTAAATAAAATGCTGACAAAGATGGGGGTGAAAGGGATACCACAAGTATGGGAGGGCATGCATGCAGCCCCCGGAATTGGAAAGGGGAGCATTGTTAGCGTTTCACAAGAGGGATGGGTCACACGGAGACTCATGGTGGGGGTTGGGGAGGGAGATAATGTAGTGCAATAGGGAACTTTGAAAGTAAAGTCCTTGGTCTGGGGCTTGCAGTCAGGAGTCTGGGAGTAGAGATACTCCTGGGGCTTTGTGGAAAGGCGCAAGAGAATAGAGGCAGTCTTGGGGCAGTCATGGTCAGAAGTCAGGGATTGAAGACAGTCATGGGGTGCAGTGGGCATGTTGCAGAAATATGCATTGGGAGCACGTTGTACTCCAGCTCCAGGGAGGGGCAAGGCCTGTGTGCTCAAGAGGGATAATGCACAGCTTGGTGTTCAGGGCTGTCTCACAGTCACTGCCCATGGGCTTGTCTGTCTCTGTACTTAGCTTCAGATGGAATAGTGATGGTTATGGGAGGCATTTACAGCCTGTATCCGGGAAACACATAGCAAAGTGGCCGGGTGGGGTTGAGGGGGGATGGGAGGGGGGCTGGAATGTGAAGCTCTCTGGGAGACTTCAACTCCATAGGTGACCATGCACACAGCCTCTAGATGGGGAGGGTAGAGGTCAACATTGGGCATATCAGTAGGGACGGGCTCAAGGGGGAGGGTAGGAACGTTGACTACAACAAGAAGGCTGGAGAATAACAGGTCTATTTTCACATCGTGAGGTTCCAGGTAGATTTCTAGGACACAGACAGTCAGGGAGGGTGCATCAAAGTTTATTTCAAAATAGTAATGCAGAATCACCATCTTGCTCTATCAGAGTTATGGTGGAGACATGAATCGAAAGCAGAAATGATTCTGAACGGGAGGGGTTTGAGGCTGTGTGGGAGGAATGCACTGCTGCACTAAGGGGCCCTTCCTGGGAGCGCCCTTTAACTTGTTAGTGCTGCAAGAGTAAACTGGAGTCTGATTAGAGAGAAAAGAGGAAGACCTCCTTGGGAATATCAGCGCTGTAACAGGGATACTCAGAAGTCAAAGGCTTAGCACCACAGTTGATGCAACTCAACAATAACACATAGGAATGTAAGGAGGCACAGGTACGGCATATATGGCACTCCATCAATGGAGGCCAGTCACGTGCTCTCAAGAATTGGCATTCATAACAGGCCAAAAGGCATCCAGTCATTAATCATGAGAAACTTATTGTTATTTAGCATGCCAGATCAGAGATTGAAGTACTGAGCTAGATTAGGTAGCACATTTCATTGAGACCTTCTCATAACTCTGAGGAATTCAGCTATAACGTTCCTAGAATGGCATCTTGGTCACCTGAGTGTGTGCGCTAGTGACTCAGATACAAGGCTGCATCAGCGACAATGCAAGTAGGGCATAAATGACTATAGACCATTACAGTTGCCTTAGGTAACAGATTTGGAGCTTCACAATCTTGACCTTTTAATCATTAATCGAGCAGACCATTGGCATTCTGAAGATGCGCTTCAGATATTTGGGCCGCGCAGGTGGCACCTTACAATATGCTCCCAATAGGGTTTTAAGCATCATCGCTCTGTGTTGTGCCCTCCACAACCTGGCACTGCAAAGAGGTGATCCCTTGCCAGAGGTTGAAATGGAGGAGGACGACAGCTCTTCGGAGGATGAAGATCAGGATGGTCAGGAACTTCAAGAGGATGGTAAGGGTGAGTTTGAAGGCGGCAAAGCCATAGAGAAAGCAAGACATGGGAGATGTGCCTGTGACAGTTTAATCACTACCAGATTCCTGGAGGAGTAAAGTGAAGGCAAGGGAGATGGCCACAGTTCTCCTGACCCTCAATGCCATTCCGTTTCATCGCAAGGTATGTTCAAGTGGTCACATCGAGAGCTAGTCCAGCATTCACACTTTTCACCTCATGATTCACCAGGCCATGATCTCAAAGAAGGTCAGCAGTGCCCTCTGTATATGCTCGCTCTGAGAAGCGAGGGTCCACTCAACAACGAGGATGATGCAGAAACTTCCTTGAAGCAGTTGTCGCCACGAAAATGCGAAGCCACAGCAGGCAGTGAGATGAGGTCACGGTTGGGTATCTCCTCGTCCTGTCCATGTCTTGTCCTTTGGCAATACCACTGGGGAGACACCATTGCCAAATCCCGCAAGGCTTCTGAGCTGCCCTCACACAATGGTGTTTCGTGAGGAAGAAGGGTTATAAGCGCATAAATCACACACATCCAATAAAGATTCTAACACATCTCCCTGACATCACACAAGGATGCGGAAACTAGCTTCAGTGAGGTTGACATCACATGAATGTGAATCTCACAGACAGTTGGGACTATCACTGAGTGGGAGGATGGCTAAACCTCGAGATAAGAGGATTCAAATATACATAATCACTAGGCTTTCAGCTAACCAAGCTATTCACATAAACATCTAATATATTTACAAAAGTGCAATATGTTTACAGTGGTAGTACGCTCATGACCCAAATGGGTTTCTTAATCTTCCTAAGCCTAGTACTAAGCCTGGGTGCAGTCCCAACATCCCCAGTAGAGGTACAGGCAGCCTGCTGCCTGCTATTCCCTGATGTCTTAGCGGACATCTTCTGGTGGCTTGAGGCTTGGAGGGCCCTGGCCTGATAAGGGTCTCCCGCTCAGAGGCAGGTGCAACCTCCTTGGTTTGTGCAGCTGGAGTGGATGAGGTCACAGGCAGAGGGGACTCTGAGCGGATACATACACTTGGAGTGCCCTGAGAGGAGGCCCCCTCGAAATGTCCGGCTGACGCTCATCCTCCCTGTGGGATCCCAAAGGCCCCGCCCTGACTCCTCGAGGAGACGGTTAACCTGGAGGGATGTCAAGATGCCTCATCCCCCTATCACCTACATCTTGATCGTGCCCACCAGGGTGTGTGGCCATGGAGTGGAGGGTTGAGCCCAAATGCGGTAAAACCTGCTGGACCAAGATATTCATGGTGGTCGCCAACTTTCCCATGGTGACCTTGAGGCGCTGGCATGTCAGCGCCACAGCATCAGACAGAAAGTGGATGGACTCCCCCATCTTTCGCTGTAGTCTGCTGAGTGAATACCACATCTCTGCCTGATGTTCCTCTCCCTGTTTTTGCATCTCCAGCATTGAGTTGGCGGCCGCTCACAGAGGCTCATCATTTTCGGACTGAGTGGGTGGCTAGTCTTCAGCAGCCCTCGAGTGCCAGGGACCTGGGCTGTCCCTGCCTCTAACCGCTGTGGGGATGTGTCAGTGAGATGTTCTCCAGTAGGTGAGCCCGAGCCTAATGTGTAGAACTATGCTCCATCAAGATATGTGTCTCTGTACTAGTGCAGGGTGTGGGTGAGCACTGGTTCTTGGCTTCCTCTTCTGACATGGTCTGGGGGCTCGGGCTTATGGTGGGTTGCTTTGTGGGCCTCGACCTGCTGGCGCCTACAAGATAGAAAATAGGTTTTCAGGATGATGAGCAAGAGGACTATAAGACTGCATGTCACTCACTGTGATTGTCATGTTGCGATGAACTGATGGAGGTGTGATCTGTGCTGGGTTACTGAGGCAATCTGATCTCCCCTCCCCCACAGAAGCAATCTGTGTCCTCCCCAGCGATCTCAGCTGTAGCCTCCTTGAATACATTGAGGGCAGTTATGTCGGCCGTGCCTCCCCTAGTCTGTGCTTTGTCCTGCCTGTTGTCTTCATTCAGGGCAAGCTTACTCACATAAGAAAGGTATGTGATGAGAAGGGATGGACCAAACATTGGGAAAGATGCAAGCCCCACTGTGTGCGGTGAGCCCTCCCTAGCAAGTCTGAGGATGCAGAGTGCGCAGCATGATAGATGGAATGGTGGTGACTTGAAAGTTGCAGCAGGCGGGCCTAGGAGCGGTCGCGAAGCCGACTGCCACCCGCAATCGGGCCCGACATTGATTTCACGCTGGCTGCCCAATTAACGGCCAGCCAGTGTGATACGCGCACTGCAACGCTGAGTGCTGCCGGGGTGGAGGAGGGTGAGTGCGGATGGTCAGCCATGCTCGCGTGTGCGCACTAGTGAAGTCTCCCTGAGGCACAGAGCTGCCTCAGGCAGCCAAAGATTTTAAAAACTGGAAATAAAAAAATGATCACTGTTAGAAACATGTCCCCTCATGTGACTCTGTCACATGACCAGGGACATGTTATGAATGAAATTTTGGCCTTTTCGCCTGCCCGCCAACCATAAGGCTGGATGGGCAGCGAAAAATTTCAGTCAATTATTACTTTAATGGCCTTCATAATCCTGTTAATTGTTGGTGGGCATGCTGCCGACTCCCGCGCGTGCCCACCAACTGAAATATCGTGTGAGTGCGCGATGATATCGGGATGCTCGCCCAGCGTCATCGCGCATCATTTTACGCTCGAGCGGGTCGGGTGCATGCCCACCTGCTCAGCGCAAATTTCTACTTATTGTGTCCCCCACTAATGGCTGTGTGAGATCCCTGAAGAGAACAGCCCTTTGGTTACAAGATGCGATGATGAGAGCTTGATATTGGAAGGGGTAGAAGGTTAACTTACTCTGGAAGAGTGGATGAGGTCATTCATTCTCTTCCTGTAGAGGATGGCATTTCAGGTGCTGTTAGCCAGCCACACTGAAGCCCCCTGCGTTGGTCACCCAGGCTGGAGAGGTAAGGCTGGTATGCTTTCTGGAACTATCCCTGGGATAAAGGAGATTCCTATGCACCCGCACTCCTCTGATCAAGGCCTGGAGGGTGTTGAGGCTGAACTAGGGTGCTGCCTTCTTCTTGAGACTTGCAGCCTTCTTCTTTTGTTCGAAGACATCTGTGTGTGTGTGTGTGTGTGTGTCCTGGAGGCAGGTGGGCCAGAGACAACCAGATATATGTTTTTGGGTGGCATTTAAATACGGCGCCTGGACCTTCAAAGCCACCAGGTAATGGCGGGTGGACGAATCAGCTCACAAACTGCCAGGTGATTCGGAGAGATACTCGCCTGTGCATAAATAATGAGTTTCCAAACGCGGAATTGGGCGTGATTTTCCACCATGCCGAGCAGCGGGATACGCGCTGTGAAACCTGCCTGCCACCACACTTGGTTGCAAAAACAGATAATTCCGCCCTTCATGTTTGAATCCCTCCAATCAGGTTTCCACCCCTGCCACAGTAACAATAACAGCTCTTGTCAAAGTCACAAATGGCAGCCTACGTAACAGTTATAAATACAAATGCTATGACCTTTGGTTATTTCAAACAATTGAACAAAAAGAAGCCTTTGCTTACCACAAGGGTATTGTCATCCAGCAGAAACTGCTGTATTGCCATAAAAGGAAAACCAGAGGGTAGCAACAGTAAAAATTTTAATGCCAATCTGAAAACAAACTAGACGTTTGCTTTCTAACTCTTAATACTTAAACTTCATCTGCATTTCAAGTTATTTGCCAAAGTTTCATCACCAGGTTTTTTTTAAAAATGGCATTTCCCATTATTAGGGCAGTTGTATCACACAAAATAACAAATTTTTACCATTGAAAATTTTACATGATCAGAAAAGAATTTTCTGTTGATATGAAAACTGTACACTAAAATTTTGAAATGTGAACAAAACCTGCAAAGTTTGCTATTATTGGATCAATTTTGATATGCGAGTTTAAGATTTTCTTTGGCATATTATACAGGTCTACAATTAAAGCTATTATTAACTTAAACAGTAGGAATCCATATTGATGGGCATGAAAAAAAAAATCAGCTTACAGATCATGAAGGAAGTTAACTACTGTAGAGCCTTAGCTAGGTGTATTAAAAATGTATCAAATTTTCAAATGATAAACTATAAACAATTGTCTGTCTACCCAGTTGAATAATCCTCAAGAAGCATCATAGATTTCAGATGAAATAATTTGAGGGGTTAGCCTCTTGTGTCGTGTCACTGTCTGTAACAAACAGAATTTGTGAGCATCGATCCCTTCCATTTCAGTCACACGGACTTTCATGTAGTCCTTTGACAGTAAAAGCATTCTTCTGGTGGGGGGTGGAGGGGGGTGGGGTGGGGGGGGGTGCGGAAAATCATTGAGAGTGTGGCGATAAGTTCAAGGCATGCACATATCTTCCTGGTCAGGCCGATTAGAACACAAAAATCATTTATGGAAATACCACATAATTATACAGTAATGAAATGTTTGAAATAGTAAAGTGTGATAGAATTCTAGTTTATTTGTGGTACTATCTTACAAATTTAAATAGATGAATTGTTTCATATGATTAAATCATGAAAAAATAAACACTGATTTTTTTCGTGTGCAGTCTAATCCAAAATTGGAACTATATAATCAAGAGATAAGTGAAATCTTTTCCTTACAGCCTCACTCCCCCCTACCACCCCCCCGCCCCGCCCCAACATTATTTAATCCTGGAGGTGGCTAATGGAGAACAGCAAACAGAAGGCCCAACAATGGCAGCCATTGCTACCCCTTCAGGTGACTCAGAACTATAGGAAGAGTTGACTTTTTGCCCAACTTTCAAGCCCAAGGGCCTTCCAGAAAGCAACATGTGCTGTAGGTGGAACTGGACTATTATAATGACACAAACATGAAATCCAGACATCTTGGAGACCTGTGCATTTAAGCTGTTCTGTCCCTGTCCAGCACATGGACAGACTATTCATGAAGGTTAGCCCTATACCCCTTTTTCTCACTTTTACTGACATGTAATGTGAAATTTAAGCACACTGATTCCACAAAGGTTAAAAAAAATAGGGCTCTTTTATCCCACTGGTATAAAAGCTGCATAAACTCTCAAGGAAAATGTACAAACTATTTACAGTGAATATGCCAGATCTGATGTGCCAGATATCTGCCCTATTCATGGTCTTAGCCCTTCAATGCCGTGACTCACCAGTCTTGAACTGCTGCTTCAGTTCCTCGCTGCTCTCTTCGTCCTGGTTCCCTTGCCAACATCAGAGGCTTCAAATTGCCCTATTCAAGGCGTTGTCTCGTACCACACTGTACTCAAGTTCTGGACTTGTCCTTGCTGCTTTCTCCCTCACTAATGGCACCTGGCTCCAACCCCTCAGCTTGCCAAATACGCTGCTCACTACAGGGAGGGGCCGACCAGTTCTCCTGCTCGGTGTTCTCCTCCACCATTGCCACCTGCTGCCAGAGACCCCACTAGTCATTTTCTGCATATATTTTCCTTTCAGTTTTCTTTCTCTTCTGCATGTCTTCTGTATAGGTTTTATTTTATATCTTTTTTTATATAGGCAATGGGCTGTAATAGTCTTAAATTCCGCATTTGTGCACTTTGGACAAGGACAATTTCTTTGGGCATATGCCAGGTGCAGATTTTTAGGTTATATACTGTAGTGGACAGTTACTAGTAATGATCAGTCCATCTTGTAAAAATTAAAAAGATCCATCTTTCTTTGGCATTCTTTTGATACTTATTTCTATTCCTATTTTGTTTATTTGTGGAGGACCTGTTTTAAACAATTTACTGAACCTGACGGTGTCACAGAGGTGAACAAACACACCAAGTAGCACTGATTACATTGAAACCTCTAGGTTAAATTGTTTTTGCGATTCATGTTAATTCAGTTCTTTCATGCCCTCAGGGTCAGTAAATCCTCCAGTTCACCTCTCCCATGATGTCAGCTGTACACCTTACTTGTTTTAAAAGAAACAGGCAAGAAAATATATTGTCATAATTTAAAATTCATTTTTAAAGGTTTTAAGACTACCAACTCTTAATTAACTCAGAATTATATTGTGTGAATAGGATGAGGATTGGAAAGGCCCCAGGCTCTTTAGAAAAGACGGAATGGGAAGTCAAACATAAATTGCTGCATCTTTATGGTCCAATAAATCAGCAACGAAGTAGTCTGAAACACACAGAGGATAACCAACAGTCAGGAACACTGGAGGCCTCTTCCAGGAAAGCAATTTTAAAATGGAAATGATAACAAATGCATGATGCCTCGTTTTCACTATAAAACCACTGGAAATTTTGCACTAATTTTAATGCAAAAATGAATAGTCCCACCGCCAGAACTGAAGGCAGGAGCTGAGCCCGTACAGCTGGACTGCGGGATCCTGGGCGGCGGCCTCTTAATTGGCTGCAACCTGGACTGCTGTCCATGGCTCAATAAGAAGGCTGGCCGCCCTGCAGCCTCGGCAGCACCACCTTAGAGGTGACACTGCTGAGGCTGCGGGAAGAAGGAAAGGGTGCCTCCATGTTGAGATACCTTTGAGGACAAGGGCCGGAACTTTCCGGCGGGATCTTCCGGTCCCGCCAAAGTCAACGGATATTTGAATGGCTCACCGCATCTGCCATGGGGGAATCCGCTATGGTGGGGCCATAAAATCCTGGCCATGGTGTTTTTTATTACCCTGCCAGGGCCAGGCCCTGAAGAAGGGTCATACGGACTCGAAACATTAACTCTGCTTCTCTCTCCGCAGATGCTGCTAAACCTGCTGAGTGTTTCCAGCATTTTCTGTTTTTGTTCCAGACAGGCAGGTCCTAGTGATTGGATGGGAGTGTTGCCCCTTCCAGTGGCAGCACCGTAGCCAATGTGGCAGTCATGGAGGCTTGGGAGGCCCTTGCATGGACCATGGAGTGGGCATAGAGGAGGGGCCCTCCCCAGGAGCCTGCTGGGAAGCTGCCAGGATTTACATGGTGGTCTCCTCACATGGCAGCAGTCCCTCCTAACACTAGTAAAATATCAGCAAGGCTGGGAGATGGTCCCTAATTGAGCACTTAATTGGCACAATTGACGTTTGGTAGGCAGCCATACCACTGAGGCTCTCACCACGAATAACATGCCACGGCTCCCCTCCCGACGCTTTCCGCTGCCATTTTACCAGCCCTACTGTCTCCCAGCATGTCCACCTAGATCTAGCAAAATTGAGCCCTTTATTTCTAAATAGACAATAAGAACGGTCACGGTTTTTGCTGTATCAGGGATAAACATTAATGTAATTAAGGCCGAAACAAATCAGAATTTCAACAATGCAAAATGTTAGTGTGAAAACATTCTGTACTGGAAGTGTTTAAATATTCCTATAACACTGTGGGCTGGATTTTGTGTGTGTTTCCAGTGGGTGGGGAGGGGGCATGTAAAATAGTGGCTAGCCCACAACGTTCCCGCCCACCCCCGAGCTGACCCCCATAACACACTATATGTAAATAAATAATTAAAGACCTTGTTAGCAAGCCTATTGACCATAATATGGCTGGCATGGGGAAGTGGGCGGGGGTGGGAAGGCCGTTTTTTATGGCCTACGTGAAAAAAGGCAGGAAGGAAAAAGAGGTTACCTCATTCGGGTTTGCCCCGTGTACATCAAGGGCCACACCCAATATTTTACCCCCAGCCCTTCCTTCTGCCCTGCCTGCCCTTCAAAGCCCAGAGCTCCACCCCCACCCCACCTTCCCACTCCCTGAGATCCAGGATCCCTCTCCGCCCTAAAACCCTGGGACTTACCTTTCTGGGGCAGTTTTATGTTTTTGGTTATCAGGTTCGCTTTGTCCGGTGAACACTAGCTGTGCCCTTGATATTAACACATTAGTTGGTTCTTGAAACAAGATAGGCAGAGAGATTGATTAACTGAACAAACACTGGTGGTTTATCAGAACTAAGAACAGAGCACTAACACCATGTGTGCTCCTTCAATCACCTCCAGCTCTAGCCTTCCAGTTACCCAAGAAGCCCATGCTGTGTAGCGATTGGTCGATACATTCCCATGGTCAACTAACTACATTCTCTTAAAGGTACATAGCACTCCACTTTACCACAGGCAGCCATCCATTTTTTCTATGCTTCTTCTTGCAGACCTGGCAGCGCCCTTGACTGAGCTCTGGAGAGCAGTCAACCCTCTGTCCTCCCCGCCACCACCACCACCACCCCCTCCACGTCCCCGGTAAAATGCAGCCCTGTATTTATCTAGACAAAAACTCTGTGTTGAAGGGCTGGATTTTAAGCCTCCCTGTTATCAGTTTTGAAGAAAAGTGAGGCAAGTAAGATGAAAAGGATGGCCTTCTTGCTGACCTATCTGAAATTTTATGGATGAGGGCAGAGGAGGCATTGGTTGGCCTGCTCGCCCTTGGGTCTATTGAGGCCTTTAAGTGACCAATTCATGGCCACTTACGAGCCTCATCCCACTGCGGTGGGGGCAGGACCATGCCATGCGAGAAGACCGGCAGCTTTAGCTACTTGGACTGGTGTTGGGCAAGGGAGGGACCTCTTTTAGGATCTCCCTTGGCCCTTTAGGAGGCACCTTCCTCAATATCATTCCCCTCTTTAACAACCGCCCATGACCCCAGGCCTCTTGAATCTAGTCCCTTCTATTCACCCCCTACCAACCCCCGTTGTTCCCACTCAGCCCCCCTTGCAGCAGCCCTGAGCCCCAGTCAGCCCAGGCTCTTCAACCTTGGGGACTGCTTGTAGTCCCAGCAATGGCTCCCAGTTGCCAGCCAATCGAATTAGCTGGCAGTCATGGTGGGATTTCCTTCTGGGAAAGGGGCGGAATCAATCAGCGCTGCTCCTGGTGTCAAATTACTCTGGGGCAGCCGTCGGGATCCTGCGCGAGTTCTCCCCATACTTTTAGCCGGGATGGGGGGCAGTGCAGGAACCACAGCGGCCATTAAAATCCTGCCTGTAGTTATGCCTACCACAGAATGTAATATTTCTCTCTATCAAATTTTAATAGTGCCAATATCCATTTAAAATAGTTTAATGCTTGCATTAAAAAATTAGACAGAAGAAAGTCATGCTAATGCCATTGATCGTTTCAACAGTAATGTCTATGCTATTATTTATTCAACCTTGGAAATAAATTCAAATTAAATTCAATGAATGTATCTCTATTATTTCCCTCTTCCTATCATCTGAACAGAGCAAGTAGGACTGAATACCTCACCCTTAAGAAATCAACAAGGGTGACCAACGGTCAAAATAATTCAGCAGCGGTAGAGACATGTAACAAAGCTGTCAGTTTTTTCAAACTGGATTAAGGATGAGCCTGATACTGACAGCTTGCTTCTAAAGAAATGTTTTGATATTTAACAGAATTCTTTGCTTATTATGTATTAGCATATGAACATGCGAACAATGAAGGACAGGAGAAGACCATCTGGTCCATCCAGCTTGTCCCACAGAATTATGATATCTTATATACACTTGCCACCCCATCCAAAACCATGCAGTATCCTAGGAGAGGCACAAAAAGGAGATAAAAACCCAGACTAATTTTGGGGGGAACAGCCTGGGAAATTCCTCTCCATGTACCACCCCCTTGCCTTCATACTGGCAATCTAAACTAGTCCAGATCATCACTCTGGCCCTGTATTTCTTGCAGTACTTACCTTTTGCATGAGCTGATCTCAGTCCCATCCAGAAACAGGCCTAAATCTTGCCTGAAGACGTCAACATCCACCACACGAACTGGCAGCCAGCTCTATTCTCAAGAAAAAGGACTACTTTAACCTAGATCTGACTTTGCTCAAGTTAAAATTGCAACCCCTGGTCCTCCATCATCTACTTAATTGGAACAGTCAAACTCTTTCGAGTTATCAACAGTCACAGATTGCAACTCTTCCGAGTACAATCACAGTTCTTGGTTTCCGGGAGTGGGACATGAACCCACAACCCTCTGGTTCAAAGGCGAGGGTGCTATGAACTGAGCCACAGCTGAGTCAAACTCTTTCGAGTTATCAACAGTCACAGATTGCAACTCTTTCGAGTACAATCACAGTTCTTGGTTTTCCGGGATTGGGACATGAACCCACAACCCTCTGATTCAAAGGCGAGGGTGCTATCAATTCCTTTCATCATCAGATCAATTTCAATCAGACCACCCCTAAGTTTCCATCTCCCTATAGTGCAAAGTCCCAGCTCTTTCAGTCTCTCTTGCTAACTAAAATGCTTTAAACTGGGAATTAATCGAGTAGCCCTCCCATAACTAAAGCCCCAATATCACACATGATGCCAAACTGGAAGTAACATAGCTTCAGTGAGGTTTAGAGGTTGTGAAGTTAACAGCTGGTAAGAGGTCACTAACTGGTGATTTCTAAGCACTTTTAAGAATCTGCTGTATCCAACTTAATGGTGATTTTGGTGACTCTAAATTAGAGTTTTCTTAAGCAAGCTGAAGACATCTGAAATTAAACTGACAAACTAATACCTGGAAAAGAACAATGCAATGAAAGACACTTCAGTTCTAACATTTAGACCTGTTTAATGGAGGTATCAACAAGTTTGCCTGATTGTAACAGTGGCAAAGTAAATTCATCTTTCAGAGCTCAATACAGATTTCTATCCAATTAGCAGTACAGGTAGATATAATTGAAAATTGCTTGGTGGTCAATGCATTCAGACAAACAATTCAATAATGCATTAACCAGTTTTATAATATTATTCTAGATTGCAGAGTATATCAGCAATTCAAAACCAAGAAATCTGCTGCAATTCAGTCATTTTGCTTGGCAAATGATCTGGTGGCAGTAATTTAAAGCCCATCTCTGACGCTCTGCATGGTAACAACAAGCAGCCAGAATCCACAGAAGTCTTTTCTGGTATTAATACAGTCTCAGAGACCACGAGGAGCAATGTTATTTATGAGAAGGATCATCTTCACTACTGAGAATATAAACAGAATGGAAAAGTGAGGAATGAGTTATTTACCATGTAAATACTTCATGTCGAAAGCAAAGGATACTGCATTCTCTAAGCAATGTTTTAGGGTTCAGAAGGCAATTCCTCCAAGGGAATGTTACACGACAATTTTGATTTGTGTTCTCACAGCTTTCTGTTGTCCTATATTCTTGACATTGAGAAATACTGCAAGTATTAGTTGATTCTGGCTCAAGCCATTCCTCATAGGAAAAGCACACCAGCTTTCCAGAAAAGTTTTGTCCAAAGCTATAGCCCAGAGAGTCTAAACAATCAATGTATTTTTACTGCTTGCTACATGCTCTACTAAATTGTAGTCATGTCCTGAGCCTCAGTGTACAAGAGAAAGTGGGAGAAATTTATTGAGTTTCTGTGGAACACTGTCATGAGTCTTAATTATACTGGATATTTTATTCCACAATATTTTCCAGTATAAATTTTCAAGCCTGCAATTGAATCACTCTGAGAAAATTGTTTTAAATTGAATGGGACACCATGAAACCATTGTTGATTTGACACCAGTTTAACTCACAGCAGCACCCTGGAATATTTTGCTACTACTACAGTTGAAAGACAACAAAGCATAATACATATTGCATTATTTAATTTGATTTACAATTACTATAAAAGGGGTTTTATTGTTAGAAGAGGTGGAGTTCAAAGGGGCTGGTGATACAATGAGAATGTACACTGAATGAGATATACTAGGTATATTTGAGTGCGAATTGAACAACTTTTCATCAGCCACATGAAAATCAGCAAATTCAACCTCAATTTCTTGAATATGCAATTAAACCAATTTGCTGAAGAATTCAGGGGCATTTATATGTGGATTACTGATGCTTTCTAGACACTATTCACAACATAACAGAACTAGGAAAGAAACTTATAACACATGTATCACTTTTTTTTACAGAAAACACCATGGTCTAACTGTCCATAGCACTCCTCATCCTTCAGCCTATCTGTAAGGATGCATCAGGGCCAAGCAAGCAGTTAAGAACACTAAGGCCTTAATTCTTGCCATGACAGAGAGCCACTTCCTATTGTCATGGGGGCAGGAATGGAGTCGGGCCAGGCTTCATTTAAGTCATCAGCTACCTCTCACAATTCTGAGTTTGGCAACCCTGCAGTGTGAAACCCCATGGCCAGAATTTTTCGCTGAGCGGGCACGCACACACCCAACCCACTTGAACATAATATAGCACGTAATGACATCAGGCAAGCGTCCCGACGTTATTGCACACTCACGCGATATTTTGGTTGGCAGGCGCACGTTAAACTCAGAAGTGTGCCCGCCAACAATGAAGAGGGCTATTAAGCCCATTAACAGTGCAATTAGCTGGGAATTTTTGCTGCCTGTCCAACGTCACGGTTGGTGGGCCGGCGAATCAGCCAGGCAGCCTTTGCATTTTTCAGGAAACCTCATCCAAGGGCAGGTGTCTGTTATTAAATTAAACAAATAAAAATCTACACACAGAATTTTTATGTCTATGCTCAGGTGACTGCTTGAGTTGTCTGGACATTTTTTTCCGGCTTAAAAATCTTTACTTGATACTTTTGAAGTCTTCAGCTCACTGAGGCAGCTCTCTGCCTTCAAGGAGATTTCTGTGAGTGCTCCCCCGCACTCGCACTGATTTCAGCACTCGCCCTCCTCCCACCCCCAACCCAGGCAGTGCTGATCATATCAGTATGCGCTTTACACTGGCTGGCCGTTAATTGGCCAGCCAGCGTGAAATCGTGGTTGGGGGCCGATCACGGGCAACTGTCCGTACCCCGGCCACTCCCGGGCCCGCTGATCACACCAGCACGCCCATCTAACAATCCTGCTCAAAGTGTGCCAATCATTGCAGGTAAGAGCAGGTCTGAACTTTGTGGATTCATTTGTATACCGAGGGTACCTCTTCCGATGGGTAAGATACTCCTTTGGATCTAGCCCCGGGGCACTTTTTGGGTGCCCTATGGAGTAGGGCAGGTGCCCTTTGGGGTATGTTGGGTTCCCCTTTGAAATTGCTAAATATAGGCATAAACTATGTAAAAAGTGCATAAACTCATTATGGTCAAGCTTATTGGAACTGTGCAGACCTGTCAAAATCAACAGTCAAAACTGTCCAAAGCACCTGTAAAAGGACTCTCTTCTAAGGGACCTGTCAAAGTGAGCTTTCAGAATTGTGAAGAGGACCTGTCAAGACCAACTGTCAAAGGGAGTTGTCAAGTCATCAAGGCATTTAAAAGTCCTGCCCTTTAAATTTAAAAAAATGTTTGGAGTGTTAAAAAACATGCTTGCTATGGGTGTGGGGCATAGGTTGGTGTGGTGGGTATGGGAGTTATGGAGATGGGTACAGGGGCAGAGGCTGGTATGGAGGCTATGGGAGATTATGGGGGGTGGGTACAGGGGGCATAAGCTGGCCTGGAGGGTATGTTGTTTTGGTACAGGGTGTCATGAAGCTATTAATGTATATAATATTTTGGAATTTTTTTTTAGAGGGTTAGTCTTTGAGTGTGTCTTAACTGAATTAAAGCCAGCTAGCCTGGGTGCTTTGATGTGTACTAGTTTTGAGATGTAAGAGAAGTAGAGTGCATTTGCATTTTGTTGAATAGAGCAGGGGGGAGTGAATTCTGGCACCTAGCTAGCAGAGACCAAGCAATGTTTATATTACTAATAAAATTGGTACTATAAAAGGGGTTTTATTGTTAGAAGAGGTGGAGTTCAAAGGGGCTGGTGATACAATGAGAATGTACACTGAATGAGATATACTAGGTATAACAGTTAGCAGTTTCATGTGTGCAGAGCAGAGGCATGTAAGATCAAAGCCTGTAAGCCTACCACTGTGTCTGTAAAGGAACCAAAGTGAAAGGAACATCATTTTGAATTTGTAAGTTGAAAATGCTTTGCCTGGTGTCTGCTTAAAGTTTATGGGTTGCTGTTGCCTTAATGGAGATTAGTTTGGGAATTTGTTAGAAGTTATGATAGTAATAATTTGTAGCAATGTGCATATATTTAACTTGTGTAAATTAATAAATGTCTCATGTTGTTTGATATAAAAACCTCTCGAACTGATGGTCTGATTCCTGAGTTTAGAGCTGCATCTCAAACATACCACTTAAAATATAGGTTATGACAGCTGTTTAAAGTTTCCCTCTGGGATTTTTAAATAACTCAACTTTATCAAGCTGCTGGGTCATTACACAGGGGAATAGATTGGCAATAGAGGGTATGAAGGGTTATGGGGGTGGGTACAGAACATGAGGTCTGTAGTAAACTTGGAGAGTGCAGGAAGGGTGAACTTTATTGACGGATTTCAGAGGAGAAGCTTGCTCCAAGACCAAGGCTAAAAAGCTCCGTCCCCAAGATCGTTGCGCTTATGGCTGACTGGCCCACACAGTCACATGATCCCCATAACAGTAAGAAATGGTTCAACTTACAATTATTACATTCCTCCCCCTTTACTTTTGTTTTACCCTCTTAATTACAAAACATCTTCACCTATATTATATACAATTATATACAGTTCATGCCATTATAGTCCTTGAGGAGGTTTTCAGGTTCAGGTAGAACGACACAACTCTACAGCTGGAGGTTCTTCCATTGGATCGACTAGCACAGGAACTGCAGCTTTGGGGACATCCTTGGGCACTGGTAGTTCAGAATTATTTACTTCAGCAGAGACATCTGGTATGTCTATTCTTTGTCGATCTGGTACCTCAGGCGTCGAAGTTTCGACTTCGATTTCAGGTGGATTAATTGGTTGTTAGAGGGCTTCTTGACTTCTGAGATGATCCACATGTTTCCCACTTCTACCTGATAAGATAAAGGTCCTGTTTCAGAGACAATTGTTTGGAGAAACAGGGACCCATCTCAGTTCAGTTGCAAAATTTCATACAAAAACTGTCTCTCCCACGGTAACCTCTTGACCTTTACTGTGAACGTCATGATTTACTTTCTGACTACCTTGGTTTCTCTCTACCTTCCCCTCTAAATTAGAGAATAGTAGACTCAATCTTGTATGAAGTCGGCGCTTCACCAACATTTCTGAAGGTGTTCAATCAGTGGTCTCATGAAGAGGTGTGCGATAGCTGAACAGGAATCTTGAAATTTCTTTTTCTAAAGTTCCCTCTCATAGTTTCTTCTTGTCTGTTTTAAAGGTTTGTACAGCTCTTTCTGCCAAGCCATTAGATGAGGGATGGTACAGTGCTGTTCTGAGGTGTTTAATTCCATTTAAGTTCACGAATCTTTGGAATTCAGTGACTCGTAAAGTAGTACCATTGTCTGACACAATAACTTCAGGTAAACCATGAACACTGAAACTCTGGCGCAGTTTTTCAAAGGTTGCAAATGAAATAGGTGATCTCACTTCAAACAAGTCCATCCATCTGGATTGTGCGTTGATAATCACAATAAACATGGTACCTAGAAATGGGACCTACATAGCCTATATGTAGTCTAACCCAGGGTCGACCAGGCCACTCCCACAGATGCAGTGGAGCTGAAATGGGCAATTTCTGCTGTTGCTGGCACTGGAGACAGTGTTTCACCATTTTTCCTATATCACAGTCTATACCTGGCCACCAGATATAACTTTGTGTGAGCATCTTTATTTTCCAAATACCAGGATGGTCACTATGAAGTTCTTCTAATAATGGTTCTCTTCCTGGGACAGGGATAATGACTCTTGCTCCCCATAACAATATACTATCTTGGCAACTCAGTTCTGATCTATGTACAAAGAATGGTTTCAATTCTTCAGGAGCTTGTGCATTTGACCATCCTTGCAATACTTGTTTGTGAACTCTTGCTAAAATTGGATCCCGATTCATTCAATTCTTTACCCGTCTCACACAGACTGGTGAGGAGTCCAGGAAATTCAACACAAGTACTACTTCTTGAGGTACTGGAGCCTGTATAATACTGTCGGGCATAGGAAGACGACTAAGGGCATCTGCATTTGCTATATGCACACCTGGATGGTGCATAAAAGTGCACTCGTATGCCAACAAAATTAAAGCCCATCTTTGAGTTCTAGCAGAAGCTATCACTGGGATTGCCTTATCTTCACTAAACAATCCTAACAGTGGTTTGTGATCTGACACTATGGTGAAGTGTCGACCGTATAAATATTGATGGATAAAAGCAAAAAACTGCGGATGCTGGAAATCCAAAACAAAAATAAAAATACCTGGAAAAACTCAGCACGTCTGACTGCATCTGTGGAGGGGAACACAGTTAACGTTTCGAGTCCGTATGGCTCTTCAACAGAACTTTTTTCCTTAGTTCTGTTGAAGAATCAGACGGACTCAAAACGTTAACTGTGTTCCTCTCCGTAGATGCTGTCAGACCTGCTGAGTTTTTCCAGGTATTTTTATTTTTGTTTTAAATATTGATGGAACTTCTTTACTCCAAATACGATAGATAAACCCTCTTTTTCAATTTGCAAGTTACCTTTCTCGGCTGCAGAAAGGGTTCTGGACATTTATCCTATTGGCTTTTCAGATTTAGTTTCTGTTTTTTCCTTTGTGTGTTTGCCATATGGTTTTATCTCAGTGGTAGGGAAACTATTGGAGAAAATCCTGAAGGAGAGAATCTATCTCCACTTGGAGAGGCAAGGTTTGATCAGGGATAGTCAGCATAGCTTTGTCAGAGGGAGGTCAGGCCTAACAAATTTGATTGAATTTTTTGAGGAGGTGACCAGGTGTGTAGATGAGGGTCGTGCAGTTGATGTAGTTTATATGGATTTCAGCAAAGCCTTTGACAAGGTCCCACATGGGAAACTTATAAAGAAGGCAAATGCACATGGGATACAGGGTAATTTGATAAGGTGAATTCAAAATTGGCTTAGTTGTAGGAGACAGAGGGTGATGACAGAAGGATGCTTTAGTGACTGGAAGCCAGTGTCCTGTGGCGTACCACAGGGATCTGTGCTGGGTCCCCTATTATTTGTCATTTATATAAATGACATAGATGACTATATGGGGGGAAGGATTAGTAAGTTTGCGGGATGACTCAAAGATTGGCCGAGTGGTTAACAGTGAGGTTGAGTGACTTGGGCTACAGGAAGATATAGACGGGATGGTCAATGGGCAGATAAGTGGCAGATGGAATTTAACGCTGAAAAGTGTGAGGTGATACACTTTGGAAGGAGTAATTTGACAAGTAAGTATTCAATGACATGGCATGACGCTAGGAAGTTCTGAGGAACAAAGGGACCTTGGCGTGTGTGTCCATAGGTCTCTGAAGGCGAAGGGACATGTTAGTGGGATGGTGAAAAAGGCATATGGGACACTTGCCTTTATCAATTGAGGCATAGATTACAAAAGTAGGGAGGTCATGTTGGAGATGTATAGAACCTTGGTGAGGCCACAGCTGGAGTACTGTGTGCAGTTCTGGTCGCCACATTATGGGAAGGATGAGATTGCACATGAAGGGGTGCAGAGGAGATTCACCAGGATGTTGCCTGGGATGAAACATTTAAGTTATGAAGAGAGGTTGGATAGACTTGGATTGTTTTCATTGGAGCAGAGAAGATTGAGGGGCGACCTGATCGAGGTGTACAAAATTATGAAGGGAATGGACAGGGTGGATAGGGAGCAGCTGTTCCCATTAGTTGAAGGGTCAGTCACAAGGGGACATAAGTTCAAGGTGAGGGGCAGGACGTTTAGGGGGGATGTGAGGAAAAGCTTTTTTACCCAGAGGGTGGTGACAGTCTGGAATGGGCTGCCTGGGAGGGTGGTGGAAGCGGGTTGCCTCTCATCCTTTAAAAAGTACCTGGATGAGCACTTGGCATGTCATAACATTCAAGGCTATGGACCAAGTGCTGGTCAA
Source organism: Cetorhinus maximus (assembly GCF_964194155.1). Taxonomy (NCBI): domain Eukaryota; kingdom Metazoa; phylum Chordata; class Chondrichthyes; order Lamniformes; family Cetorhinidae; genus Cetorhinus; species Cetorhinus maximus. The sequence goes on from NC_135888.1 coordinate 95,476,140, forward strand.
TGGGATTAGGTAGGTAGGTCAGGTGTTTCTCATGTGTTGGCGCAGAATCGATGGGCCGAAGGGCCTTTTCTGCACTCTGTGATTCTATCTGATTTCACGGTCGGCCAAATTTCTCTCTGGTGAAATCTTAACTTGGTTCAATTTGGGGTTGAGCTACCCAATTCGCAACTTGGAAAGTTCCAATGAATTTTCCTTCTAATGCCTCTCTTGTCTCCATCAACTGATTCTTCAGCTCTTCTGTCTCTTGTTTGTATCTTTTGGCTTCTTCTTGGAACATTGAACACTTGGTTTTTTTCTTCCAACTGTTTCTACAGTTGATTCAGAATGGCACTGCATTCATTTAGCCTCTTTTCATGATTTTCCCATGAAACCAACTCTGACCTGAAGGATCCTTGCTTCCTGTGAAGGTCCTTTGGTTCTTCTATCTCATTCCAAAAGACACCATCATATTCCCTTGTCAGCTCAGGATTCCTTCTTGTCCTAACCTGAAAAATTTCTGACCAACTCAGTTTGATTTCTTTCAATCAATCACAGCCTTCAGGTCCTTCTCTTGTTACAAGAATTACTGGCAGCTGGGCTGTCCGTTGTCTGTATGCTATAGGTAGAGAGATGATGCCTTTCACCTGTATTGCTTCTTCTGTATGTGTATTTAATTGAGCAGCGGTTTTCTCCAAACTCAATGGCTGGGTACCCTCTCTGAGATATATAAAGGTGTGTTATCCCACCACTGTGGTTAACACTCCTGTGTCCACCTCCATGAGCAGAGGCTTTCCATTTATTTGATGTGTAACAGTGATTGGTTCAGTTTTCCTGGCCTTCAGATTGTGTAGGGAATAAATGTCAGCCTCAGTAACTTCTGGCTCTTCTATATTATGCACTTCATTTAACTTGACTTGCTGTCTGAATGGCTGCCTTGATCTGCACTGCTTAACAACATGCCCTTTTTTTGTGGCAGTAGTGGCATTCTGCTTCTTTAAATCTACAAACTTTGGTTGCATGATTTCCCCCACAACAGTAACACTGACTTCTGAATTACTGGTGAGCTGCTTCCAGCATTTCTTTTTGTTTTTCAAGTGGTAGGGACCATTTCCTGCTTTATTGTAGCCTCCCTGATCTTTACGGCAGGTTCCTGCCCTAGCTGCAGAACGGTGCCATGTTACACACTCTGCAAAGCCTCCAAGCCCCTCTCAGCACTCTCCATTGCTAGTGCTATCTCCATGGCGCGTTTCAGGTCTGTCTCAACTTCTGCAAGCAAATGGCACTGAATGGCTTCGTTGTTTATGCCAAAAACTAAATGATCTTGCAACATATTGTTTAATGCATCACTGAAGTCACAGTGCTCCATTAACTGTTTTAACTTTGTGATGATCGACTCACCGGGGACCCTTACTCAAGAGTTAAACTTGAGTCTTTGCATGATCACTGAGGGTTAGGCTGAAAATATCCTTTCACGAGGTCGAATTTGGCACATTTGGAGCCATCAACCTATGGATTAAGTTACAGGTTTTGCTCCCGCAGAAACTTAGGAGAATTGCCTTCTGTTTCACCTCTGCCGTTATTTTGTTAGCTACAAAGTAGAAACCTAATCGCTCAATGTATCCAGTCCTCGACGGATGAGTCATGCGGGTCAATTCTACCAAAGTGAGGCATTGCTGGTGAGTATACTTCTTTTCTTCCCTCAAAATATCAGAATACTCACAGTCGCGAGGCGAGGTGCTGTGCCGGCGCTATTTATCCTTGTCGCCAGTTGTAATAAACTTGGTGAGTGCAGGATGTGTTTCTTGTAATAAACAGTCAACTTTTTTAACAGGCTTCAGAGGAGACTACATGCTTGCTCCAAGATCAAGGGTAAAAAGCTCCGCCCCTAAGATTCCCCACATTTAGGGCTGATTGCTCCACACAGTCACATGATGCCCATAATAGTAAGAAACGGTTTAACTTACATTCGTTACATGGTGGCATGGAGGGTATGGGGGTGTGTACAGTGCATGAGGTGGCATGGGTTGGTATGGCTGAAACGGGGGGAGTGTTAGGGGTATGAGGGGGTTAAGTGGCGAGGGCTGTTTTTTAGTATTATTGTTTTTTTTCAAAGTTTGACAAAGTGCCAGAGCACAGAGGTAGGTCTTCCAGCCAACTCATCTCCACACCCAGCAGCCTCTGCACTCGTTCCAGGAGGGGCGGAGGGTCTGACTCCTGTTTCACCCTGACCCCCACCCCACCCCACCGTCCCCCCACCCCGGAATGAAAATTCCAACTTCTGGGTTTGGGGAGCCAGGAAATGCCCCAACTCTGCACTCCCGACCCAGGAGCAAAAATCCAGCCGTGAGACTTGATATTCATTTAGGTTTCTCTAGGAGACAATTAGATAATGTCAGCCCCCTAACTGTATAGATAATTCAAGTTGGTTGCAGCAGAATACAAAGTATTTTTCAATCTGTTCCATTTTTTTTACGATGTGCTGTTTCAATAATATGACACTGAATTCTAATTAACTAGGAAGTATTAGTTATTCATGTAGAACTGTCTTCAAACATTGTTCTACTGATTTCTTTACTTCAAAGGCTCCAAATACCTGAATTAGTAGCAGGTTATTGACCACAGAGAACAAGTAGATAAATAGTGAAAAAACAAAAACAGAATTACCTGGAAAAACTCAGCAGGTCTGGCAGCATCAGTGGAGAAGAAATCAGTTGACGTTTCGAGTCCTCACGACCCTTCGGCAGAACCCTTCTGCCGAAGGGTCGTGAGGACTCGAAACGTCAACTGATTTCTTCTCCACCGATGCTGCCAGACCTGCTGAGTTTTTCCAGGTAATTCTGTTTTTGTTTTGGATTTCCAGCGTCCGCAGTAGCTTTTAGCTTTTTGTTTTTAGATAAATAGTGAATATACTTCACAAGTAATTCATTGGTTGTAAATTGTTTTTGCATGTCCTGGTGCTAAATAAATGGAAGTCTTCCCTTCTTTTCAATGGCAAAGTAAAAATCCTTTTGGCAGGATTTGACATTGAACAGAAAAAATATATTCTGTACTGTTGACAAAGAAGTACTGAATATCAAACCCAATATGTAGTCTTAGTCCCTAAACACTGTATGGTGCAGTAATAATCACTGATAAGCAAATGAAATGAGAACTCATAATCCACCAATTCTCTTTCACTTCTACAGTCCAAGGTTGTCTTATTTAAATGAGCAGAATTTTATTGCCTTTTCAACAGGGTACATCTCTCAAAGATAAGGTGGGGGTTCACCTGAATTTATGTTACAATTAATTTTCAATGTGGATTCAAGGCTACATTGCCATTTACATAAGTACATTTTTGACAGCTTCTTCATGAATTCAGTGTCACATTGTTGAAAAATCACAGAAAATATGACTCCAAATTCAAGAGACTAAGGGCAGCATATTACGGGAGGGTGGGGGCAACGCTGAAGCAAGGTATGTTGAGGGTCTTGAGCAGGGAGGGTTTGGACAGTTTAGGGAGGGGGGTGGAGGGTGTGTTTTATGGAGCAGGGGATAGGAGGAAATGGGGGAATTACTATCTTAGGGGAGGCTGCACCCAGATGCACAAAGGGCACCCCCTGAAGATAGTACCCCCACTTCCTTTCCGCCCTATGGAAAAGATTTTTTTAAAAAGCGGCCTGCCCACTCCCGCCTAACTGCCCATTGCAACTGTATTTTGGCATGGGCAGCATGTTATCAGGATCAATTGGCTTGTTAACAAGTTCAATTGACCCTTCATTATTCATTTTAATATAGTGGGCGAGCTGCCAATTTTGGTGCCTGCCCACCCCCTCTTGAACTTTGAGTCATATTTTCTGACAATAGGCCAAATGTCATCTTTCTGTGCTGGAAATTGTCTATATTTCTATGGATGATCCACTTAATAGGGATAAATCATACATAAGTAGGCAAGCAGTTTGAAAACTGGGTCAGAATAAGTAATTTGGAAATGTTTCGATCAAAATTGGAGACGGAAGTTGATTCTGTAAAGGGAAAACAATGGAAATATAAAATACCTCTTCCCATTAACGAACATCTCCTTTCACAAAGAACATTTCATTTATCCCATTTATACACTGTATCAAACTAATTCTGAATCCAAGATTCAAACTCTTGACACTTAGTGTAGTAAAGTTTATAAATTTACATGAGTTTCTAAATCTAAGTTGCAAATTAGAAACACAGGTATACGAATAGCCCTCTCCGAGGTATCCAGCTGATTACTACCATTTTCCAAACACTGTTTCCTTTCCTTAGCCAATTTCTTACATACTCTCATGTTGTACCTTGAGCCTCAATTTTAAGTAGCAGGCTTTTGAGCAGAACATTATCAAAGATTTTTGAAAAGCTGGAGACATCAAATCACCACTTGATGTCATCACTTTCTCAAAAGTAAAAGTGATTAATTATTCAGGGTCTTCCCCTTCTGAATTACATAGAAGATTGAGCACAGAAACAGGCTATTGACATAACTGGCCTGTGCTGCTGTTTATACGCCCAGATGTCTTCTCCCAGTCTTTCTACCTCATTTCAGCCTTTCAGTATATCTTTCTATTTCCTTTTCTTGTGCACTCATTTAGTTTCTTTTTCAAAGGCATGTATTTACCTCTACCACTTCCTGTAGTAGTGAGTTTCATGCTCTAACCACTATCTCACTAAAGAAATGTTTCCTTATTTCCCTATTGGACTTATTAGTAACTATCTTGTCCTCAGGGTCTCGCATTTTGGATTTTCCTACAATTGGAAAACTCCACTTTTACCTGACCATAATTCAAAGATCTATCATGCCATCTCCAAGGCTTCTGTTTTCTAAAGAAAAATGTCCCAACTGGTTCAATCTTTCCCTATAAAAGTGATCTCTTATTTCTGGCATCATCCTTGTTAATCTTTTTTGCACTTCCTACAGAAGCTTCTATGTCATTTTGATAGTCCAGAGATCAGAACTGTGCACACTATTCTAAGTACTGTCTGACCAGGGTCCTAAACAAGTTTAACATAATTTCATCATTTGTGAATTTTATACCACTTGGAATAAATCCTAATGATTTGTTAGCATTTTTAACTGCTTTGCTGACCTGAGATGCTGCGTTTAATGATTAGTTTACCTGTATCACAAGTTCTCTTCGCTCTTCTATCTTATTCCATTTCTCATTTCCTAAGGTTTCTATTTTTCCTACCAAAGTGCATGAGTTCTCAGTGCTGAGTTCAAACAGACCCCATTTCACTGGAGCAAGGAGGGCCATATCCCACAGTGTTTGTGATTTATGATTTTTTTTAGATTAGACGTAAAAGCTCGTAGAACAGTCAAGCTATCAAGTCATTTACTCTCCTATCCTTTAAATTTTCAAGAGACAAAAACAGCCTGTCTGGTCTCTGAATTGAAAAAAATCCATGCTTGCTGTTTCAATAGGTGTTTGTTGACATAACCCTAAGTGCTATCATAATACTATTATTGCTGCTTGACTTCTTCCAAAGCCTGCCATTATCGCAGTGAGGGGGCTGTAAAATCACAGTTTAATTGGCAGCTCCAAGAGGTTGTGAAACAATTCACTGTATTTGATGTGGGGTTATGAATACAAATGTTTGTTTTATAGGGGATTATGTACTTGAGGGAATTTACATGTATGGAATGGGCTTTTTTCAATGACAGTATTTCTTTATATATAATGAAGTCTGCAACACTTAGAAGTTTATATTATTTCATCTCAGCATGGCTCCTGAGATCTGCCCATAATGGATATTGGATGAATTGGCATGGAGGGTTTAAGGGCGCATGCCAGTTTGGAGTATGGGTTGGCATGAGTTGACACTAAGTTGGCATAGGAGCTATAAGGAGCCATGGGGATGAGCAAAGGGGCATGGGTTGGCATGATTTGGGCCTGAGAAATGGGCGGGGGAGCTGAAGGGGTGTGAGGGCTTAGAGGGCCTAATAAATAACACAACTGGGACCAAGTCCCAGAGAACAGAAGCTGGCCTTTTAACCAGCGCACCTCAGCACTCGGTAGCTTCTGTGATAACATCTGATCTGTGTCTCGGGGCAGTGGGCTCAACTTTAGCATGTACTCATCAGCTCCAGCATGCACCCACTGCCCCCAACCCCAGAATGAAGATCCCACTATTGAGGCATTTATTCCCGTGGTAGATACTGTCTCAGAGACAGAGAGGGAGACAGTTGTGTAAAGCATAGGAAAAAACTTTCTTTGTTTTAGCCTCCAAGCAGGATGCTCGTAAAGACTGATTTTCTGTTTGAAGTGATGGGACTTGTCGAGATTTAAGGAACAAGCAGTTGCCAGTAGGGCCTTGCTGCTCGAGACCTCAGCTCTCAGGTCTCTCACTCCCTCTCTTAGGCTATTCCTTGTTTTTCAAAAGACGAGAGCCTCACCTTTCCCCTCATTCTGCCGAATTCTATCACTCATGAAATTTCTGAGTTCAGCACTCTTTCGAGTTGTATTCTATGCTACTTACTCTGCGCCTTAGCAAAAATTCATTAGCCTATTTTGGGGCACCTTAATGAAGACCTTTTGAAAATCCAGATAAATTACATTGGCTATTCTCTCTCTTACCTCCTCAAAAATTTCAGTAAGATTGGTCCAGCAATATTTTCCCATTTGTAATCCATGCAGACTATTTATTATTACATTTTTTGTTTCTAGAGTTTCTTCTATTCTCTCCTTTACATAAACATAAGAAATATAAGACATAGGAACAGGAGTAGACCATCCGGCCCCTCGAGCCAGCTCGGCCATTCAAAAAGATCTTGGCTGATCTGCTTGAGTTTCGAATTCCACATTCCCATCTACCCCGATAAGCTTTGATTCCCTTGCCTGGCAAGAATCTATCTACCTCTGCCTTAAAAATATTTAATGACCCTGCTTCCACCGTCCTCTGAGGCTAAGAGTTCCAAAGTCGCACAACCTTCTGAGAGAAAAAAATTTCTCCTCATTTCTGTCCTAAAAAGGCGACCCCTAATTTTAACACAGTGATCCTAGTTCTGGACTCACCCACAGGAGGAAACATCCTTTCCATGCCCACCTTGTCAAGGCTGTTCAAGATCTTGTGTACTTCAACCAAATCACCCCTCATTCTTTTAAACTTCAGTGGAAACAAGCACAGTCTGTCCAACCTTTCCTCCTAAGACAACCCGCTTATTCCAGGTATCAATCTAATAAACTTCCTCTGAACCACCTCCAACCAATTTACATCCTTCATTAAATAAGGAGGCCAAAACTGCACATAGTATTCGAGATGCAGCCTCACCAATGTCCTGTATAACTGAAGCATAACAACCTTACTTTTATGTTCAATTCCTCTTGTAATAAAAGATAGCATTCCATTAACCTTCCTAATTACTTGCTTTACCTGCATACTAACTTTTTGTGACTCATGTACTAGAACACCTAGATCCCTCTGCACCTCGGAATTTTGTATCCGTTCTCCATTTAAGTAATACTCAGCTTTTTTATTCTTCCTGCCAAAGTGAACAAATTCACATTTTCCCACACTCACTCAACTTATCTATATCCATCTGCAACCTCTTGTCCTCTTCACAACATACTTTCCTACCTATCTTTGTGTCATCTGCAAATTTAGCTACCATGCCTTTGTGCCCCTCATCTAAGTCATTGATGTAAATTGTAAAAAGTTGAGGCCCCAACACAGGCCCCCCTGGGACTCCACTTGTCACATCCTGCCAAATCCGAAAAAGAATCCATTTATGCAGTTTTCTGCCAGCTAGCCAATCTTCTATCCATGTTAATAAGTTACCCCCTACGCCATGAGGTTTTATTTTCTGCAATAACCTTTGATGTGGCACCTTATCAAATGCCTTCTGGAAATCCAAGTACAGTATGTCTACAAGCTTCCTTTTATCCACAGCGCATGTTACTCTTTCAAAAAAAACTCCCAATAAGTTGGTTAAACATAATTTTTCTTCCACAAAACCAAGCTGACTCTTCAAATTGCCTTGCATTTTTCTAATTGCCCAGCTATAACCTCCTTAACAATCTACTCTAACACCTTCTCCACGACAGACGGCAAACTAATTGGCCTATAGTTTCCTGTTTTCTGCCTCCCTCCCTTCTTGAATAGAGGGATTATATTTGCTACTTTTCAGCCTGATGGAACCTTTCCAGAATCTAGCGAATTTTGGAAAATTAACACCAGCGCATCTACTACCTCATCAGCCACCTCTTTTAAGACACTAGGATGTAGTCCGTCAGGATCTGGAGACTTGTAAGCCCGCAGCTTCATCAGTTTGCTCAGCACCGCTTCCCTGGTGATTTCAATTTCACCAAGTTTCTCTTTCCTTCCACCTCCTGATTTACAACTATTACTGGAATGTTTTTTGTATCCTCCATAGTGAAGACAGAAGCAAAATAATAGTTCATTTCTTCCGCCATTTCCTTGTTATCTACTATTAACTCCCACTGTCATTCTCTAGAGGACCAACACTCACTTTAGTTACTCTTTTCCTTCTTAAATACCTGTAGAATCTCTTGCTATATGTATTTTACATTTCTAGCTAGCTTCCTCTCATACTCTAATTTATTTCTCCTGATTAACCTTTTTGCCATTCTCTGCCGTTCTTTATATTCTGACCAATCATCTGTCCTGCCACTCATCTTTGCGCAGTTATTTGCTTTTTCCTTAGGTTTGATGCTTTCCTTAACCTCTTTAATTAATGACAGATGGTGGGTTCTCCCTTTAGAATTTTTCTTTATAGTAGGAATGTACTTATTCTGAACATTCTGAAATATCCCCTTAAATCTGCCACTGCTTCTCTATTGATCTATCCTCTAGCCTAGCTCAGCTTTCATGCCCACATAGTTACCCTTATTTAAGTTTAAGATACTAGTCTTAGAGTCACTCTTCTTCCTTTCAAACTGGATGTAAAATTCAATCACATTGTGGTCGCTGCTACCTAGGGGTGCCTTTAGTCTGAGGTCATTAATTAATCCTGTCACATTACACAATACCAAGTCTAATATAACCTGTTGTCTGATTGCAGGGATTCCATATTTTCCTACCAAGTTATTCAATACTTCGGCCATTTCTATGCCACTGGTGAGTTTTTCTTCTGGTGGCCTTATCCCTACTTTAATTTTCCTTTTGTTATTTATGTATCTACAGAACACTACTATTTCTTTTTATGATTGCTAATAATTTCATTGTTTTCTCTTAGCTTTCCGGTTTGTGTTTTTTTTTAACTTCTCTCCTAAGTTCTTAAAAGTTTACTTTTGTCCCCCCTCTCCTTTAGTGACTAAGTACTTCTTCTATGTTTCAATACTCCACTAAGTTCTTTATTCGTCCACAATGCCCCATAATTAGCTTGTATGTTTTGGCTTTTAGTGGAATACATTTCTCTTGAATGTTATTGATTACCTTTTTTTCAGATTTTCCATTTGTTTTTGTCTCTTTGTTTGTCAAGGCTTTCACTCAATTTATCTTCGTTAGATTCACCAATATTTCTTCATTGTTTGGTCTTTTATTATTAATCTATCCAATCTATCATTTTAGTCTTTGTTCTACTTTTGACACTCGCAATCCTAACCTTGAATCCGTTAACTTAAATAGGACAACTAAAATTCACATGTGCCGTAAACAATTTAAGGAAGGTAGTTTTTTTTAAAAATGCACGAATCTAAACAGGAACTGTTAAGAATACAGTACAGGATGTCAAAAGGAATTGGAAAAAGAAAGTTAGTGCAATAATATCTGCCTGACTTGGCAGTGCCTAGCTCAGCTTTAGACAAAGTACAATCAGTTTAAACAATAATAGAATCATATCAGTTCTTGACTCAAGAGAGAATGGACAGATATAGACTTTGGAGAAGACAAAAAAAGAAATAATCACATTAAGTCTCCAAGCAAATCTATGATATTTAATAATTGGGTTGGTTCAATGATCCCTTGTTATGCCTGTATTCATTTAATTAGTACATAGGTGTCTGGAATTTCTGTCAAGGCTCTCCCGATCGAGTCCAATAACTTTGGTGGAAAATTGGTGGAATTTCCAAATAGTGTAAACATCAATGGACAGTCACTTACACCATTCTGCCAGTGTTTCTGCTGGTTTTGACTGAAGTCATAGAAGCAGATCAGGAGAGTCCTTGGAAATTATCCCCAGAATATAGCTTTGAAAGAGAAACTTCAAATTCTAGTCATATAAACGCACCTTCCGAAATATGCCTGTTCAAATTATGGGCAGAATTTTCCCTTTTGGAGATTAAGTGCGGTTGTAGGCAGGTTTCGCAGCGCTGGGTGTCATGGCAGGAACTCGCGCCTGATTTCACGCTCGGAAGCTAATTAATTATGCATCAGCGAGTGTCTCTCCGAATCACATGACGGTGTGGGCGCTGATTTGTCCGCCCCACTGTTACCTAATGGGGTCGAAGATCCAGGTGCCATATTTAAATGGCACCCAAACACCTACATTCACTCAAGAAAAAAGCTGCACCAAGGTTCAGCAAAGACTCCTTTGTGGCCCTCGTCCATGGAGTCTGCCAGCACCAGGATGTTTTCTGCCTGAGGGATGGCTCCAGGAGGCCCACCCATCTCACCTCGCCAGCCTGGAGGCGGTTGCAAGGGAGGTCAACGCATTGGGCACCTGCCCAAGAAACGCCACCCAGTGCAGGAAGAGGATGAATGATCTCATCTGCTCTGCCAGGGTAAGTCAACCTTCAGCTCATTCCAATCTCACTCTCAGAATGGCATCTTGCACTCAAAGGGTTACATTACTCAGGGATCTAGCACAATGTTAGCAGGGAAGACATCAGCGATGATTGTCTCACGAACACTTTAACTATCATGCTACACAAGCTCCATCCTCAGCCCTTAATGGGGAGGGCTCAGCACACGCAGCAGACATGCATACTTCCCAACCTCTGCTCCATCCCTTTTCATCACATTTCATTCATTTGTCTTCATGCAGACCAAGCTTGCCCAGAACAAGAGGAAGAGATCCCAGACTGGAGGAGGGACAGCCGACATCCAGGAGCTGTCCAAATCTGAGGAGAATGCTGCTGAGTTGGCAGGGGAAGACAGAGATGGCTCCTGTGGTGAAGGCAAGATTGGTCTCTCCCAGCAAACCAGTATGGATGAGCCCTCCATGAGGTGATCACATCCAGACATTCTTAGTAAGTGACATGCAATGTTGTATTCCACCTGTTCATGAACTAAATCTATCTTCTCTCTCTTACAGGCAGCAGCAGGTCCAGACAGACCAGCACAGACAACATAAGCCCCAGCCCCATGGCCACCTCAGAGGAGGGTGATGAGGATCTATTTGAAGAAGACCCATTACAGCCTTCACCTGCACCCTCCACCAGCACAGAGACACACAGCGTGGTGGGTCATAGGTGTAGATTAAGCTCGGGGTCACATTCTGGGGAACACCTCACAGGAACATCTGGGGAACATCTCCACAGTCAGAGGCAGTGACAGCCCAGGTCTCTGGCACTCGGAGGACTGCTGGAGATCAGGCACTCGCTGAGTCTGAGTCAGATGATGAGCCTCTGCAAGCAGCCATCTCTAACATGCTGGAGGTTCAATGGAAGGCGGCATAAAATCAGGCAGAGGTGCGAGAGGCAGTCAACAGGCTAATGGAAAGGATGGAGGAGTCGTCCGTATTCTTTCTGATGTCATGGCTCCAACATGCGACCGCCTTGGAGACCTCGGTCCAGCAGATTCTGCAAGATTTGCACTCAGACCTGCACTCCAGCGCTACAGGCACTGGTGGGATCCATCAGTGGCTAAGCAAGTAGGGCGCTTGGTACCTTGACCTTCCTCCAGGAGCCCCTTCTCCTCAGGGAGTCAAGCAGGGCAATTCAGAAACTTTTACATCACTTCTAGGTTACGGGTGTTCAATCACGGTATCTATCATGCACCTCTGTAAATACATTTGCTGTTCATGGAATGGTCTCGTCATTTGAAAGTAGCGTGCATATGCATCTACATGTCCTCTTATTGCAAGGGTGAGCCATGCTCCCACTCAGTGATTGCCTCCTTTTGTAAGCCTCACCTTCATTTGCTGTGTAGCTGAGTCATGGTAGTTACTCGACCCTTGTGTTATGTCAGGGAGATGTGTCCAACTCTTTACTGGAAGTGTCTGAAAAATACGTTAGTGACCTCTACTCCTTACAAGACAACATGGAGTTGGGCGTGCTCACCAGCCTTGGAGGATTAGCTGTAATTGTTTCTCATGGTGGTCTCTCCAAACATGCGTGCATCTCAGTGCCCGCTAAAGGTTTCTCATTAAGGTGACGACAACTACATCAAGTCCTTTGACGCAGCATTTGCACTGTTGTGCCAACTTTCACTTCCCAAAGCACACGGGTACAGGGTTCGCCGCTGACCTTTCCAATTTGAGACAAGCCTCAACCCTTCCATCAGTGTTCAGGTCCCTCCAATTTTCCTGGAACCTCACTATGTGCAGGTTATTCTCCAGCCTCCCCCAGTAACCCTGGATCCTATTGACTTTGTGGTGGACATTCTAACCCTCCCACCTGGACTCATCATTGTTGATGTCCCCACTTCTCATGTGGACTTCACCCCTCCACATCTCAAGGCTGTGTGCACGGTAACATACAGAGAAGAATCACTGCCTCCCCCCACAAGCCCCCACCCCGGCCAGGAGAACTTTAAGTACCCCCCACTTTATTATGTTTCCCCCATTTATAAGCTGCAGATGCCTCCCATAACCATGACCATCTCATCTGCAGCCCAGTACCAAGCCAGGCAAGCTCGTCAGCATCAACGGTAAGACAATGACATGCCCTGCACACCAAGCTGTGCCTTATCCCAATTGAGCACACAGGCTTTGCCCCTCCCTGAAGCAGGACTACAACGTGCGTGCTGTGCACAGCCTGTAGCATGTCATGCAAAACCCAGAATTGACTGTAATCTCTGACCCTGACTAAGATGTCCACAAATCCCCAGGAGGCCTTTAATCTCTCACCCTGACTGTGAGATGCAGAAAGCCCCAAGACTGCCTTTAATATCTCACTCCGACCTCTCAGCCCAGATCAGGGGCTACGACTGCCTTTCAACGAGCTTTCCCACTCCCTCACGACTGATCGCAACACAGTCTTGCTTCCCCCTGGCCCCCCTCCATGAGTCTCTGTGTAGCCTATCCCTCTTGTGCCACACTAAAACAACCCCACCCCCACACCCCTTCTAATCGAGAGTCTGTGTGCAGCTCTCCAATTCATACAGTTCGATTCCCATTCACCCCCTTCTGTGTCTGCATTCTAGTCTTCCATGTCGGGCTCCAGCTTCCCCACCCTTGGGTTTCTCTCTGCTTGTCATCGCCCCCCTCCCCTCACCTCCAACCCTACCATACCCCATTGTCCCTCACGCTTCTGTCATCCTTCCCTTCCAAACCCCACCATACCAAAATGACCCCCATGACTCTGTCATCCTTCACCTCCTCCCCACCGTCAGCCTCACTATACCCCAGTGTCCCTCATGTTTCTGTCATCCTTCCCCGAACCCCCACTCCTCAGTCACAATGCCGATCTCTGTTTCAGAGTGCAGCCCTGCCTGAGAGCCACTGCACACACTGAGTGCTGTGCTCCCGCAGTATGGAGGCACTCACCGTGAGCAGACCAACCCTATACCCCCACCAGTGTGGTGTTACACTGTCTTTGCTGAGAAACCAGAGCAGCGTTGTTGCGTGTAGGCTTTGAATGCTACACTCACCTTGAAGTCACGAGCGAAGTGAGGGCAAGCAGCTGCACACCATTCATTCCCGAACGTGATTTAGACTGGTCTAATTTCCTGCTGGCGTGGCACAAAATTGGGAAGGGGAATGTGATTCGGTGAGTAGCGTTTTTAATGAGCATTCATGACATGGTAAAGCATGCAAATGGCATTCCCGACATGGATCAGTAGGAAACGGGACCCGCCATTAGCCGTCCATGAAAATGGTGAGGGGAAAATTCTGAACAGATGTCCCGCCGGCGGGAATCTAATTTTTGGCCTCTCTCTGAAATTTCGGCTTCCATCTGCTACGAATCTCGCTGACGGCAGGACCTTAAAATTCAAGCTCATGTTAAAGTTTCCTAAGGAGTAAATATAATTTCTAGACACGAAATAAAAATTCAGGGCAAAACTATAGCTTCAAAGAGTAAACTGATTTCAATGTCATATTACATATATGTCAGTAAAGTCTTCTTGCCCTGTTTGCAAATGCAAAACTTTACGCTTAGTATCTAATTGCAAATCTGATGGAAACAGGTTTCAGATCATGTATTAGGTTCTTACTGATTTTATCACACCACTTCTACATTTATTGCTAAGTGGAACAACTATTTTGTTTTTACAGTGACCTATCCTCATGACTTTGCATTTACATTCTATTATTCAGATTGAAAAATAGACAAGAGATACACTCCTTGTCCCAACTTGTGCTAGCTGTGTACTGCCATCCTTGTGGGAAGCAAAAACAAAGGTTGGAAGTGTACTGAGTAAAAAAATACTTTGTTTCATTCAAATACCTGTCAGCACTCTGTAGCGGTACAGGTAGGAGCCTCAAAGCTCAAGAGAAGATATTATAAAATGTATGAAAAGTAATGTACAACCATTGTAAAATAAATTTACGGCTTCAAAACGTTTGAGATGTTCACCTGAGGGACAACAATTTAAGACAATAGGTAACTCAGGACAAGAAATTCATATTAAAAAGAAATTACTCCTTCTCACTCAATGTCATTAATACATAAACATAAAGTTCTTTATATCTGACACAATATGCTCCTTAAAGAAAGTGTCTTGAACTACTATATGTTTCCACAGTAAAGTATGTAAACCTATTTATCTTTTATTTGTTAAGAGAGACTTCTATCCTTGCCATACATTCTTCCTCAAAATAATACAAGTTCATTCAAGCCAATGCATGTTTATGGAAAGCAGACTTTCATTGTCCAAGAACAGGCGTTTTCATAGAAACCAATGAAGTTGAAGTACAAATATATTTACTTAGTTACTTGGTTACTAAAATCATAATTAATATGAAACCAATACTTTTGTTCAAATTGCTCCTTCTTTATTAAAACCAGTAAGTTTCTGCTGAAGGCAGCCCATTGAAACCAATCTGTTTCTGTTGTGTTGAAATCAGTAAGTTTGCACTGAATCAGACAAATGGATATTATTACAAGTTTCACGCCTGTCATAATATTTTCTCAGGTATAGTAGTGATGGTCACTCCTAGAAATAACCTCATTATTTTACGTTCAGAATGGGCCATGCTGACTAATATCTAATGATATGTTTGCCTAATCCAGGTGTGTGATAGGAGGATCTCCCCCAACTCCTCCTCCCACTCCACAGAATGGACAATGTCTTTCCCTTATAGCCTCAAGGTCACATATTAAATCTTTTTGTGGATGGATTAAAAAATATTTGAGGAAATGAGACCTGCTACAAATTATTAAATTGCTTTACTTCGCGAACAAGTGAACATATAGATTAATGATTCCACTTAATTAATTTAACTTCACTTCTCTCCTCAAAAATTCAGAAAAATATATTTGGAAGAACATGCAATGTCCATTGTAGACTGCCTTACTTGTTTAAGGCATGCTTCATTCTCCAGCCAACTTCCAATCACAGGACTTGTGTTCCTATGACTTAGTCTCCTGCATTTTAGTTTCAAAATCTAGGCTCAGACCTTCAGGGGGCAGTTTCAACCCACTACATTTCACATGTAAGTCAGGGTCCTATGATACAATCAGGGTTCGGATTCAATTTTTATAGTAAATTGCGAAAGTCCTGCCCAGTGCCCTGTCCAAAATGCCCAAAATCTAGTGGGATTGAGCCACGAAAGCAGTATTAAAGTGGAACTCAGTTAGGGTTGCCAACTCTGGCTGGACATATTCCGGAAGATGTCAGTGGAAGTGACGTCACGGAAAGCTGGTGCCACGGTGCGAGCGGGTTCTAAGGGGGCATAAGAGAGGAAAACAAAGCCCTGGGGAAAGAGTCCTATTGTGAATGTCTCTGGTTGTACAGATGAGAATTATATGTTTTTTTATACAGAGCAGACTTGAGAAGTCAACATTGTCCAATAAGTGCAGCTTTGTGTAAACTAACAATAATGCAGGATTTCAATGAACTGCCTGAGGTTCATATTATCCTAAAGTGGAAACTTAGGGCAGAATTTTTAGCTCACTGTGCAGGGGCGTGCCCAACCACTTCGAACGTAAAATAGCACATGACGATGTCGGGCGAGCATCCCAATATCATCCGGTGCTCGCGCAAGATTTCAGTCGGTGGGTGCGCGCGCAAGTCGCAAGCATGCCCTCTGACAATTAAGAGGACAATTAAGCCCATTAAAGTTCCAATTGACTTCAATTTTTCGTGGTCTGCCCAACCTTACAGTTGGCAGATGGACTTTGCATTTTTAATGAAACCTCATCCAAGGGTGGGATCAGGTTTCCATTATTAAGTTTAAAAAATAAAAATGTTGAGACAGAATTTTCATCATCTATATGCTCAGGTGATTGATTCTGATGTGGGGACATTTTTTTTCTGGATTTTAAAATCTGTATTCATTGCTTTTGAAATCTGCAGCTCCCTGAGGCAGCTCTCTGCCTTCAGGGAGCTTTCATTCCGCGCTCCCCCGTGCCCGCGTTTACGTCAGCTCCTGCCCTCCTCCTACCCCACCCCGGCAGCGCTGAGCATTTCAGCGCGTGTTTCATGCTGGCTGGCTGATAACTGACCAGCCAGCATGAGATTGTGGTCAGGGGTTGATCGTGGTCGGCGGTCTGTTCCCCGGCTGCTCCCAGGCCCACCAATCGCGCGCGCCCGCTGAACTAAAAGTCCTGCCCTTGAAAAACAAATAAATGCTTCCAATTCCTGCCCGGATTTAAATCCCAAGAAGGTCGATATTTTCCTCCCCGGGATCATCTACTACTCAAAAGAGAAAGAGGGAGAAACTCGTTCTACTGGTGCTGCAGGTTTACATTAATTTCCTGGAGACAGACACTCATTGAAACCATTGAAGATGCCCCACAGCACTGTCTGTTCCCAGGGAATCAACGTATAATTGCAGTGTCGGTAGAATGGGTTTCTGCCCAAAATCCCATTAAAATCTGACTCTCTTTCCCCCAACCCAAAAAACAATCCCACTAGGTTCAACTTCTATCCCGCCTCCATCCTGGGACCACCTGCATCGACCGAGAGTCCTAGCCCCAAAAGGCTGATTTAATTGCTGAGAGCTGTGGGGAGTGAGCAGGAGGGGGGAGAAATGTCCCAGAATCAGCACCGATTCTCCAGCACTGTCCGCAGCTCAGCATCCAGCTCCACTCTTTGGGAACATTTTTTTTATTCATTCATGGAATGTAAGCGTTGCTGGCTAGGCCAGCATTTATTGCCCATCTCTAATTGCCTTTGAGAAGTTGGTGGTGAGCTGCCTTCTTGAAACGTTGCAGCACATATGATATAGGTAGTTCCACCGTGCTATTAGGGAGGAAGTCCTAGGATTTTGACCCAGCGACAGTGAAGAAACAACAATATATTTCCAAGTCAGGATGGTGAGTGACTTAGAGGGGAACTTGCAGGTGGTGGTGTTCCCATGTATCTGCTGCCCTTGTTGTTCTAGATAGTAATGGTCGTGAGTTTGGAAGGTGCTGTCTAAGGAGGTTTGGTGAGTTCCTGTAGTGCATCTTGTAGATGGTACACACTGCTGCTACTGTGCATCAATGGTGGAGGGAGTGAATGTTTGTGGATGGGGTGCCAATCAAGTGGGCTGCTTTGTCCTGGATGGTGTCAAGCTTCTTGAGTGTTGTTGGAGCAGCACTCATCCAGGAAATTGGAGAGTATTCCAGCACACTCCTGACTTGTGCCTTGTAGATGGTGGACAGGCTTTGGGAAGTCAGGAGGTGAGTTACTAGCTGCAGGATTCCCAATGTCTGACCTGTTCTTGTAGCTTCAGTATTTATATGGCTGGCCCAGTTCATTTTCTGGTCAATGGTAACTCCAAGGATGTTGACAGTGGGGAATTCAGCAATGGTCATGCCATTGAATGTCAAAGGACAATAGTTAGATTTTCTCCTGTTGGAGATGGTCATTGCCTGGCACTTGTGGCAAGCAACGTTCATGCCACACTTGTTCAGCCCAATACTGTATATTGTCCAGGCCTTGCTGCATTTGGGCTTGCACTGCTTCAGTATCTGAGGAGTCGTGAATGGTGCTGAACACATTGCAATCATCAGTGAACATCCCCACTTCTGACCTTATGATGGATGGACGATCATTGATGAAGCATCTGAAGATGGTTGGGCCTAGGACACTCCCTTGAGGAAGTCCTGCAGTAATGTGCTGGAGCTGAGATGACTGACCTCCAACAACCACAACCATCTTCCTTTGTGCTAGGTATGACTCCAACCAGCGGAGAGTTTTCCCTCTGATTCCCCTTGACCCCAGTTTTGCTAGGGCTCCTTGATGCCACACTTAGTCTAATGTGGCCTTGATATCAAGGGCAGTCATTCTCACATCGGGAGTTCAGCTCATTTGTCCATGTTTGAACCAAGGCTGTAATGAGGTCAGGAGCCGAGTGGCCTTGGTGGACTGCAGGGAATCAAAGACTGAGGAGCCCCCACATCCCACACACAGAGTTAGAAACAAACAGAAGCTGGTGACAAATGCTGTAAACTTTCCTCTTCAGTGAATCCAGTTTAACCTTTTGGGTGTTTTTTTCACATTGTTAAAACCAGGACACCCATTGGAGAAATCAGTCAGAGACTTACCAATACTATTAGTTTAGGAGCACTGCTCACTCCTAGTTTTACGTCCTTCTCTCCTCAAGGTTGAGGCTCAGTGCCAACAGGAGGACAGGCAGTGCAGAGACGTTTGAGAGTGCGTGTGCGTCAGTTTACGCTTTGTGTCATTGTACTGCGAGCGCAATCAGATCATTGTTTTCAATGAATGATGGCTGGCCAGAGACTTGGTAAGAATTCTGAGCATCAGTCGCTTAAAATATTGTTTTAAAATCTCCTGGATTGCTTTTAATAACCATTGGGTTATTGATGCCAAATCTGATAGACTCCTGGCCATTCCAGCAGGGTTAACCCTAATCTCAGGTGCAGCTAAACAGATTAGAGCATCTTTGTGGAATTGTGGTACTTGGATTGCCTGAAGAGTTTCCAGCTGCCAAATATGCCTGTTACCGCCAGTTTCATTTGGATGGAGGAAGAGTTGCAGGAAGGGAAGTAGCAGCAGCTGCAGCCTCAATAATGAGCAGCTGTGCCTATTAGGAGGCCATACCAAACATAGGCCAAACATGACTTTCTTGGATCTACCCAAACTGCACCTGGAGGCTGTGAATCACCAGGCGGGTTATTGCAGACTTCTGTAAAATTCTGCAGCTGGACCTGCCATCTGCTAGACTGGGGGTTTCACTTTACTAATACCAGCCAAAGTCACCACAGCTCTCAACTGCTCTGCCAATGGCTCCTTCCAGTCTGTAACTGGGGACATGTCTTACATCTCAAAGTTTACAGTAAATATTTGAAATAAGCTTAGGAACATAGGAGCAGGAGTAGGCCATTCCTCCCCTCCAGCCTGCTCCTCCATACAACTAGATCATGGCTGTTCATCTACCTCAACACCATTTTCTCATGCTATCTCCATATCCATTGATGCCATTAGAAATCTACCAATCTCTGTCTTGAACTTACTCAATGACTGAGCTTCCACAGCCATCTGGGGTAGAGAATTCCAAAGATTCACCACCCTCTGAGTGATGAAATTCCTCCTCATCTCAGACCAAAATGGCCTATCCTTTATTCTGTGACCATGTCCCCTGATTCTAGACTGCCCCAGCCAGGGAAAACATCCTTTCTGCATTTACTCTATCTCTAGCCCTTTAAGAATTTTGTAACTTTCAATGAGATCACTTCGCATCCTTTTAAACTTCAGAGAATACAGGCCCAATCTCCTCAATCTCTCTTTGTAGGACAGCCCTGCCATCCCAGGAATCGGTCCGGTGAGCCTCCGCTGCACTCCTTCCACTTCTGGCAAGTTTACCCTTCCTTAGGTAAGGAGACCAAAACAGTACGCAATTCTCCAGGCGTGTTCTAATCAAGGTTCTATACATTGAAGCAAGATGTACCATTTGCGTTCCTAATTTCTTGCTGCCTGCAAGTTAGCTTTCAGTGACTTGTGAACAAGGACACCCAGGTCCCTTTGGGCATCAACACTTCTCAATGTCCCACCACTTAAGAAATATTCTGGGCCTCTGTTCTTTCTTCCACAGTGGATAACCTCATAATTATCCACATTATATCCATCTGCCATCATGCCCACTCACTAAGCATGTCCAAATCCCCCTGAAGCCTCTTTGCATCTTCCTCATAAACACATTCCCACCTAGTTTTGTGTCATGTGCAAACTTGGAAATGTTATATTTAGTCCCTATATCCAAATCATTGATGTGGATTGTGAACAGCTGGGGCCCAAATACTGATCCCTGTGGTACCTCATTAGTTACAGCCTGCCAACCTGAGAATGACCCATTTGTTCATATGCTCTGTTTTCTGTCCATCAACCAATCCTCAATCCATGCCAAAACATTACCCACTATCATGTGGGATTTTAATCTATATATAGACTGGAAAAATCAGATAAGCAAAGGTAGCTTAGATCAGGAACTCAAAGAATGTTTTCAGGATAGTTTCTTAGAACAGCACATCCTGGAGCCAACCCAAGGGCAGGTTATAATAGACCTGGTATTGTGCAATGAGATAAGTTTAATTAATGACCTCATAGTGAATGTGTCCCTAGGCCGCAGCAATCATAATATGATTGACTTTTACATTCAGTTTGAAAGAGAGATGAAGGGGTATAAGACTAGTATTTTAAACTTAAATAAGGGCAATTATGAGGGCATGAAACCAGAATTAATTAAAGTGAACTGGCAAATTCAGTTAAGGGGTAGGTTCATAGAGATGCAGTGGCGAACAGTGAAGAGGATATTTCAGAATACATAGAATTGATACATTCTAATGAGAAAGAAAAATTAAAAGGGAAGGACCCACCATCCGTGGTTAACTAAAAAAGTTAAAGATAGTGTCAAATTTAAAGAGAAAACATATAATTGCGCAAAGATGGGTGGCAGGTCAGAAGATTGAACAGAATATAAAAATCAGCAAAGAATGACTAAAAGATTGATAAGGAAGGAAAAATTAGAGTATGAGAGAAAGCTAGCTAGAAATATAAAGACAGATAGTTTCTATAGTTATTTAAAAAAGAAAAGAGTTAACAAAGTGAGTGCTGGTCCTATAGAAAGTGAGTCTGAGGAATTAATAACGGAAAATAAAGAGATGGCAGATGAATTGAACAGGTATTTTGCATCGGTCTTCAATATAGAGGATACATGTAACATCCTAGAAATAGCTGTAAATCAGGAAATGGAAGGGACGGAGGAACTCAAGAAAATTACAATCACCAGGGAAGTGGCACTGAACAAATTGTTGGAGATGCTGTCAAGCAGAACTTGCTTGGCAATAACCTGCTAACTGATGCTGTTTGGGTTCCACACTCAGCTCCTGGCCTCATTACAGCTTTGGTTCAAACATGGATAAACGAGCTGAACTCCAGAGGTGAGGTGAGAGTGACTGCCCTTGACATCAAGGAAGCATTTGACAGAGTGTGGCATCAAGGAACCCTAGCAAAACTGGAGTCAATGGGAATCAGGGGGAAAACTCTCCTTTGGTTGGATTCATACCTAGCACAAAGGAAGATGGTTGTGGTGGTTGGAGGTCAATCATCTCAGTCCTAGGACAGCACTGCAGGAGTTCCTCAGGGTAGTGTCCCAGGCCCAACCATCTTCAGCTGCTTCATCAATGACCTTCCTTCCGTCATAAGCTCAGAAGTGGGGATGTTTGCTGATAATTGCACAATGTTCAGCACCATTTGTGACGCTTCAGATACTGAGGAATGCAACAAGACCTGGACAATATCCAGGCTTGGGCAGGACAAGGGCAAGTAACATTCACGCCACACAAGTGCCAGGGCAATGACCATCTCCAACAAGAGAAAATCTAAAAATCGCCCCATGATATTCAATGGCATTACCATTGCTGAATCCCCCACTATCGACAGCCTGGGGGTTACCGTTGACCAGGAACTGAACTGGACTAGCCATATAAATACTGTGGCTAAGAGAGCAGGTCAGAGGCTAGGAATCCTGCGGTTAGTAACTCACCTCCTGACTCCCCAAAGCCTGTCCACCATCTACAAGGCACAAGTCAGGAGTGTGATGGAATACTCTCCACTTGCCTAGATGAGTGCAACTCCAACAACACTCAAATAGCTTGACACCATTCAGTACAAAGCAGCCCCCCTGATTGGCACCACATCCACAAACATTCACTCCCTCCACCACCAATGCACAGTAGTAGTAGTGTGTAAACATCTACAAGGTGCACTGCAGGAACTCGCCAGACCTCCTTAGACAGCACCTTCAAAACCCACGACCTCTACCATCTAAAAGAACAAGGGCAGCAGATAGATGGGAACACCACCACCTGCAAGTTCCCCTCCAAGTCACTCACCATCCTGAATTGGAAATATATCGCTGTTCCTTTCCTGTCGCTGGGTTAAAATCTTGGCACACCTGTGGGTATACCTACACTACACGGACTGCAGCAGTTCAAGAAGGCAGCTCACCACCACCTTCTGAAGTGCAATTAGGGACGGAAATAAATGCTGGCCCAGCCAGCGACACCCATATCCCATAAATGAATTTTTAAAAAGGCGGTGGAAGCAGAAGTGGAATTGTCCCAGATTTGTATTAAGTGCAGTAGCAGGTAGGAAAAAGCTCTGGCTGCAGGAGGCCCATCAGTGACACAGCTCCACCTTGGCAGGCGGCGGTAGGGGTGATCAATGCTGCACAGAAGTGGTCAGCCATCCAGTGCAGAAAGTGGGTGAATGATCTCATCTGTGCTGCCACGGTAAGGCAGCCATCTCATCACTCTAAATGCACACACGCACACACAAACACACATACACACACACACACACACACACACAGAGGCTACTTGCACAGATCAACATGTGCCCCCACATACATCCTGGGATAACCCCCCTTTCTCAGTACATCCCTTGCCCTGCAGCGTCTTCCATTGCCTGGGGCCACTTCTGCCCCTCCCCCAAGCAAGCCCTAGCCCTGCAGCCATTGAAAAGTCACCCTCGCCTTATGGCTGGTCTGGTAGGTAGAGACCTACCTGTGAGCACCCACTAAAAGTGATGTGGTGCTGTCTGTGAAGCCTGGCGCTGATGACTACGAGTGCTGCCCGAAGCAAGGTAGGCAAGCAAACCTCAAAAGTCCCAAACAACGTGCAGCCTGCCAGGTACAATTCGCTTATGTACAGGTGTGAAACATGTCGGCGTAGTGCCTGGATGATCCAGTGTGGGGGGATGATTCTGGCGAGCAGGGCTTATAATTAGATGCAGATGTATTAAAACGACACTCCTGACATGCAGAAGTGAGAAATGGGGCCCGTCATTGACAGGCAGACCAGACGATCACAAACTGGTTGCATGACGATGTGAAACCGATTTTTGGCCTTCCCACCATATTGTCTGCTCACGCCCGCCATGATGCCCAGCACCAATGGGGGCGAAAAATTCTGGCCAGGGTCTTAGAATATTTTTAAGGCAGGGTTAGATTATTGATAAGCAAGGGAGTGGAAGGTTTTGGGAGTAGGTGGGAATGTGGAGTTGAGGTTTCAATCAGATCAGCCATGATCTTATTAAATGTTGGAGCAAGCTTAAGGGGCTGAGAGGCCTGCTCCTGCTCCTAATTCAAATGTTTGAATCCCATGCACTCTAATTTTGTTTACTAACCTCCTGTGTGGAACCTTATCGAAAGTCCTCTGAAAATGCAAATACATCACATACACTGGTCCCTCCGCTAGTAACGTCCTCATAAACCTCCAACAAGTTTGACAAAGATGGTTTCATTTTCATGAATCCATGTTGTCTCTGCCCAGTCAGATCATGAATTTTCTAAGCAATCAACAGGACAAATTTTGGGAATCTGCAGCAGTGGTTGACTACTCTTGACTACTCTTGTGTCGAGGAGGCCACTGACTGCATCAGAACATGAACCAGCAGCATTAGGGAATAGTAACGGCCACCACTTCACTAATGCTCAATTTATCTGTGATCATAGGGACAAATTATACAAGTTTGTGCAAGGTGTTCAGCCAGATTTCACCTTTATCATGTGGTAGTCAGCCATCACTCACAATATTTGTCCCTTCATATGAATATATCAGGATGTCTCCCCAAGGACATGCATGGCACACCTCCACAACCCCACCAGGCCTGAGTAATACAGGTATAATCAAAGCTGGTGACCACCAGGATGATTCTTGAACACACCATAGGGATGAAGCACAGATTGAGGTGTCCTGACAGGTCTGGTGACTCTCTACAATATGTCATGGCTCCCAGCTGCATGATTCACACTGTCACCATAAATAGAGGCCTGCACTTTGAAAAGACACAGCAGCAGCCGCAGCACTCCTCACCAGAGGATAAAGACCAAGTAGAGGGTAATGAAACAGCAGAAGGGAGGTCACTTAACACTTTGCAACAAGAAGATTTAATGGCTCAGCAATTCCAATAAACTGCTCATTCCCTGTTCTGAAAACTTGCACAAAGCCTCTCTGAATTAACAGCTATTGTCACATCCTTGAAAACTCCCTTAATCCATCATTAAAGAGCATTAAAACCATTCAGCCAGCTTCTATAGCAAAGGCAGGCTAACAATATGGAATCCAAAGCTGCTGTGAAACATGCCTTTCTTATAACAAGGTTTCTTAACTCTACTATTCCAACGAGGTGCTCCCCCAATAGCCTCAACAAAGTGGTGGAGGGCTGCTGTTGCCCATGTAAGGACTCGTATGATCAATGCTTCCTCTAACTTCTGTTTATTCTGCCTGTTGTACCTCATGGTGCCTTTAATATTGATGCATGGCCAAGCAGCACACATCTGAAAGATAATGTTGCTTGTGTGAGGCCTGTTCGTTCCCTGCATGGTGCATTCAAGTTTGCTGTACCTGCACAGTTTAGAGGGAATGCTGCTGGAGATGCTGGTGGGCAGTGGTGTTTGGGTGCATGAGCCTGTGTATGCCTGACTGCAGAATGCTGCATCTGAGCTGCTGCTGGGGCAATCAGACCAGGTGATTTGCTGGCATCATGGTGATATTAATGGGGGGGATGGCAAAGGAGCTTATGTTCTGATATCCTGAGTGAGGCCATCATGTTCTGCTCCCATCACGCCGCTGCCATTCCTGTGGGGCTCGGTCTCATCACTTCCAGTAGTCTGCAGTCAGCAGAGTGAACTGCAGAGAACAGAAATCCCTTAACTATTTGCTCTCTCAATCTCTCCAAAGTGAAGCACATTTGAACTCTGAGTCTTCATGACAGTTGGTGGAGCTTCCACCAAAGCTACAAAGCCAGTGACACAGTCTCCCTTTGTTCAGGCGATGTTGCAGTGCCCCTCGATGCAGTCATATTACCCAAGACAGAGTGCAAGGTGCTGATAAGTAGAAGATTACACTACATAGGCTAAATAGTGACTCCACCACACTTCAATCATAATGCTGAAATTTCTTCTCAGGCCTTCCATATCTGGTCTAATTGCTTGCGTGAAGCCAGCAATTTTCTTTTCATGGTGACACCCTCAATTTCAGACAGAAGTAGGCAGAAGTACGGCCGGTGGAGTTCAATACAGAGAAATGTGAAATGACGCACTTTGGGAGGGCTAATATGTCAAGACAGTACACTATAAATGGCACAACTGGCACAATTTTGAAAAGTGTATATGAACAGAGAGACCTTGGTGTCCATCTACACCAGCTAAGGGATTTCTGTTCTCTGCAGTTCACTCTCCTGGCTGCAGACTACTGGAAGTGATGAGACCGAGCCCCACAGGAATGACAGTGGTGTGATGGGAGCAGAACATGATGGCCTCTCTCAGGATATCATTAAAAGTGGCAGGAAGGTTGATAAGGCGGTTAAAAACCACAAGGTTACTTGGGTGTATAAATAGAGGAATAGAATACAAAATCAAAAAGACCATACTCAAACTTTATAAATCACGGGTTAGGCCCCAGCTGGAGTACTGTGGATGATTCTGACCAGCATTCTTCAGGAACGATGTAAAGTGATTAGAAAGAACACAGGAGAGGATGTTACCTCAGATAAGGGACTTCAGTTATGAGGAGAGGTTGGGGTTCTTCTTAGAACAGAAAAGGTTAAGAGGTGACCTAAAGGAGGTTTTCAAGATGATGTGAGTTTTTCATTGATGAAATAGGAAAAAAATATTTCCCCTGGCGAGACATCATAGGTAGAAGTTAATGCCCCCAGAAGCGGGCTGGGAGGTGTGGGGCAAGGTGGTGGGGGCTGGGGGTGGGTGGCATATTTAATCAGGTGGGAAGGCACAGGTAAAGAGGACATCGTCTTCCTGGCTACCCCTGCTTAAGCTATTAAAGGGTAGGTCGAAGTCGGTCTTCCTGCACCCTATGCCAATTGAGGTCCTTAAGTGACTATTGATTGGCCAGTACTGGCCAATCAATAGTCACTTAAGGACATCATCCCACCACTGCTAGTATTCTCCCAGCAGTGGAGGGGGCAGAAAAATTCCCATGTGGGCCGGTCCCCAGGTATACCCTGGCAATTTGGCTATGGGCTGGACGGGGGGAAGGAGCCCTCCTGCTTGGGCACCCTGTGCACACAGAGTGTTCCACTGGTGGCAAGGGCTGCCCCCAACGTGCCCTCCACATTGGCCCATCCCCCATGCCAGGGTCTGCCTGACTAGCTTCCATGAGACTGCCCCAATTACCTCTCCTTCGGGGCCTCCCTGGCTGATCCTGGTTCCAGGTCTCCTGCAGTCTAGCAGGGACCATGGCTTCTGTTGGCAGTATTGGGTCTGAAGAGGTGCCAGCCCTCTGATTGTCTACCAACTCTTGAAAGCAAGATCCTCATCTTGAAGGCTCCAGGAAAACCGATGGCTAGCAGGTAAGTGCCTGACTAGAACTTATTCCATTCGTGGTTCCTGGAAATGGTCACTGTGGGGTTACTATGGCTCTCCAGCTGTTAGATAGAGCCACAACCGTGGCCAATTAGATCCAGCACCATGGATTCAAAATCACTGGAAAACTATCTAGAGGGGAAATAAGGGGGAATCTTTTCGCTTAGAGAATTGTCAAGATCTGAACGTTCTACTTGAAAAGGTGGTGAAAGATGATGCCATAAATAGCTTTAAAAGGGAATTGGATAGATACTTGAGGATGAGGAACTTACAGGGTTATGGACAATAACGGGGATTTGGACTTATGCAGAAAAGATCCTTCAATGAACATGCAGGCATGACAGGCCTAATGAACTCCTTCTGTACTGTAAGTTTCAATAACACTGTGATCTCTGTCTATTCACCTGTCTCGAGCTAGTGAATTGTGGCCTTAGAGATATTCTTGCAAGCACTAGGGAACAAGAAGAACATAAGAAAATAATCCCTCATTGCTGTGACTTTTCTGTAAGGACTTTCAAGAAACAGCAGAAAACCTGGGTGTAGCCTGATGGCCTTTTTTATTTCAGATTTACAGCAGTATGAGAACTGAATCAGGCTTCAGTGAATGCAGCAACGCTTAGGGGGCACATTCCTGATTTAAATAGGCTTCAGGTGAGTCAACAAAAATTACGCTTAAAGATGGGCAGGTTTGTCGTTGTGATCAAGTGGACAGCCTATCAATCATATTGAAATGAGGCCCAGGAGTTAAAATCATCTGAGGCTCACATTGTCACCATCAGGAGAAGCCAACGGGTGATGTCACTGACACCTCCCCATGTAGGAATTCGCTAGTAAGTTCCGTACATTTGTCACTCAAACCGGAAGCCCCCTCTCCCTGCAGCATATTTTCTGCAGATGTCACATGCTGCATCCACGTTTATAAAATTGTGCTCACCATAATGTGCATAAATATGACTGGCCATTTGTAATAAGGTGGTGAATTGATTAACATCAAAAACAGAAAATGCTGGAAAAACTCAGCAGGTCTAAAAGCATCTGTGGAGAGAAAGGCAGAGTGAAAGTTTCGAGTCCCTGTGACTCTTCTTCAGAGCTAAAGAGAAGTAAAAATGTGATGAAATTTATACTGTTTAAGGGTGTGGAACAGGTGAAGCTGGGTAGAAGACCTGTGATAGGTGGGGGCAAAGGAGAGTTTGACAAAGATGTCATGAACAAAAGGACAAAGGGGTGTTAATGGTAGTGGTGCTGGCTAAAGGAGGTGCTGATGGTGGCATTAAAGTAAGAAAGCTGAATGTGATAATAGCAGGACAAGAGTAAGCACTCTGGAAAGAACAACAGGAACAAGTGACAGATGGTCCTTGTGGGGGGAGGGGACAGTGGTGGGAAAAAAGATCAAAAATAGGATAAAAGGTGGGGATAAAACAATGAATAAAAATGAAAATAAATAAAACTAAAAATAAATGGATAAAAAATAAAAATTAAAAATTGAAAATTAATATTGAAAAAAGAGGATAAAAACAGGGTGAAGATGGAGGAGAGAGTTCATGGTCCGACGTTGTTGAACTCAATGTGAAGTCCGGAAGGCTGCAAAGTGCCTAATCGGAAGATGAGGTGCTGTTCCTCCAGTTTGTGTTGGGCTTCACTGGAACATTGCAGCAGGCCAAGGACGGATATGTGGGCATGAATGTGGATGGTGTGTTGAAATGGCATTTCAAAATGGAAATGGAATTACTAGTAAGTTAGTAAGTTCCGTAAGTTTGTCACTCAAACCGTGCTTCATGTAAAGATCCTATTCCCTTTCCCGTTTCTCCGTTTCCACCTCCATTACATCTGTACTGATAATACAATTCCATACCAGTACTTCTGATAAGTCTTCCTTTTTCCTCAACTCGGTATACTCTCCCACCATGGCTGACAGGGCCCACAACCATGTCCGACCCATTTCCTGCACTTTGGCTCTAACCTCTTCCCCACCCTCCCAAAACCAATAGAGTTCCCCTTGTCCTCACTTTTCACTCCACGGGCCTCCATATTCAATGGGTCATCCTCGGGCAATGCCAGAAACTCCAGCACGATGCCACCACCAAACACATCTTCCCCTCCCCTGTCAGCATTCCAAAGCTAACCATTCCCTCCGTGACACCCTGGTCCACTCCTCAATCATCCTCAACACCAACTCCCCGTCACCTTTCTATGCAAGTGCTGCAGATGTAACATCTGCCATTTTACCTCCTCTGCCCTCACCTTCCAAGGCCCCATACACTCCTTCCAAGTGAAGCAGTGATTTACATGTACTTCTTTCAATTTGGTATACCGTATTCACTGCTCACAGTGCAAACAGGAAGGGAACAAAGTTTAACTCAGAGAAAGTAGCACTAAATTTTTGATTTCAAAAAAGTAATCTATCCTTCACATATGAAAAAATTGTCACATAATTCGTTAAAATTACTATAAATGCAAGTTTTTCTTTATTTTAAATGTGAAAATGTAATGATTAATGATGCACAAAGAATATTTCATCATTTAATTTGATTTATGACTGAGACACTCAGCAATTTGGTTAAAAAAAGGATAAGCACTAAAAGCTAATTATTCTCATTAACACTAATTATATTAACTTATGTATGAATGAGCTTAATTCTGTAATGAGTAAAACTTCTACATCTATCTGTCTAGGATGACAGGTTAATATTTTTACAATTATTTCAAGTAATTATAATGCTTACTGTTTTCAGTCAATTTATGTACATATTTTTGACTTTAATGTGGGTATTGCAAAATGAGAGTCACATTATCATCAGCAAGAGCTGACTGAGTGCAAAGGTACAACCCCTTCTGTATTTTGTGTATTCATCTTATTCATTGGTATGGATGAGCTTCAGGTCTTATAAATGCTCTGACTGAAATTTTCACGTTTAGTGTGAAAAATAGTATGTTGATGAAGTAACTTAATGGCTGCAATAGTCTATGGGGGCAATAAGCACAGCCTTGCATGCTAAGACATTTTTCCACATAAAAATGTCAGAAAAAAATTAGTGCAGGACACAGAATCTCTTGATTATGGAGGTTAATGATGAAGTAACCAAATGAAGCCCCTTCTATTCATTTACCTGCAGTATTTACCTGCAGTAAATAAATAGAAGGGGCTGGCCAGGGCAGTTAACGCCTAATTCCACCGTTTGGTGCATTGCTAATTAATTTCACCAATTTAATAAGCTTAAAAGGTCATGCGAAATAAAGGAAAGCAGTCACATCTTCTAAGAATGCATTGTACTAAACACACGTGCCACTTGCAGAATGTCTCTCCTGCTGTTAAAGTGCTTGAACAGTTTACCATCAATAGCCATGAGGTAGCATGTGCATCTTACACCCCAGCTTTCACTAGAAGCTTTCAGGTAGGAGCATTCCATCACTCATATCCTTACATAAATTCATCCCACAAATGCCCCTCTTGAAATGTAGTTATTTATTGCATACACCTGTTATCTCACCCATTTTAGTATTTATTCTGATACCTGCCTTTTACTGCATGTCATAGAATAAAAAATTATACCCACTCTCTGCATTCATTCTTAAAGGAGAAGACATCCTTTAACAGCAAGGAAAGATTGGCAATGACAGAACAGCTTTCTGTTAATATAGAAAATAGTATAAGGTGCTTCAGATACAGACGTGAGGGAAATGACAGGATCCAAAGGTTATGGGGAAGAATTTTCCCCACGTCGGGGGGGGGAAGTGCAGGAGCGGGTGCAAGCAGGCGCGCTTCCAATCGGTGCCCTCGATCGGGGGGGGCGCGCCACCATTTTACATGGGCGGGCCAATTAATTGACGTCCGCCAGGAAGCGTTACGCACTCCTGTGCGAGTAGGGGGATTCCTTCAGTCGGGAGTGTGCTCTTTCATGCATGCACGCGAAAGAGCGCACTCATCTCTCTGAGGCTAAGTGCTGCCTCAGGGAGATTGGCGCCAAATTTAAAAATGGTCAAGGGGCAGAAACAAAATTTCCCTGACATGTCCCCTCATGTGACACTGTCACATGAGTTGGGACATGTCCATCACTTTGATCCTAACCTTTATTAAATTTTTAAAAACCTTCATGAAACCTCATCCCGCCCATGGATGAAGTTTCACGATTTTTCTGAAGCCCGCCAGGGCTCCCGACCTGCCCGCCAACCTTAAGGTTGGATGGGCAGATCCATTAATTAAGTCAATTACTTTTTAAATGGCCTCAATAGGCCGTTGACAGGTTGGCAGGCGCACATCTGGTTCGGCTGTGCCCCCGCTGACCTGAAAATTGAAATGACGCGGGGTGACATCGGGAGTTCCGCCCAACGTCATCCAGCGCCATTTTATGCATCGGCGAGCGGGTCTAGCCCCCTGCTCACCGACCTAAAGATCCTGGCCATGATCTCTCAACCCAAAGAAGAGAATGCCATAGAAGGTGATAGGGATAGCGAAGTAGGAGGATATGTGCAAACTGAAGGTAAGTTGTGGAATTCTGCTTCTCTGTCTATTGCACAATGCTTTAACCATCAATGAACCTCATCATGAAACCCTCATTAAGTGTCTGGGTAGGTATTGGCTGTGCAGCATATGATAGATCAAGAGGAAGAGTTCATGAGTGGCATCTGATTTTAGATTACTTCACAATTCTGCAGTCAACTCTGGAACGTATGGCAGCTCCAATGATATTGAGAGCGGCCCATGGCAGAGGCCGGGAAGATAGCCTGTTCTTTGATCTTATTGGTAACGTTAGGTCTGCTTATCGTACAGCGGCCTAGCAGAGACAGTGCCCAGCATCAGTGGTGTGATAGAAATTCTCTCAGGTCATGTGGTGCAAGGAGAAGCATACAGGCACCTAGGCCAGCCACCCAATGCACCTGGTAGGATCTGGAGATTATGGCTAAGAGTTCACAGTTCGCATACTAGCACTAAGCAGAAGCTTGTTGTAAAGAAGGACTACACACACACACACATATCGTGCTTTTGGTTGAAATAATCATTGCACAGAAGTTGTGTATGCATTGTTCTGTTCAAGATTTGGAAGAAGTATTTAGTTGCTACAAATGTGAACTTTGTGAATCAATGTGTGCAACGAATGTTCTGTAGATGTTGATATATTAATGATTGGTGTGTTGGTGAATTAACAAGTCTTGTGTGGTAGCCAGGTATACTAGATAAGATTTCCTGTATAATTGTGACATGACCATGTTCTCAGGTGTAATGGTTATGTCAGGTAGGTGCCATGTGCCTTTACTGTGGCCTCATGAGCCTGACATTCTCCTGTTACTACTTTTTCCAAGAAGCAGCGGTAGAAGTGTCAATTTTTGGCCTGTCTAAAAGTGGTTGGTCATGGGAGAATTAATCCACCTTCACAAGAAGCAAATAGCAGCAAGGCATAAAAACTAAAACGCACAAACTCCAAATTTGCCATTCAGCAAAGCTTTAAATCTGCATTTGAATGATTCAATTTACTTTGCTATTTCCTCTGCACTTGGCAATGCTGCATGTCCATTGTCATGTATGTTACTGCTGAACGTCATGAAGTGGGAATGATGAAAATGTAACATACAGGGGGAGAAAATCAACTCATAATGCATTTTGAGCCTGAAGAAATGTGTGGCTTGCAGTTGTAAATCGCAGGAGTTGTGTTTGGGGCTGGACGGTGGGTTGGGGCTGGCTGCCCAAGGCCCTCCTGATGCAATATTATAGTGCACCTGGAAGTGGATATAACACTACTTAGATCTGAAAATAGGCTCTTACGCAGCTCCTTGTTGACTTTGTAATAAGATCTAAGCCTGACTGGGTAGGCAGAGTGGCCTGTTTACAATGGAGTCAAATTTCACTCCCACAGTGTCACCACACCACTCAAATAGCTATTTAACTGCAGAATGTTTCACCGTCCTGATTTGTGACAGCAGAGTATTGGGCAGATACCTAAAGTGGGATTGGATCAGTTATAAATAGCCATTTTATCGTATTTCCAGGCTCTGCCAGCTTGAATGATGCCCGAAATTGGGTTGTATTCATAGGAACGTCTGGACTAATTTGTTTTCTTTTAATGAAAGGAACCAATGATAACATTTCTATTTCAAATGGTGACTGATCTGAAGTGCATACAATTAATTACAGCAAACCTAGATTAATTACAGAGTGTATATTACTGAATTTACAGCATAACTTGCCACAATAGTGATGGATGATAGACCCTCCTGAATATGAGTGGTCATTGTAAATAACAGGCAGCAGAAATTTTCACACACACAGATTTATATTGGTTCTGAGGCAATGACTCAGCTTTCCAGCGCATATCGAATTTCATCATTCTGGTATATAAATGCCTCTAAATGTTGTAAAGATTGGCTCCAGTTCTAGCCTTCACCAACTGGCTTTCTGGAGTATAACACATTCATACTAAAATGTATCTTGTTAATGATTCTGAATTTATTATACCACATAGTGATGTTCAATTTAAGGAGAGACGTTTCACACATCCACATTGATGTAAAATTAGAAGTGGCACTCTGATTCTACTAATGGTTATTCCTTTTAATTTGAATAAAATTGACAGAGCTACTGATGAAATACTGGCAGGTCAGTCATTCAGTACTGACAGATGGGCACAAGTTAATACATTTTCAGATTGGCCATCTAACAAGCAAAAACCAGTTTGGATCTTAATTTGTAAAGCTCAGTAACACTAATGAGGGATGAGAATTTACATTAGATAACAATGATTTCCCATCAGTAGGATCCATTTTAAAACAATGTCAAATGCCACTAAAATCTGTATGTAACTGGTTGAATTAAATAAGCCCTTTAGCTTTTCAATTGGATTATATGTTCTTTTATTTAAATGTCTGACATTAGAAAGTATGAAGCATTGATACATGTTTCTGCAGCCAGGGTGCAATACTCAATAAAATTCTAACATGTTCATTTAAACTTATTTTAGTTTATTTAAAGTTACCAATTGCAACTTTCAGAGGCTGAAATTTGCTGGCCCTTCTTCACTACTCCTTGGACCTTCCAATCGCTTGAATTGCAGGACACCGACCATGTCAGAAATCCCGAGGTCAACACGTTTATACAATGTTGGACAGGACAAGGGTATGAATCACCCACCAATAAGGCAGTTACATACTGGCAAGACAGAAAATTTAGGAGATGGGAGGGGGAGGAAGGTTTAGGAGAGATCAGAACAAGACTTACAGATACCCTATGCACCTGGTCTCATCAGATCACTGGAAAGAGAAGGAAATGATACCTGTCATAATACAGCAATTTATGCTATGTGTAAGGAGGTTCAGAGACAGTCACCTCTCTAGCATCAAAGACCCTTCTAAGGCTTAAGGAGGAATTGAATAACCTCAAAAGATATTAAAGGTAAGAGAACTGCCAACTAAGTGCACTAGCAGCCCACTGACACTCTCAAGGTTTAGGTTAAGCATCCTTCGGGGTTTCAAAGAACATATATTGTTCCATGCACTGTGCAACATGGACACCTCCACTTAATATTCCTTCATATCTTGCAATGCACATCCTATAAAGATCACCCCCCATGTTTAAATTTTTGAATATTTTAAAATTTCGTCCATTTCACAATACAGTCTATTGAGTTAAAGTTGAGAGTGCTGCTGTTATTACATATTTATGAATTCTTCTTGCAGAAGAAACTGTCACAAAACAGCACACATGAGACAACTGACCTAGCAGAAGGAAGAGGCTACAATTATCCCGTAGGTTAACTCCTCTCCATCTGCAGAAAACAGAGAATCTGGAAATCCTGAAGCCATGGTACCTTTGTAATGACCAAGTCATTATATTGAAAGCACTGATTACGGAAACAAAGGAGAATACTGAACAGAACTTACACTGCGTCTGCAACATAAGATGAGGGAGATAGCAAAAAGTGGCAGGAGAAAGCAGTCTCTTCAGAATGACCAAGCAAAGAGGCAGCAAGTGAAGCAGCAGAGCAAGAAACTCCAGATCTGACAGATGCCACAGAAACACACTCCCCTCCTCACTTTCACTCAGCAGCCCAGATAGATGTAGTGGAGATCAGCAAGAGAATGTAGATGAGGGAATGTCAGTAGATAAGTCACAAAGCACAAGGAAGCCAAGGGCTATACATGTTGAATTGGAGCCTGATATTGCTGAGAAAATGCCAAGGAAATGTCAGTATCTGGCTACCAGTCAAGTAGATGAGGATGTCAGGGGCCCTGCCAAGAAATGAAAGATGCTCACACACATGTGGAGATACACATCAGCTTCTCAGAAGTTGTGTGGCAGTTGGTTGACATGACAGAAGAGCCTAAGGACATTCTCACTTGCACCTGCTTCAATAACCTGCATTTTTGACTTTAAACATGGAAGCATCCAGGTCAGTGAATGTCTTCCAACTGACTTGGGGGTTGGGGGGGTGTGATTGGAAGGATTCGGGTAAGGAAGAACAGCAGGAGTAGCACACAGAGAGAATGAAGCCTGTTCTATTCCAAAGGATCCAGAGAAGTATCTCTGATGGCTTAGAGAATATCTGGTACAATTGTCGCAGAGACTGAGGGATTTTAGTACTTCCATTAGTCCATTAGGTCTGTTGTCCAACTGCTTGTGGGCTATCAGCATCCTGTTCCCAGCTCAGATGAGAGAGCTCTAGATCACATTGATAAGGCTGCTTTTGCTTAGAACAACAGAATCATAGAGATCAGTCAGCAGAACGAGGCTATGGCTGAGCTATCATATAGCACAAAATCTGTTCTGTGGGTTCATCTCAGGATTCAACAACCCTGACTGAAGCACCACCTCCATCCCAAGAAGTTCATGATGTTTTTGAGATACAATCCACCTCTCAGATCCTGATCAGATCCTGAGCTCAGGCCATATTAGAACAGTGCTTAGGAAAATAGGAAATTCAGTAGTGGGTTTGCATGATGAAGAGATCTTCTAAATATTCTATGCAACCTTTTACCTCATTGGAAGAGTGGTTTACGTTGTTCTTTTGTAATTTCTCTAACAGTTACGCTTTGTACTATTGCTAATGTGGCGGTTTGAGTTCTCCATTTACTGCTACATGGGGATATAGCTATGCAGGAAAGAGTGCATTGACAAACAGGTCTTTGTGCTTTAGTAAAGAAGCCCTAAATAAGCTGCACCTCTCTAGTCGTTGTGGCTGTTTACGTGCCTGCTTCCTCCTCCAGTCTCCAGGTGTTACCATGTGCATCTTCTTCCTCCTCTGGATGTCAAACTAAGCACTTTATTGGATTGTGAGGTTGTGCAAAAGCTATAGACTACCACAGTGCCACCAGCACATCTGACAACAACAACTTATATTTAAACGGCACCTTTAACATAATAAAACGTCCCAGGGCACGTCACTGGAGCATTATAAAACAAAATATGACACTGAACCATAAATGGAGGTAATAGGTCAGATGATTAAAAGATTCATCAAGTAGATAAGTTTTATGGAGTGCCTTAAAGGAGCTATACAGGGCAGCGGCGGGGGGGGTACCCTAGAACTTAGGGCCTTGGCAACTGAAGGGCACGGCCACCAATGATGGGGATATTCAAATCAGTGATTCTCTAGAGGCCAGAATTAGAGGAGCATAGATATCTTAGAGGGTTCTGGGCCAGGAGGAAGTTACAGAGATAAAGATGGGCAAGGCCATAGTGAGATTTGAAAACAAGGATGAAAATTTTATGCTCGACTGGGCGCCAATGGAAGTCAGCGAGCACAGAGGTGATAGGTGAATTGGACTTGGTGCGACTTAAGGCATAAGCAGCAGAGTTTCAGACACTCTCAAGTTTGCAGGGAGTAGAATGTGGAAGATGAGCCAGGAGTGCATTGGAATAGTTGGAATAATCAAGTCTAGAGATAACAAAGGCATGAATTAGGATTCAGGAGCAGATGTGATGAAGTCAGATGATATTACTGAGGTGGAAGTAAGCACCTTAGTGATGGTGTGAAATGCGGTCGGAAGCTCATCTTAGGGCAACTGGAGCCAGAATTTTCCAGTCCCTCATGCCGGTGGGATCTTCCAGTCCCGCCAATGTAAACGAAGATTTCAATGGCTCGCCACTCTTTAAGGCAAGACTTCCTCCTGAGAAAGAGGCAGAAGCCTTGCCTTAAAGCAATTAACCCTGCTCCCAGTGTTAAATCGCTGCAGGCAGCCGTTGGGAACAAGGGTGGGTTCCGCCCCAACTTTTTAGCCAGTGGGACGGGGACCACATCAACCCATAAAATTCAGTACCAGGAAAACTGTAGGCCAGTTAGACTAACATGTGTCATTGGGAAAATACTGGAATCCATTATTAAGCAAGACATTTAGAAAATCATAATACAATTGGGCAGAGTCAAAGTTTTACAAAAGGGAAATCATGTTTCACAAATGTATTAGATCTCTTTGAGGATTTAACAAGCAGGGTGGATACAGGGGAACCAGTAGATGCACTGTATTTGGATTTTTAAAAGGCATTTGATAAGCTGCCACGTCAAAGATTACTATACAAGATAAGAACTCATGCGGTTAGGAGCATTACATTAGCCTGGACAGAGAATGGGCTAACTAACAGGAAACAGAGTCATAGTAAATGGGTGATTTCAAGATTGCTAACTGGGGTGCCACAGGGATCAGTGCTGGGGCCTCAGCTAATTACAATCTATATCAATGACTTGGATGAAGGGACAGAGTGTATTGTAGCCAAAATTGCTTTTGATACAAAGAGATAAGAAAGTAAGTTGTGAGGAGGACCAAAGAGTCTGCAACGGGATAGAGAGGCTAAGTGATTGGGCAAAAATTTGGCAGATGGAGTACAATGTGGGAAGTCGTGAGGTTATCCACTTTGGCATTCAACCAGGCAGGTGGGGGATTTGCTTGTCAGGTATGCCAGCAACCTATCCACTCTGTGTCCGATCGAGGGACCTGACATCGGGAAGGGGAAGGCCTGTTGAAAGCCACCCTTGTGCCATTGCTTCTGCCCCCCCTCCAGCGATCCCCATCCATTGCTGATCCCTCCTGAAGCCCCAAGAGTATTACTGGCAATGGTCACTGCTCCTTGAGGGGGTTGCCATTACTGGAGAGCTGCCGGCCTCTCATTGGCTGACAGCTCTCAGGAGTGGACTTAATCAAGTGAAAGGGCGGATGCTAACCAGGTATGTGCCTGATTCCCTTGTAATTGTGTCGGGTCTCCTGGAGCGAAGTGAAATGGGTTTCCACCAGTTCTTCAACTGGTGGGCAAGCCCCCTGTCTCACTCATTAAATTCAGGGATTGGGCCATGAACTACAACAGTGCTACCGACTAAATCACAGCTGACATATCACCTAATTAAGCAGGAAAAATAGGCGCTTGTACACTTAACTGGTAATATGGCAAACGTTGTTGCAAAAAGAATGTAGAACACACAAAAATTAAGTGTGTATTGTTTCCCTGGTTGGAAATTAGTCCTTGAAAAAATAATTTTACTACACTGAAACCATCTAAATGATTTTCAAACTAAAGAAACCACAACAGACTTTATTGGACTGCTTCTCTTTTGCATATTATCAAGCTTGCTAGCTAATCAGCAGTAATAACCTCGCATATTGAGTTCTGCAAGCCAGATATTCTTGACAAAGAAACAGCGTTGGCTTGTCCATCTTGATCAAACCCACTGGGATTCTGCAGCAAACACTGACATGCTGCAGCAAAGTCAGTGGTGCAATCTAAGAAATTCTGTGGCAGAAATGTATTCAATTTACATAGTAAATTTAATCAAATCATATTTTATTTCCTTTGAATACCCATTTTACTCCAATTGCTTTCTCCCTTCTGCCTACTACTCTTTCTTTATCTTTGTTTGTCTATTATTCATATATTGTACATTCTTTCCATAGTGATCAAAACAAAGCAGACTTAAAGGGAGACAGAAGGAAAAACTAGGGCCAAAATTCCTGAATTGGGGCAGGGCAGAAAAAGTGCATTCCACAGACTGGGTAGACTAGGAAATGGAGAAGTCAAGGAGGTGGAAGGGGAGAGGGACAGAGAATAAACATAGAGATTGGGTACGGAAACAAATGGGAGGTAGGGGAACAGAACTGGGTATTCACTTCAAAAGCACTTCATGGATTATACAGTGCTTTGGGATTTCCTGAAAGGCACTATATAAACGCATGTTCTTTCTGAATCAAAACAGAATTGAAGAAAATGAATCAAGTGAGACTGGGCAACTCATGAATTTAAAGGTTCCTACACTTGACAGGGAGAACAAGTACCAAATAAAGAAAGTTGGCAATGGTGATTATAAATGAATTAAGCAAAATGGGGAGAAAGTTGACATAAATAAAGAAATGGGATGAATAAACTGAAAGGGCCCTTACACATCAGTAAAACAAATTAAACAAACACCAGGGCTTCAGTCAACAAAACTAATTAAAAATTAGGGCTTCACTGGGAAAACTAATTAAACAAAGCTCGAGCTTCACTGAGGAAAATTAATTAACTAAAGGTTGGGGCTTTGCTGGGGAAAATTATTTAAATGCAGCACTGTCCAGAGGTTGATCACTAGGGATGAGAAGAAGCACCAACAACAGTTTTTTTTTTTCTGGCTTGTTACCACAGGGCTGTCAGAGGTGGTGACATTGAGTGACAGTGCTACAGTACTGCAGGACCAGTGAGGTGGGCAGGTAAGAGGTGACCAGCTGCCAAGTGATCAAGCAAGGACAATGGAACAGTTTGCAGCAGCAAACAGAATAGCCCATTGGCCAGGCCAGGCATTTAAAAAATGCTGGGAAAACGCAGCACAGCAGAAGCTGAACTCGTGCCAATAATCAGATTGAGTTGACAAGTGGAGTGGATCCCAGAAGAACCATAACTACTTGGAAAAAAACAGGAGCTTGGGGAACACAAAGACAAAGATTTCTACAGTGCTGAGGAGAATCAAAGGACTTGCTTTTATTATTTTTTTAAAAAATGTCCATTGATCTCTAGGAAATGCACTACCACATTGCCAAACTGTGAGATCGACACATAAATTTTGCAAAATAGATAGTTGTGCGATATGATTTGAGTCTGAATTGTCTATTTTTTTATTAAATGAAGCAAAACTTTCAATAAAATATTTAGCAGGAAAGGAAAACTTATCTAAAATAGTCTGCTTAACGAGTCCATTAAACAAGTGAATGTACCAACCAACATTTTATTATTTGTTACACATCTTCCATAAAATTGCATGCACAAACACATTTCTGTACTATATTAGTTCATTTCGAGTGACATCAACTTGGCTATGCTTTCTACTGATTAAACTTGTATTATCTATTACCTCTCAAAACTGAATGCTAGAATTTTCTCCACTATACTTCCTAAAATTGGGTGATGTAGTAACAAAAGATCAAGGAAAATCAGGTGGAAAGGTCTATGCTCCAGCCCAACCACTGCCATGGATGCTCCTCTTTTAATCACCCTCACTGCAATAATCGCAGCCAGTCAACCCAATTAAATAACTTGGGTGATTGAGATTGGGAGCCCAGTCTATTTCTCTTGCCTCAATTGTCAGTGACTCCGGGGACCACCAGGAGAGAGATCTCTGGGGCAGCGGTTACAAGCTTGTTCTGGACAATGTTGAAGAGGAGGCCGAGTGGGTTCCTTTAGCTCTCTAGGTCCTCTGACCTTTTTTCTGACTTGGCTTGGTTCTTGGAAATCTTTCCTGGGAATTGGGGGAGAAAAATTCTGCAACATTCTAGCCCCTTTAAGATACTCCCTCCTTCTGGTGATGCAGCAGATGGTGCGTTGTTGCCTTGCATGAATAAATAGACCTGACATTGGAAAACTGATTGGGGTCATAGTGGGATGAGGCAGGTGGCCAGAATTACCACCCGAATCCATCTCCAGTAGAGCAGATGACCATGAACAGAATTGAGAAATGACTTTCCTAGTTTTACCCTTTTCATGAAATTTTAAACATCCACAGATGTATTTCACAAAGTGATTATACAAATTGGTGTATATTCCCATAATATTCGAATCTGGGTTTCTTGGCATTGGAAAGATGCAGATTAAGGGAGTGACCAGCTTGTTTGGTAACAGATTCTGAGCTTGGGGGGTGGGATGTAGGGGGTTACACTTCATATTTGTGCTTACTTTGTTTGGAATTGTTACCCGCACCATGGCCAGTGGATGCATTGCTGCTTTTAGGTGGAAAGGGACATTCAAGATGGTCATTACCTGCCACCTATGTGAAGTGAGTGTTAACTGCAACTTGTGCTTTCAAGCCTGGATGTTGCCCAGGTCCTGCTATAGGCAGGCATGAGCTGCTGCATTTTCAGAGGAATTGAAAATGATGCTGAGAACTGTAGAACCATCAGTGAGCAGTCCTGCTCCTTACCTTTTGGTGAAACAGCTGAAAATGTTTTGGGCTGAAAACACTTCCCTGAGGAACTCCTGCAGCAATGTCCTTGGAGCTGCAGTGACTGACCTCCAACAATCACAACCATCTTTTGTTATGTTAGGTATGCCACCAGCCACGTGGCCAAATGCTGTCTTCATTATTGAAGACACCTACTCTGATCTCTCTTCTAGCATTCAGTTCTTGAATGTATGGGGGGAATTCTTCTATCCAGGACTAGGTCCCGTGGCGGGGGCAGAGAGCGTTTCCCGCTGCAGAGCTTGACAGGAAATCCCGTGGAATCTTGCGTCCCTGGCGTCATTAATTATGCAGTTGGGGGTTTCCCGACATCTATTGCGGTGGGGCGGGCTGGGTGGTGCTTGCCCCACCATCATCTCCGGGCGGCATATTGAAAAGGCACCCGGATATCCAATGTACTGTCAATTCCTATTGACATATCAAGAAGGGGAGAGGGAGGTCCAGCATCCAAGTTCAGTGACGCCTCCCTGTGCATCCTCCTCAACTATGTGAAGGTCAGGAGGAGTGTTCACTACCCAGTTGATGGGAGGAGGAAGCCGAGCAGAGAAACTGACCCTTCATGGGCACAGGTCGCTGATGCTGTAAGTGCCCAGTCTGTCCAGCACAGGTCAGCCATACAATGTCAGGAAAGGATAAACGACATCATCCTCCCTGCCAGGGTAGGTGAAGCTTTAGCTGCTCACACAAACCACAACAAACCAATGAATGTTAGGGTACATGGGCCTCAGTGGCAATGGCAAAAGCCTGCTGCAATGTTCCAGTGAAGCTCAACACAAACTGGAGAAACAGCACCTCATCTTCCGCCTAGGCACTTTACAGCCTTCCGGACTGAATATTGAGTTCAACAGCTTTAGATCATGAACTCTCTCCTCCATCCCCACCCCCTTTCTGATCCCCCTTTTTCTAATAATTTATATTTTTTTAAAATATATTTTTCTTTTCCCACCTATTTCCATTATTTTTAAATGTATTTCCATCCATTGTTTTATCTCTACCTTTTAGCCTATTTTGATCCCTTCCCCCCACCCCACCCCCACTGGGGCTATCTGTCACTTGCTCGTCCTGCTTTCTACCCTTAATGTCATCATTAGCACATTCCTCAGCTAATATCACTACCGTTCTCCCCCCTCCCCCTCCCCCATCCTTTTGCCTACGACATCTTTGGCAATCTCTTCTTTGCTTCCACCTATCACTGGCCCTCTGTCCAGCTCTACCTGTCCCACCCACCTTCAACCAGCTTATATTCCACCTCATTTCTATATTTCTTAGTTCTGATGAAGAGTCATACGGACTCGAAACATTAACTGTGTTCCTCTCTGCAGATGCTGTCAGACCTGCTGAGTTTTTCCAGCTATTTTTATTTTTGTTTCAGATTTCCAGCATCCGCAGTATTTTGCTTTTATCTTAGAGTCTGTCCGCCTGCTGGCTGATGAAGTGGTGCCGACCTGTGCACGCATCGAGGTCTCCGTGGAGATGTTGGTGGACTACATGGAGATCCTCGTCCAGCAGCTCCTGCCGGAGATGCGCGCAGACCTGCAATCCACTGCAGTAGCCATGGGAGAGTTTTTGAAGTTGGCATGCGAGAGGGGCGAGGCATCTTGACCTCCCTCCAGGTGCCCCTTTCCCTCAAAGAGTCAGGCCAGGCCTTCGGGCACTCAAAGGGAGAAGGAGTGGCAGCTGGACGTCACTGGGACATCAACTCAAGG
Organism: Cetorhinus maximus; assembly: GCF_964194155.1. Lineage (NCBI taxonomy): Eukaryota > Metazoa > Chordata > Chondrichthyes > Lamniformes > Cetorhinidae > Cetorhinus > Cetorhinus maximus. The sequence continues at coordinate 95,519,282 of NC_135888.1, forward strand.
CTCTGAGAGGTTGTCCGGCCCTTCCAAATCCCCGCTGCCTGTGAACCCTTCAACCTTGTTCTCTGTCGCCACAGGGGCAGCAGCTGGCCAACAGCAGGACAGCCAAAGGTAGCCGGGGCCCTCCAAGCCTCGGTTCTCCAGAGGATGGCTGCGAAGGTCATCCAGGGCAACAGGGCCAAGTGGTCAGCAGGCTGCCTCCAGCCCTGCTGCGGACGTCGGGGGTGCACCCAGAAGTAGCAGGCCAAGAAAAATCAAGAAATATTGATCACAACTGATTGCACAGGTGAAAATTGATTGCCACAATTAGGGAACTTATGTAAATATAATCACTTTCACTTCAATAATGTCTACTGTCTTATTTCAGCATGGTCCTTAAGGCTTACCGAATGCACCCCCCCATCCTCTCGTGCGGACAACCGACCCCCCGAATGAATCTGCAGGGAGCCAATGGTATGTGGTAGGGCCTTTGCAAGCCATGTGCAAGCACTATCCTGCGCACACTGAACCTCTTTCCATCAAAGTCCCATGTGTCCCAGGTCCCTAGCATTGTCAAAACTACCTGCTGGGGTTCCCTTTCAGTTGTCCAATACAGATGACCTGCAAATCCACCCACCCACTGACCCTACTCCATGCAGCATCGGGTCTCCACAATGGGGCTCTGCTTAGTTTTGACCAGGCCAGCAATGATGGTAGTCACATTCTTTATGGGTTCCAGAACCATGTCCCTTCCCCCCCTCACCTACACCCTTTCTGCCATGACCATTAATCCCCTGGCTTTACTTTTGACCTCCCCACTGTTACCCTTCAACTCTCTCCCTTCTCCTTTGACAGTGTATAAGTCAACATCCATGTATCCTTCCTCCCCAAGAATCCAACCCCCGTAACCATTGATGTGTACACCCTCCTCCTATCCATCCTGAGTCTGTGTGCACCACCGAGTCCCCACCAATGGTCCTCGGCGCCCCTTCACCCTCCTACCTTACCGGCTCCCTCTGCCCCTGTCACCCTCACCATCCCCTCATGCCATGCCTACCCTTAGTTTGCTCCCCAGGAGTCCACAATTAACTCCACCAACCCCTCCCTGTGAGCCCCTTCACACCTGGACACCCCCCTATGCCCCTTCACACCTGCACATAACCCCCCTACCACCACCTGGCCAGCACCCACCCCTTCCACCTGCCCCCTCTGTTCCATCTGCCACCTTGCAACACCACTGTAATACCCTGTCTAGAACCCCCAAACTCCCATGCATCCCTCTAGGCCTCCACCCCTGCCCACCACCTCTTCAGTCCTCTCTTAACCTTCTTTAAACACCCTGCCCAACAGACCCTCGCCGCCCAACAATAACTCCTGCTGCTTAACACCTGCAGCACAAGGGTCTGATCCCATGGCGAAGTCCCTGGAAGAAAGTCCAAAGGTTGAGCAATGTTGCTGTGTGGAGAACTCCTACCTTCTGGAAGCTGCTTCATGGAAGATCCATGTGGATGAAGCTCCGCCCACCCTGTGCTGCACGTGGTGCTCCAGGCTCCAGTTGCTTTAGGCCTCCATCTTCTTCTCATCAGATGTCCGTAAGCTAACTTCTTAAGATAAGTCCTGACTTATGCACACCACATTGGTCCAGGCGTGTTCTGGACTGGCGTGTTTTCCCACTGGTGTCGCAGAGAATTGGGTGTGTGGGGAAGATTCTAGTCAGGCCCTCATCTGCATCCCACTGGCGGGATGTTTGGACCTCCCGCCAATTCTCCCCCCGCACGCCACCCCCACCCCACCGTCTGCCATTGAACCCGCTGATGGAGGCATGGGAGAATTTCGCCCTATGTCTCTGTCAAGGCAGTAATGAAGTCCAGAGCCAAATGGTTCAGGCAGAACCTCAACAGTGCATTGTTGAGAATGTTATATGTAAGTGTTGCTTGATAGCATTATAGATGACATTTTCCATCACTTTACTGAAGAACGGAGGAGGTTGATAGGACATTAATTGTCTGGGTTACATTTATCCTATTTATTTGTGGGTAGGACATACAAGGCAAAGTTCCAGATTTTTATGCAAGCCTTTTCACATTGCAGAAGCAGTGGCCAGGGGAGCAGCTAGCTGTCTTCAGCATTACAGCTGGGATTTTGCCAGGATCCAATGCACTCAGCTGCTTCTTAATGACATGTAGAGTATACCAAATTGGCTGTCTCCTAGCATCTATAATGATGGGGACCTTGGGAGCAGCCGATGTAGGAAGGTGCTTGTGACACTTCGGCTAAAGATGCTTTCGAAGCACAAAGAGGAAATTTCCTTTTGTACAGGGTGGTAAATTTTAGTGTGACATGTACACAAAGTTACACCATGTGAAGCCTGTTTCTGGTCCTGTACAGGGGGTAGGATTCTCATGTCAGTGCAGGGGGCTTCCTATAGGACGGCCATGACCTTTGTTTTAGAATTTACCTTTTCTCATTTTATTAAAGAGCCAACAATATGTCTTTCGTTAGCTGGCTGAAATAGAAAAAAAAACTGACACATCATTTAATTGTTGTCCCATTTTGTCTGGCATACCATGTCTAAACATCTAGTTTGAAGCAATCTTACTCTTATGTCTCTGGTCTCATTAAAATGCAGCAGATTGCAGAGTTTATATTATCTGACATGTAAAATTTTAAAGCTTTTCTTAATAGAACATGAATCTACAATGGAGATTTGAATTCCATTGTTAATCATTTGTGTTACCACAAGCCTGATAATTGTTTCATACGTACAAACTAATGAAAAAAAAAGATAAAAGTTCAGAATATGTTAAAGATTTGTAGTCTTTGTTCACAGAAGTACCAAGTATCTGGAATAAGAAAATCAAAATAATGGTGACAAATACCTGATCTCTACTGGATAAATTGCTGGATAAATGTCAGTAATACTGCAGAACAACCTTAACAGGGTTTCAAAACAGAATAACACCAATTCAGTTCAGCAGGAAATAATTTATCTATATATAGATTATCTGAAAATGCTTACCCTAAACCAATTATCCCAAAGCTTCCTCTCAGAGATCATTTATTACAATTGTATGTGTACTCCACTGAGGGGAGTATGGCTTAACATTTAATTTGAAGCGATCTCTCATATAGTTTAGAAACACTTTTTTTTTACACTTTTCTAGTTCTTCAGAGGGTGCCTCAAGGTGGAGGTGTCCTCACATTTTCTACTTACATCAGCAATGCCTGTCTCTCCTCATAGGGCTGCCAGCCGGACATCACCGGCTCTCTGGTCCAGCACTATCCTTAATTGGCTGCCTCTGGGAAGATTGTGACTGACATCTTGTCACAGCTACTTCTGGATTCCTGAACCAAACTGAGCTTCAAAGTAAGTGTTTAGCCATAATATTCCAGTCAAATAGAACAACAATTAAATGAAATATGTGAGTTATATTTGTTTGTTTACTGCGATAAGTTAATATTATAACATAGAAGCAAGTAGTAATTTAACCAGTTAATTGTAATACAGAATATATAGATAATACAAATTATTTCCAGCTCTCCTAATGTCAAATAAGATTACAACAATGTTAACTCAGTTCCTATTGGACCTCAGTTCACAGCATAGGACTGTCATTAGAGCAGCCATTAGAGTACTGGCTATGCGAGAAACACATGTCAGACTGATGCTGGATGACACTATTAAATACTACTGGGTGTGAAATCAACAAGCAACTGACCTGTTTTAACCGACAATACGTGCATAAGCAAAAAAGAAACTCCATTCCTGACAGCTGATATTTATTATCTCCAAGGTCAGAATGCTGCTATTTTTAGAAGTTATAATTTTAGACAACAGATTGACAGACAGAGGGAATTGAAAAAGCTAATACAGGAGGGAAAAAGAGCTTATGAGAAAATATTAGCAGGCAACATTAAATTGAACCTTAAAACTTTTTTAAGTGTCAGAGATTAGTTAAGGAGAGTTGGGCCTACTAAGGACTAAAAGGAAAATCTTCACGAAGAGGCAGTGGACATGGTGAAAGAACATATGAAGTCAAAGCAGAAGTAGGCCTCAAGCCTGTCCCACCATTCATTATTATAAATACACATTTACATCAACTCTATTTTCTTGCCATAACCCTATATCCCTTGGTGCCTAACAATCTATTAATCTCTGTCTTACATGTACTCATCAACTGAGCATGCACAACCCACTGGGTTAGAGAATTCCAAAGGTTCACAACCCTCTGAATGAAGAAATTTCTCCTCAGCTCAGTTCCAAATGGCCAACTCCTTAGGCAGGATTCTGCTCAGATCATCGGCACCTTGGCATCAAACTCAATTCCAGTTCGGGAATCCAGACGTAGCTGTGTCAAGGCGTCAGTCACAATCTTCCCAAAGGCAATCAATTAGGAATAGGGCTGGGCCAGAGAGCCGGTGATGTCCGGCTGGCAGCCCTACGAGGAGAGATAGGCACTGCTGATGTAAGTAGAAAAACACGAGGACACCTCCATCTTGACGCACCCTCTGAAGAACTGGAAAAGTGTAAAAAAAAAGTGTTTCAACAGCTGCCAGGCCATCGGGGTGGGGGAAGTGGGGTGGTGGAGGAGTAGGGGAGTTAGTCCACAGGAATGTCTGCAGCTTCAGCCCACTGTTATCCATGGATCTAGGGGGTGGGAGGCTGGAGATGATTCAAAGAAGACCTTACCGCCCTCCTGGCCTTCCACAAAGCAGTCACCTCCAGGTAGCCGGGCTTCAGCCTTGGCAGGGGTTCTGTCCACTATTGGGAAGATCCCAGTGGTGTCACCTATTTAATTGTGCCTCATTAGCTACTTGCCACTGCCAGCAGGCAGCCAGTTAGACACTGTCTCTGGAAAGAACATTTGGAGGCAGGACCGCATCAGGGCAGTTCCCTGAAGTGAGAGTCTCTAATTTTCTTCCTTGTCCCAACCTCACACCCGTCTACGCGGGACTGGGAAAATTTAGCCCTCAATTCTGACACTAGTTCTAGACTGTCAGCGTGGGGAAACAGCCTCTTAGCACCCATCCTGTCAAGCCCTCTAAGAATTTTATATATTTCAGTGAGATCATCTTTCATTCTTCTAAACTCCAGGGAATAAAAGGCCTATTCTATTCGATCCTTAAGGTCATTTTACTCAAAGGACTTGAAGTATTAAAAGTAGTTTGCATCTGTCTCCACAAAGGGAACAGATGATGTGAAGGATACACTAAGATGGGAGACAAATTACAGAAAAGACAGTAATAGATAAAGCAGACATACTAAAAATATTAACATTTTTGAAAATTGATAAATCATCTGGTCCTGATGGAATAGACCCTAGGTTGTTGAAGGTAGCAAAGGTAGCAGAGACCTTGGTCACAACCGTTCAATCCTCACTGGATGCATGAGTAGGACAGAGGAGCAGACGGTTGCTAAGTTTACAGCAATATTCAAGAAAGGGAGAGGGATAAACCAGGAAACTACAGGGAAATCAATCTAATATTGGTGGTGGAAAGTTACTGGAAAACATTATCAGGGACAAAATAAACTTTCATTTGGAAAAACATGGATTGCTCAAGAATAGCCAGCGAGGATTTTTCAAAGGTAAATCACGCCTGACTTGATTCCTCTGGTCAGGTAACAGAGCAAAGTAGTGAAGTAGGTGTTGTATATTTAAAAAATTCTTTCATGGAATGTGGCCATCGCTGACAAGACCAGCATTTGTTGCCCATCCCTAATTGCCCTTGAACTGAGTGGCCTGCTAGGCCATTTCAGAGGGCAGTTTGGAGTCAACCATTTTGCTGTGGGGTCTGGAATCACATGTAGGCCAAACCAGGTGAGGGCAGCAAATTTCCTTCCCTCAAGGACATTAGCGAGCTAGAATTTTTTTTACGACAATCGTGATAGCTTCATGGTCACCATTACTGAGATTAACTTTAAATTACACATTTTTATTAATTAATTCAATTTAAATTCAATTTGAACCTGTGCCCCAAAGCATTAGCCTGGGCTTCTAGGTTACTAGTCCAGTGAAATTACTATTATGCCACCATCTCCCCTATAGATTTTTAGAAAGCAAGTTCAACAAAGTGCCACACAGGGAGCTTGTTAAAAAGATAGACATTCATGGAATTAAGGGCAAAGTGGTGATATAGATACAGAGTTGGCTCAGTCACAGGAAGCAAAGGGTGGTGGTGGATGGATATTTTTCAAACTGGGAGTTGGTTGCAATGATGTTCCCCAAGGGTCAGTTTTGAGACATTACATCTTGCAATTTTTATAAATAGCTTAGCTTGGGTGTAGGAAGCAGCATTATAAAGTTTGTAGTTAATTCAATGTTTGGCAACATTGTTGATAATGATGAGGATTGTTATAGGTTTCAGGATGACATAGACGGGATGGTGAAATGGCAGAATCATAGCAGATGGGGTTCAATATGGAAAATTGTGAAATTATGCCCTTTGGGAGGGCTAATATGAAAAGAATGCTATAAAGGGCACCATTTTGAAAAGTGTAGACGTGCTGAGAGACCTTGGTGTCCATATCATTAAAGCTGACAGGACAAGTTGATAAGGTGGATAAAAAAGCCTATCGGCTATTGTGATTTATGGGTAGAGGCACTGGGACATAAAAGCAGAGATCATGCTAGAACCTTATAAATCACTAGTTAGGACTCAACCAGCATACTGTAAACAATTCTGGGCACCACACTTCAGGAAAGATGTAAAGGCCTTGGAGGGTCCACCAGGATACTACCAGCAATGAGAGACTTCAGCAATGAAATGAGGCTGGAAAAGTTAGAACTGTTCTTATTGGAACAGAGAACTTTAAGTGGTGATGTAATAGAGGTTTTCAAGATGTTGAAGGTTTTGATAGAGTAAATAGAGAGAGCCAAAGGAGTCAAAAATTAGAAGTCATAGATTTAAAATCATTGGCAAAAGATCTACAGGGGAGGTGAGGAGAGTTTTTTTTTCACTCAGAGAGTTATTGGGATTTGGAATGTTGCATGAGCTGATTCCATAGAAAAAAATAACAGGGATTGGGATAGGTAATTGAGGATCAAGAATCACAAGACAAAAGTAGAGGTGTGAGACTAAAACTGATTGCTCTTCTAAAGAGCCAATAAAGGCACAATGGGCTCAATGGCCTCCTTCAGGGCTATAATTCTACGATTACATAGTAATATAATGTGCAAATATGAGAATAAAGAGTCCATGTGCGAATGAAAATGAATGCTATAATTAAAAACTGGAAGATTCAATTCCAAACACCCGAATTATTTGAAGTCAAACTGTACCAGATATTCAAAATTAACCTCAGTCTCAGGTTTTCAGCGTAACAGCACCAGGCATGTATCTGTATTTACCTATGTAATGTATTAAAAGTCTTATGTATGGCACATAATCCCTGTATATATTAACCCTACTTCCTGTGTCCTGATTTTTAAACCATACTTTGTTGACACAAAATTTTGATACATAAACAAAGCAGGCAGGGAGACACAATATAACAAGCAAATGTTGGTCTATATGGATGTAATAGAAATGAAGGCACTTAGACAGAATGTGAGAAAAAGATATTGGTGAAACACTTTTATGAACATCAGGCCCTATCCAGCCTGCCACATAAGAACATAGGAAATAAGAGTAAGAGTAGGCCATACAGCCCTTTGTATCTGCTCCGCCATTTAATGTCATGGCTGATCCTCGACCTCTACTTCACCCTCCCACTCTATCCTCATATCCCTTGATTCCCTCAGCGTTCAAAAATCTATCAATCTCAGCCTTGAATATACTCAACGACTGAGCATCCAAAGTTCTCTGGAATGGAGCATTCCAAAAATTAAAAACTTTCTTAGTGAAGAAATTTCTCCTCATCTCAGTCCCAAATAGCCATCGCTTATCCTGAGACTATGCTCCCTTGTTCTAGAGTTTCCAGCTAGGGAAAACCCTCTCAGTATCTAGCCTGTCAATCCCTCTCAGAATCTTACATAGCTCAATGAGCTCACCTCTCATCTTTCTAAACCCCAGAGAGTATAGGCCCATTCTACTCTAATTTTCCTTATAGATGGCCGATAAGTCCAAGTGCAATCTGCAGACTCTGTCCCATGTGGTAAATGAGATTTTTGAGGATTTGTGCGCTCTCTCCGATGCCTTGACTTTGCTGCTGCGTGCTCCCAACTGAGTCTCTCAGTGTTTGGTGCTTTCCTGAATGAACCTTCTCCACTTTGGTCGGTCACAAGCTAGGAATCCCCATTGGTCAGCAGCGATGTTTGACCTCTTCAGGGATGCTTTGAGGACATTTCTAAAGCATTTCTACTGTCCTCTTGCAAGTCACCCGCTGTGACTGTGTTCCAAGTAGACAGCTTTCTGTGTTCCAAGCAGAGAGCTTTCTGTGTTTCAAGCAGAGAGCTTTCTGTGTTTCTTATATAAGGACGCCCAAATCCCTTTAAATGCCAACTTTTAATAGCTTTTCACCACTTAAAAAAATCTGTTTTTCTTTTGCAGAGAGCCCTTAAGGTGCCCTGGGCAACCTTCTCCCCATAACTGATACCACACTTTAAAAGCATTTTAGGCTGTCCTGGAGATGTTACGTTAAGAATTGTTTTTCTTTGATTTTATTTAAATACGACATTTGCCTGTGATATACCTTCCAATATGTATAGTACAGCTGTAACAAGACTCAACCATTCACCACTGGCCTGTTGAGGAAGCAAACTGCACTGGTTAATTCATTGGAATCAAAGACAATTGTAACCTTTCTGGTTCCACATCCCAGTTTTTGCCTGCACATCTATCCCTCGAGGTAAATTTCATCATCCTGCGAAATGATAGAATGGATTACGGAATAATTACAATAATTACTTCAGTATCTTGCCACTACAAGCTATTCAAGCTGTCAGCTTCACAAGGAAGCCTCTGTGACGTATTATAAGCCTCTACAGAAATACGGGAAGATAGAGTGAAGAAAAATACCCTGCGTTTTCCCCAGCATTAGAAATGCCTGTCATCACAGTAAAGAGAGGGAGGGGGGTCATATCTCACTGTTGAGGCTAGGCAGAAATTTACAGCCAGGAATTCAGAGCAGAAGGCCACTCTTGCTGCTAAAAATACTGATGGGGATGTAGCATTAAGATTTTGACTCTGATTTTCCTCCAACAGGGATAATAATGAAAAGCACAATGAGTTAGACCAAATGTGCCCCAATCCTGTAGTGATGAATTATAACAAAGCTTTCTGGTAAAATAATTAGAATGCACGCAATGAGCATAGCAGAGAATCAGAAGCAGGAAGCTAATGGCCCATTCTCTTTGAAGGAAAGTACAATATAGAAGTGCAGGGGTATTCAAATTGCAATAGAATGCATAAGGGTGCATTCCTTAGCATTGAGTACAGTGCTATGCGGTCCTGACCCCTGCTGCTCGTTACCTGCCACATTAATCCATCTCAATTGTCCTTCTGCTCTCTAATCTGCGCTATAAAGAAAGTGGATGCTCCGTGTGAGCTGTGGGTCGGTTTATCTCTCAGTTAAAATTAAGAGCTTTGCTCGAGATCTCGCAGTAATGAAGATCCTCACAGTGATCCTACCCAAATGGTCAGCTCACATGCAAGACTTGGGTTTAGAGACAGAGCTATGTTGGTGCTGCATTATAACAAATAATCACAGAAGTGAGCAGATCAGCATGATTCTAAAGCTCACCCTGAAGAAATAAACTGCTACAACTGTTATCCCTAATGTAAATGCATCATTGCTTTCACTAATTCTTTTTGCTGCCCTGTAAACCATTGTTTCCTTGGAATTCAACTGGTCAGGTAGGATGTATATTTAATCATTTTTAACAGCCCTGTTGGCATCGGGCATCTTGGCGGGCAGGGGGACAATATGGCAAGAAGGCCAAAAAGCGGTTTCACGCTGTTATGAAATCAGTTTACAATCGTCCACTCCACCAGTCAATGGCAGGCCACATTTCCCGCAGCATGTTGGGAACCTAATTTCAATGCTTTAACATCTCATTATAGGCCCTGCTTGCCAGAATCATCTCCCAACGCTGGATCATCGGGGGCATGTGTTTCACAACTGTACATAAGCCTGGCGAGTTGCACTTCAGTTGGGACTTTGAGGTTTGTTTGCCTACCTTGCTTTGCACAGCACTCGCAGTCATCAGCGCCAGGCTTCGCAGGCAGCACCACATCACTTTTAGGGGGGCACACGGACAGGTCTCTACTACCAGACAAGCCATAAGGCGGGGTGGCTTTTAAATGCCTCCAGGGTGAGGGCTTGCTTGGGAAAGGGGGAGAAGTGGCCTCAGGCAAGGGAAGAGGCTGAAGGGTGAGGGCTGTACTGGGGAAGGGGGGTATCCTAGGGTGTGTGTGGGAGCACATGTTGATCTGTGCAAGTGGCCTCAGGGTGGTGAGGGCTCAGGAGGCAGTCTCCAGAGGAGATGAGGCCAGATGGAGATGTGAGGGTCTGTGTGAGAATGGGTGGTGATGTCCCTTGAGATGGCGGTGAGTGAGATGCCAGTGAATGTGTAATGGCCTTGTGAGTGTGAGAGTTTAGAGTGATGAGATGGTTGCCTTACCCTGGTGGCACAGATGAGATCATTCATCCATTTTATGCACTGGATGCCGACATCTTGTGTGCAGCATTGGCACTGACCACATCTGCCACTGCCTCCCCAGCCAGAGTGGTGAGAGCCAGAGCATGGGTAGAGGACATCGCGGAGAGCCTCCATGGCATCCAGAAAATGTCCTAGGGATGCGTCACTGAATCGGGGGGGCTGCACTGTTCTTAGCTTTTGGGGCCATGTCTTCATTGGGGCAGTCCTGGGCTATAATCATTGAGAAGTAAGCATGCGGCTGCAGTTTAAATATGGCGTCCTGCATGAGGAAGCAGTGAGCTAACAGCATGGCGGGAAAATTGGAGGCCACCCACTAGCGAGCCGGCGTGTTTCCTGTGGTTGCATATTTAATGGGGTGGGAATGGGACGATACGGCGCGAAAAGCCGCCAATGCGGCCAGCGGGTAAAATGTCCTTCTTCCTGCCCACTACCGCACTTAGTGCAAATCTGGCACAATTCTGCCCTTAGTCTTTGTCTAGTTATATTTAGAAGGTACTTTCACGGCAAGTTACAGACCATTTAGAAACGCTACTTTTGTAAAACTGAACTGCTGATGACCCTTAAATCCAAAAAAATTCCTAAACTGTCAGGTCATCAGTGCCATTATTTTTTAATTAAAATGGCAGTCCAAGTATAATGTCTCAAATCCGCTGTCCAAAAACTGGACATTTTTAGAATGTGCTATGCACCAATTTCAATTGAGTAAAATAAAAAAAACTTACTTGGACAATTCGGTTAGGCGCTACATTGGTGTGGTGTAGTATTGGATTAGTTATCCCCTTCGCCACTTCGTGCGCTCGTATATTCCCGCAACCCTCGCCCCCACCCGACCCAGCCTGACCCGAACCGCCCAACCTGAAATTCGGCAAGTTCTGAAATCCAGCACAGCCTCGGTCCCAAGGTTGCTGGTTTTGAGACACTGTACCTGTAGTGTGAAAACTGGTGTTAATCCAGGAAAATCGCAATACCCATTGATTTAATGGGAGGGGAGCTATAATAATTAACCTCTCTCTTTTCAACGAGGGTAACAGCAGAGTGACACAAAACTCCCAAGAAAATACTGAGTGGCATAAAGAACATGAGCACACAAGAACATAAGAAACAGGAGGAGTAGGTTCCCTGAGCATGCTCCACCATTCAATAAGATCATGGCTCATCTTGGACCTTAAAGGTCCAACATTTTCCACTTTTCAGTTTTTGCACTGATCTTGGTTTCTCTACCCTGCTGTGGGTATGCCTTTATAATGACACAATTCCCCCAGGATAATCTGGGCCTATAGTTCAAATTAATTACAATTCATGTCAAGCTTTAGGATTCCAATTAATAGTTAAGTTAATTAATGTTGCAATGTTAATAGTTATTTGGAGATAGCAAGCATGATCTACTTCCTTTCTCTTAATACACAGTTTGGCTGTGTATAAAGTCACTTACCATTTCTTGACTTCACATAATATGAGGGCACATTAGTTCAGTCAGTTTTATCAACATGCATTTATCACATCAGTTTTCTTTGGCATTGTACAACTATCTGGCTTGCGAAGCACATCAAATAAATAAAACTTTCAGCTCAAAGTGAAACATTTATTACATAAATAAGTTTATATTCTGTGAAAGTTATTTGCAACACTGAAAGTCTAGTGTCCTGGTTAGGCATTCTGAAAAAGGAAATGCTATGGTTTATCTCATCTATGGGATTGGCATAAAGCGGATCCAAATTACCAGTTTTTCAGGAGTTAAGTTTGGTGTAGCATAATACATTGCCCACTGACTGTCTTTTCTGGAGTGGGGGGGGCTCATTTTTCCAATCTGTTTTCCAAATTCCGCTTTACAAAATTTTAGCCATGCAAAAATATCAGGACTACAGAAGTAACAATATTAATGACGTTAGGGGGCCAAGGACAAGCTGCAGTTCAAAGTCATGAAAAGGAATTGTAAAATCTGCCTGAACATCAATGAAGCCGTAACATTTCAGTCCAAAAAAAAATTTCAGTCCACTCTCAAAGTTCACTGCAATTCCCAGTAAGCACTTCCACTCTAACTCAGTGAAACTCTTACCCTTCTAGGAAAATAAAGCAACTAAGTGGTCAAAAAGAAATGCTATCTAATCCTCTTTGCTTTATAGCAAAAAAAAATAAGAACATTGATCAGTTTTATATTGCCTCCTAATGTAAGGACAAAATAAGTAGCATGAGTAGCAATATAGCTCCTCAAGTTTGCTTTCCTGCATTTAGTAAGATCATGGCTGATCTTCAGGCTCAACTCTACTCCCACCCAATCCTCATATCCCTTGATTTCCTTAGATTGATAATAATCCATCAATCTCATTCTTGAATATGCTTCATCGACTGAGTATCCACATCCTTCTGGGGTACTGAACTCCAAGGATTCACAAATCTCTGAGCGAGTAAATTTATCCTCATCCCAGTGCTGAAAGGCTGACCTTTGCCTGTATGGGTCCTAGTTCTAGACTCTCCAGCCAGGGTAAATAACCTAACATCCACTCTGCAAAATCCTCTCAGAATCTTACATATTTCAATGGGATCACCTTTCATTCATCTAAACTCCAAAAGGTTTGGGAACATAGGAACATAGAAAATAGAAGCAAGATTGGGTCATTTGGCCCTTCGAGCCTGCTCCACCATTCAATACTTCATGGCTGATCTCAACGCTAAACGCCCGCTCTCTCCCCATACCCCTTGACGCCTTTAGAGTCTATTTATTTATTTATATCTATTTCCTTCTTAAATATATTCAGTGACTTGGCCTCCACAGCCTTCTGTGGTAGAAAATTCCACACGTTCACCACCCTCTGAGTAAAGAAATTTCTTCTCAACTCAGTCCTAAATGGCCTACCCTGTATCCTGAGATTGTAACCCCTTGTTCTAGACACCCCACCCCTCACTCCCCAGCTAGAGGAAACATCGTCCCTGCATCCAGTCTGTCCAGCCCTGTCATCATTTTATATGTTTCAATGAGATACCCTTTCATTCTTCTAAGCTCCAATGAATACATGCAAAGTTGGCCCAATCTCTCCTCATACGACAATCTTGCCATCCCAGGAATCAGTCTGGTGAACCTTCGCTGCTCTCCCTCTATGGCAAGTATATTCTTTCTTAGGTAAGGAGACCAAAGCTGCACACAATACTCCAGGCATGGTCTCACCAAGGCCCTGTACAGCTGCAGTAAGACACCTTTGCTCCTGTACTCAAGTCCTCTCGCAATGAAGACCAACATACCAATTGCTATCTTAACTGCTTGCTGCACCTGCATGCTTGCTTTCAGTGATTGGCATACAAAGACACCTAGGTCCCTTTGCACATCAACATTTCCCAATCTATCACCATTTAAATAATACTCTGCCATTCTGTTTTTCCTACCGAAGTTGATAACTTTAAGCTTATCCCACTTGATCCCACTGTATTTGCCCACTCACTCAACTTGTCTAAATCACCTTGAAGCTTCTTAACATCCTCCTCACCACTCACATTCCCACCTAGTTTTGTGTCATCAGCAAAGTTGGAAACATTACATTTGGTTCCCTCATCCAAATCATTGATATATATCATGAATAGCTGTGGCCCAAGCACTGATCTATGCAGTATCCCATGAGTCACTGCCTGCCATTCCAAAAAGACCCATTTATTCCTACTCTCTTTTTCCTGTCTGCTAACCATTTCTCAATCCATGCCAATATATTACCCTTAATCCCATGTGCTTAATTTTGCACACTAACCTCTTATGTGGGACTTTATCAAAAGCTTTCTGAAAATCCAAATATACCACATCCACTAGTTCTCCTTTCTATATTCTGCTAGTTATGCCCTCAAAACACTCCAGTAGTTTTGTCAAACATGATTTCCCTTTCACAATTTCATGTTGACTTTGTCTAATCCCGTTGATATTTTCTAAATACCCTGTTATCACATCTTTTGTAATAGACTCTAGCATTTCCCCACCACTAATTTTAGACTAATCGGTCTGTAATTCCCTGTTTTCTCCCTCACTCCTTTGTTAAATATTGGGGTTACATTTGCACCCTCCAATCTGCCAGGACTGTTCCAAATTCTACAGAATTTTGGAAGATGACAATCAACACATCCACTATTTCCATGGTCATTTCCTTTAGTACCCTGGGATGTAGATTATCACACCCTGGGGATTTACCGGCTTTCAATCCCATTAATTTCTCTAGCATTGTTCTTTCAGTAATAATAAATTCTTTCAATTCCTCCTTCTCACTAGACCCTCGATTCCCTAGTATTTCTGGAAAGTTATTTGTGTCTTCCTCTGTGAAGTGGCAGAACTAAAGTAGTTTAATTGCTGTGCCATTTCCTTGTTCTCCATTACAAATTCTCCCGTTTCGGACTGTAAGGGGCCCACATTTGTCTTCATTAATCTTTTTCTTCTTACAAACATGAAGCTTCTACAGTCCTCTTTTATGTTCCTTGCAAGTTTACACTCATACTCTATTTTCCTCCTCTTAATCATATAGGCCCATTCTACTCAATTTCTGCTCATAGGCTAACTCTGTCATCCCCAAAATCAATCTAGTGAACCTTTGCTGCACCTCCTCGAGAGCAACTATATCATTCCTTATGGTATGGACACCAAAACTGTACATAGTACTCCAGATATGGTCTCGCCAAGTGTTGTAATTGCAGCAAGATTTCCTTACACTTGCACTCCAACTCCCTTATCATAAAGTCCAACATGCCATTTGCCTTCCTTGCTGTACCTGCATGTTAACATTCTGTACTTCTTATACAAGGACACCCAAATCCCTTTCAACGTCAAGATTTAATAGTTTCTAAACATTTAAAAATATTCTGTTTTTCTATTCTTCCTACCAAATTGAATAACCACACATTTCCCCATGGGCAGGATTTCCCCCTCGTCGGGCGGGCCCGGGAGCAGCCGTGAAACAGTCCACGCCCCCGATTGGGCCCTGACTGCGATTTCACACTGGCTGGCCAATTAACAGCCAGCCAGCGTGAAACGCGCGTTGAGAGCCTCAGCACAGCAATTGTGGGGGTGGGAGGAGTGCGAGCGCTGAATTCTGCGCATGGGTGGGGGTGCGCTCACTGAAAGCTCCCCGAAGCACAGAGCTGCCTCAGGGTGCTGAAGATGTTTAAAATTAAAAAGGAAGAATCTACAATTAATATAAACATGTCCCCACATGTGACTGAGTCACATGAAGAGGGACATGTTAAAAATGTGTTTAAAATTTTTTATTGTTTTTTCAATTCAATGTTGGAAACCTCATCTCACCCGTGGATGAGGTTTCACAAAAAATGCAAAGGCCGCCTAGCCTGTTCGCCCACCTGCCAACTGTAAGGTTGGATGGACAGCGAGAAATTCTACTTAATCACCTGCTTAAGGGCCTTAATACGCCTCTTAATTATCGGCAGGCGCGCTGCCAACTCTCGCGCGCACCGCAGACCGAAATATTGCACAAGTGCGTGATGACCTCAGGATACTCACCTGGTGTCATTGTGCGCTATTTCACACAGGGGCGTGTACCCACACGCCGAGCTGAAAATCCTGGCCCATATTGCATTATACTCCACCTGTCACCTTCTTGACCATCACTTAACCTGCATATATCCCTTTGCAGACTCCTTGGGGAAGGATTTATTTGAGGAACACTGCTTCAAAGTGGTGCAACACAGACTACGTATATTCCTTGGGGGCACACAGTGCTGTAGGCTGTAACTCATGCTGCATTCACCACTGATACTCTCTTCTTCTATTTTCTCTCATCTATTTTTAATGTTTGCTGATTTTTAAAATTCTCCCAATCCTTAGGTTTATTATTCTTCTTGGTAACATTATAAACCTTGACTTTTAATCTAATGTTATTCTTGAACTGGTTGGTTGGCCATGGATGGATAACTTTTTTTATGTTTTTGTTTCTCAATGGAATGTATATTAGTTGAAAATTTTGAAAATTTTCTGTCAATGTTCACTCTGCCTGCTAATCTAATTTCCTAATCCATTTTAACCAACTCGCCTCTCACACCTTAATAATTTGTTTCATTTAAGTTTGATACATTCCATGAACTTGCCATCCAAACTATTTTGCCAATTTGAATTGTTCAGTCTTAATGAATATTGAAGTCCTCCGTGATTATTGAACTGGATTTGTTACAAGTTCCTCTGATTTTGATTAATATTCTGTCCAAACTGTAATGTTATAGCTACAAGTTATGGGACCGATAATCTATTACCACCTGTGTTTTCTGACCTTTGTTATTTCTTACCTCCAACCATTTTGATTCTACTTCCTATTTTCAAGATCATTCCTCAAGACTCGTTCTTTATATTCAAGGCTACTCCACCTTCTTTTACATTTTGTCTATCTTTCCGAAATGTCAAGTGCCCGGGAATATTCAGTTCCTAACCTTGGTCATGATGCAACCACATCTCTGTAATGACTATAGGTCAAACCCATTTATCTATATTTGTGTCATTAATTCATCTATCTTGTTACAAATGCTTCAAGCATAGGAACAAAGCACCTTTAAATTTAACTTCTTACTGTTTTCTCCTGATTTGACGTTATTCACTGATACACTATTACTATTGCCTCTAAGATAGAGGTCAGAATAGATACATGTAAATAACTACCTGTCACTTCTACCACCTTTAGTAATAGTGTAATTAAATCCTGCACAGTCCAAAGAGAACAAGCTGCACATGAACAGCTTCCTATTATGCGACAATAATATGAAACCATCTTTTTATGTGCTGAAGCAGACAATGTCACACCATATTTTGTCCTTACTATATGAGACTTGAGGCTGAGACTTAGGAGTTGGTGAAGGTAGGGGTTATTCAAGAAATCCACTGTGCAATTGACCTTCTTTTAGCCAAGTGATTTCCTTAAGCTGCTTATTTTGGTTGTGATGGCATAAAGAAAAAGCCAATGCACCATTACTGTGGCTAATTATTGTTATTTTGACTACGTTTCTAATTGGACTGTCTTCATTGGTCTCCGTATTTACTTTTGGATAGATTTTTATGGAGTTGGGCTGACTCTGAGGTCATTAAAAATGGTGAATGAGACCTGGATGCAGAATTCACGCCTCTATTTCCAGCAGATCTGATTTTTGTCAGCGGGGGAAAGGGGAGGTATTTGAAATGCACAGGCAGGACATCCAAACTCAGCAGGGCCATTTTAAATTAGTGCTGAGTTCAACCAAACCGCATTTTCACTCTTTCAAAGGCTTTAGCTCACAGTTTGGGAACCACTATTTTTGGAGGACACATAAATGCTCATGAAGGGCAGATTTAAGGTTGGTTTAAATGTCAATAACTGAAGTGGTTTAAATTCTCAGCCCTTTAAAAATGAAAAAAAAAACCAGGCTGTAGCTTTCAACTACAGTAAAAAAAAAGCTGACACTAGCTGCTGCATTGATTGACAGGCCATCTGTTTTAGCTTAGATAAAACCATTTTAAAACCAATCTGTTCTTACAGTTTCAATATACCTCATTGCTGACATTTCTCAAGCATTGTTATTACAGCTGAGCCCATTATCAATGTTTGGATGAGTTCTAAAAACTCAAAGTCCACGGGCAACATTTTCCCCCTGTTGGTTGGGGTGGGGGGGGAGTGCGGGAGCAGGCGCGCTTCTGATCGGCACCCCCGATCAGGGGCATGCCGCCATTTTACGTGGGCGCCCAGTGTGACATGTGCCAGGAAGCACTATGCGCTCCCTGTGCAGGCTGGGGGGGGATTCCCTCAGCCAGGAGTGCACTCTTTCGTGCAAGCACGCGAAAGAGCGCACAGATCTCCCTGAGGCAAAGTGCTGCCTCAGGGAGATCGGCACTGATTTAAAACTTTCATTAAAGATTAGAAAAAAGTTTCCCTGCCATGTCCCCTGGGACATTTCTATAACTTTTATTGTAAAATATTCTGCATTTTTAAAATCACTCATGAAACCTCATCCCACCCGTGGATGCGGTTTCATGTTTCTTCGCAAGCACGCCTGGGCTCCCGGCCTGTCCGCCAACCTTAAGGTTGGATGGGCAGGTCCATTAGTGAGTTCAATTGGTTTTTTGATGGCCTTAATAGGTCGTTGACAGGTCGGTGGGCACGCATCCGAGTCGGATGCGTGCCCACCAAACTGACAATCTAAATGACATGGGGTGACGTCGGGACTCACGCCCGACGTCACCCCGTGTCATTTTACACATCGGTAAGTGGGCTCCGCCCCTGCTCGCCGACTGGAAGATGCTGGTCCACATCTCAGGATAAGTCTTCAATTCACCTTTTGATTGACAGTCTTAAGTAGTTATTAAAGGATTAGCTGCCCTTGATGTGATTATTGAACAGAAGTTTGTTTTTACAACAGCTTGACCACTTGAGGGGACTTAAATATTTTGAATAGTTTTCATGAATGAGAGCTTTTTTCAGTATCAAGTGTGTATTAGTGAGAGCTCTGTTAGATCATTAGAAGTTTTTTTTTTCATCTCCACATGGCTCCTGAGGTCTGTCAAATGGGCTAGGGAGGTGGCACAAGCAATTTGGAGGGCACTGAAATAACATGGGCTATAAGGGGGTATGGGGGCAGATGGGGTGGTTGGGAAGACTAGAGGGCCTAACAGCTTTTAATACAACTAGGACAATGTCTCAGAGAACTGAGGTGGGCCTTCTAACCAGCCTGCTTCAACACTCACCCACCTCCTTGGCTACCTCTGAACTGCCTCTGGAGGCAGAGGGCTCAGCTGCATCACATCCCCACCTCCCAACAATGAAAAAATAGTGCGCAGGGGCCTTTTAAAGGAGCTAGGTCTGCCTAGTCAGGACATTTCCAGACTCAGCTTCATGCCTCAATGGAGAAAATCTGGTCCAAAGTTGCAGGAATCATGGGCATGCATTTGGGAAGAAAAAAACATTGAAGGCTTTGGAGGAGGAAAGGATATTGAAGATGGGGCAGTAGTATGCAAGGACAGAGGGGTAAAGGATGTTTTCTTAAAGGAGGAGGGTGATAATGGAAATTTTCAAAGGGACCAGAACAGTAATTGAGGAAAGAGAATGGTTTATAATGTCACCTAGCTTTGGGAACAGGGAGGAAAGGTTAGTGGTCAACATTTTAGTGGGAATGGAGTTGAGAGAGCAGGAGACAGGTTCCATGGGCCAGATGAGCTCCGAGAGAGGCCATGAGAAGCATGATGCTGCTGATGAGGCTATTTTGCATTACCAAGGTTTTGTGCAACTTAAATCCTTCCAAGACGAAAGCAAGTTTTAGTATATTTCAAGGCTCCAAAGTGCAAGGCACAAAAGACACCCAAATGTGAGTATCCTGGAAAATGGTATAGCTTCCTTGTTAATGGGGATAATAGCATTTCTTGCTACCAGTTGCTGCACATAGGCAAGCGATAAGCATAATGGTTTTTGGTACTTTGGTGTCCAATCTGAATGTGTCCCAAATTAATTTATGTCAAAAGATGATTTGATTCTTTACAGCCTTGGATTAGGAGATTTGGAGGATAGAAACACTGCTGCAGAAAACCAAGATAGGGCTTTGGCCTCAAGGCACACTAAGGAATTTGTCAATTTACCTGAATTTCTTAGTTGCAGGGAGTGTTTGAATTTTTGGATGAGTGAAGTTCCACAATTCAGAGGAGCCAGTTCACACTATATTATTGATATTGAGGACAATGTAGGGTCTTTGCAATATTATTAATTGTTTAGTTAAAATGAGCAGGTGTGATTCTGCAAAATGTAATCATTTTTTGTATTTGTCATCACTTCTATTGCTATCTGTTTATGATCTCATATTTATTAGTATTTAGTAGATGTTATGATAGGTAAAATGGGTATCCTTTACTTCTTGAGCAGGTAGATTCAAATAATTTGAAGTCATGCCTGACTAGACATGGCTCCAGTTAATTAAGGAGCCATTAATAGAATTTCCAGCACCCCCATCTGGGTAGTGAACGTTAGCAATTATTGCTGCACAATTGCCTAAAATGCCTTAGCACTCAGAAGCTAGATTATCACTCGCACATTTCTTCACCCATACAGTGACCTGGGTGACAATTTATCAATGTGTTAGTTAGCAATGATTTATGTTCGATCTAACCATAGCCTTTAAAATATGGCAAAGCAAAGCATTTGCTATTCAAAAAAACCCAGCTAAGAATCAAGGGAATGATTTTAATGGTGTAAAATTTGTCAGGAAATCATAAAACACATTTATAAGGTGTGCACATCAGTCCCTTCTCCAAAATCGTTAAACCATATTTACTGTCATATTCCGTTACTCTTTTTTCCTAACTCCTATAATGGAAGAAAATATGCAATTATATCCTGTATTTTGCTCTCATTGAATATTTGGACAGCTAAACATTGCATGACAAGGATATCTTACTCTAATAATTGAGGTGGTTGTTAAAATGTCTTATATTTACCCATTTTTAAGTAGCTTTATGCATTTCATAACTTGATTTTTCACAATATGCTAAAACATAGTGAATGGGTTCCCAACCAATCACATTTGCCTTTGGCCTTGTACCTAAATGATCCAACAATCTTTGCATTTCTTTTCATTTAATTATAGGAACAAATGTGGATAAATGTCTTTATTGTTACAACAAACCTGAAGGAAAGTAATAAGCTTTTGAAGCATGGATCATTAATCATCGAATGTACTGAAAGAAGTAATGATCACAACATTCTGCCACAAAATGAACACCGCCTGGTGGTTTTTCTTGCCGGAGAGCTGTCTTTCTAGGGAATTGCCCTGGTAGGAAAGTGATGCTTTTGCTTTGTAGGAAAACCCTGACTGATCCTTTACAGAAGGCATATTGCTGATGCATGAAGGATATAAAAGATGAATACACTGGAACTGGAATCAGAACTTTTGGGCTGGATTTAATGCAGAGCTTTGAAGAAGAGTCAAATGGACTCGAAATGTTAACTCTGTTTCTCTCTCCACAGATGCTGCTCGACCTGCTGAGTTTTTCCAGCATTTCCTGTTTTTGTATTCCATCACACTCCTGATTTGTGCCTTACAGATGGTGGACAGGCTTTGGGGAGTCAGGAGGTGAGTTACTCATCACACGATTCCTAGCCTCTGACCTGCTCTTGTAGCCACAGTACTTATATGGCTAGTCCAGTTCAGTTTCTGGTCGATGGTAACCCCAGGATGTTGATAATGGGGGATTCCATGATGGTAATGCCATTGAGCATCATGGGGTTATGGTTAGATTCTCTCTTGTTGGAGATGGTCATTGCCTGACACTTGTGTGGTGCGAACGTTACTTGCCACTTCTCAGCCCAAACCTGGATATTGCTACATTTGGATGTGGACTGCTTCAGTATCTGAGGAGTCATGAATGGTGCTGAACATGGTGCAAACATCAGCGAACATCCCCACTTCTGATCTTATGATGAAAGGAAGGTCATTGATGAAGCAGCTGAAGATGGGTTGGGCCGAGGACCCTACCCTAAGGAGCTCCTGCGGTGATGACCTGGAGCTGAGATGACTGACCTCCAACAACCACAATCATCTTCCTTTGTGCTAGGTATGACTCCAACCAGCGGAGTGTTTTCCCCTTGATTCCCATTGACTCCAATTTGCTAGGGCTCCTTGATGCCACACTCGGTCAAATGCGGCCTTGATGTCAAGGGCAGTGACTCTTACCTCACCTCGGGAGTTCAGCTCTTTTGTCCACCAAGGCTGTAATGAGGTCAGGAGCTGAGTGGCCCTAGTGGAACCCAAACTGGGCGTCAGTAAGCATGTTATTGCTAAGCAAGTGCCGCTTGATGGCACTGTTGGTGACCCCTTCCATTACTTTACTGATGATTGAGAGTAGACTAATGGGGTGGTAATTGGTCGGGTTGGATTTGTCCTGCTTTTTGTGTACAGGACATCGCTGGGCAATTTTCCACATAGCCGGGTAGATGCCAGTATTGTAGCTGTACTGGAACAGCTTGGCTAGGGGCGTGGCAAGTTCTGGATCACAAGTCTTCAGTACTATTGCCTTCTACACAAGCAGATATATCCTGAAGATGCAGAAACATTACCCGTTCAAACTTTTCTACCCATATTTTGGACCGCAAATAAGTGTTCTGATAAAAGGTTTTGCCTTGAAATGTTAACTCTGTTTTTGCCAGAAAGCTGTGGATGCTCAGTTGGTGAGTATATTCAAGACAGGGATCAACAATTTTTTTAAATACTAAGGGAAATCAAAGGATATAGGGATAATGTGAGAAGGCAGTGTTAAGGTACATCAGCCATGATCTTATTGAATAGTGGAGCAGGCTTGAAGGGTCGAATGGCCAATTCCTGCTCCTATTTCTTATGTTCTTTAGGTTCTTTAAGCTCTGCCACATCTGCTGTTCCTGTAGTAAAGCCACTTGGAATACTTTCAACATCCTGACATAGAAATTCCATGTGTTAGTGTAATTTCAGTGTGTAATCAAAGTGAGTCACTTTAATTGGCAGAAGTCATTTATTCTGGTTTGTTGCCCAAATAGATCTCCTTCCCTTGCAATTTCAGGCCTTTTTCTACAACCTCACTGCTGAGTCCTGAGTGATCTAATTTATTTATATATATATATATATGTATATACACATCATAACAATGGTCAGTGGTACTGCAGCTCTGGGTTTTCTGCTTTCGACTACGAATTCACTTGAGGCAAGATAGAATGAGAATTAGAAGGGCAACTGTTTTAGAATCAGCAGTGAGGAGTTTTTGACCCTGAGGATTGTGGAATGTCTCAATTACAAATTCCAAAGATCTAAAAGCCTCTGCAGCAATTTGATCTTTTTGAACCTGGGTTTGCTGCAAGTCAGAGGTTTTTAACCCAGCAACCCAAGCTTATAGAGTCATACAGAATGATGAAATGGTTCGAGCATAGAAGGAGTCTGTTCAGCCCATTGTGTCCATGTCCATGCTCTGCAGGAGCAACTCACCTAGTCCCAATCTCCACCATTTCCCCATGACATGCAAATTTTTTCTCTTCAGATAAATACAATTCTCTTTCGAATTTCTCTTTATCAGCTGAATCTGCCTCCATCACACTTTCAGGCAGTGCATTCCCAATCCTAATCACTCAATGCATAAAAATGTTTTCCCTATGTCATTGTTGCCTCTTTTGTCAATTACCTTAAATCTGTGCCCACTGGTTCTCAATCCTTCCACAAATGGGAACAATTTCTCCCTCTAGCTACTCTGTCCAGACCCTTGTCAACATGTCTATCAATTCTCCTCTTAATCTTCACTTCTCCAAGGAGAACAGTTCCATCTTCTTCAATCTATCTGTGTAACTGGTTGTTGAAGGTCAGTCATCTTGGCTCCAGGACATCACTGCAGGAATTCCTCAGGGTAGTGTGCTGGGCCCAACCATCTTCAGCTGCTTCATCAATGACCTTCCTTTCATCATAAGGTAAGAAGTGGGGATGTTCGCTGATGATTGCACAATGTACAGCACCATTCGTGACTCCTCAGACAGTGAAGCAGTCCATGTCCAAATGCAGCAAGACCTGGACAAATACCCAGGCTTGGACTAACAAGTGGCAAGTAACATTCACACCACACAAATGTCAGACAATGACCATCTCCAACAAGGGAGAATCCAACCATTGCCCCTTGATGTTCAATGGCATTACTGTCACTGAATCCCCTACTATCAACGTCCTGGGGCTTATCATTGACCAGAGCTGAACTGGACTAACCATATAAATACTGTGGCTACAAGAGCAGGTCACAGGCTAGGAATCATGCAATGAGTAACTCACCTCCTGATTCCCCAAAGCCTCTCCGCCATCTACAAGGCACAAGTCAGGTGTGTAATGGAATACTCCCCACTTGCCTGGATGAGTGTAGCTCCCACAACACTAAAGAAACACATTCCAGGACAAAGCAGTACATTTGATTGGCACCACATCCACAAACATTCACTCCCTCCACCACTGATGCACAGTAGCAGCAGTGTGTATCATCCACAAGATGCACTGCAGAAATTCACCAAGGCTCCTTCAACAGCACCTTCCAAACCCACAACCACTACCATCTAGAAGGACGAGGGCAGCAGATAGATGGGAACACCACCACTTGCAAGTTCCCCTCCAAGTCACTCACCATCCTGACTTGGAAATATATCGCCCTTCCTTCACTGTCGCTGGGTCAAAATCCTGGAACTCCCTTCCTAACAGCACGGTGGGTGTACCTACACCACATGGACTGCAGCGGCTCAAGAAGGCAGCTCACCACCACCTTCTCAGGGACAAGTAGGGATGGGCAATAAAAGGTGCAGCCAGCGAAGCCCACATCCCATGAATGAATTATATTTAAAAAAACTGAAGTTCCTCATCTGGAGAACTGATCTCATGAATATTTTCTGCACTCTCCCTAATGCCTTTATATCCTTCTGAAATTGTAGCACCCAGAAATTCTGAAGATCTGAAAGCTTCCGCAGCACTTTGATTTTTTTTGGCCCTGGGTTTGCTTTAAGTGGGAGGTTTTTAACTCAGCAGCCCAAGCTGATAGAATCTTATATAATGATGAAATTGCTACAGCACCAGTTGGGGCCGAACTAGTTTTTTTATACAGATTTATCATAACTTCCTTGTTTTTGTACTTTATGCCCCTATTTATTAAGCTCAGGATCCCGTATGTTTTATTAACTGCATGATATGTCATGAGTCATCATATCCTGCTGCGCCCTGCACAACAATGTCGCAGAAATATACCAGGACTTGTATATTAATGTGGAAGTGGTGCCAGTTGCACTGCTTTATTTAGTTACCTGGTGTTTCCCAGCCTGCTGCCCAAATATTTAGCACAAAATGGCTTTTAAAATGCAGCATCTTAATTTCAACGCTGCGCAGCACATCATTCCCATCTTACCTGTGTTTCACACCAATCACCATTCTAAGAGATATGCATCTGAGTTACCCTACGAAAGCCTGGTGTAAATTCTTCTGCAGACCATTAGTGGATATTACTCATTTTCCATTGGCATAACCACACATCACTGAGGTTTGCTTGGGTGCTGAACATGAAATAGAGCACCATTTTCTTTTGGCTTAATGCACTGAAATTTAAACCTTTCATGGCGAGGCGGTGGCATAGTGGTGTTGTCACTATACTAGTAATCCAGAGACCCAGGGCAATGCTCTGGGGACCCGGGTCAGAATCCCACCACAACAGATGGTGAAATTTGAATTCAATGTGGAATTAAAAATTTAATGAAACGATTGTCATAAAAACCCATCTGGTTCCCTAATGTCCTTTAGAGAAGGAAATCTGCTGTTCTTACCTGGTCTGGCCTACCTGTGACTCCAGACCCCTCAGCAATGTGACTGACTCTTAAATGGCCTAGCAAGCCAATCAGTTCTCAGGGATAATTAGGGATGGACAGTAAATGCTGGTCTAGCCAGTGACAACCCCATCCGATGAACATAACTGCACTGTTTAGAATATTTCATGTATTATGTGCTTTCATTATTGAAGAGAAATACAGTCATCACCTGGTCTGGTCTCCATAAGGGGGAGGCGGTGTTGTAGTGGTTTTGTCACTGGACTTGTAAGCCAGAGACACAGGGTAATGTCTGGGGACCCGGGTTCGAATTCCACCATGGAGGGTGGTGGAATTTGAATTCAATGATGAACACGAAACCATTGTCGATCATCATTAAAAACCAATCTGGTTCACCCTAATGCCCTTTAGGTAAGGAAATCTGCCATCTTCAGCTGGTCTGGCCTACATGTGATTCCATACCTGCCATCCTCACCATCCAGATCCACAATAATGTGGATGCTTCTTAAATGCCCTCTCAAATGGCCTAGAAAGCCACTCAGTTGTATCAAACTGCTACAAAGTCAATAAAGAGGAATGAAACCGGTCGGATCACCCGGCATCGACCCAGGCACCAGAAACGGCAACGGCAAACCCCGTCCTGTCGACCCTGCAAAGTCTTCCTTACTGGCATCTGGGGGCTTGTGCCAAAATTGGGAGAGCTGTCTCACAGACTGGTCAAGCAGCCACCTGATGTACTCAAACTCATGAAATCATACCCTACCGATCATGTCCCAGACACCACGATCACCATCCACTGGCAGAACAGACCCAGCAGAGGTGGCGGCACAATGGTATACAGTAGGGAGGGATATGCCCTGGGAGTCCTCAACATCGATTCTGGCTTCCATGAAGTCTCATGGCATCAGGTCAAACATGGGCAAGAAAGCCTCCTGCTGATTACCATGTACCTCCCTGCCCCCATCCAACAGCTGATGAATCAGTGCTCCTCCAGGTTGAACACCACTTGGAGGAAGCACTGAGGGTGGCAAGAGTGCAGAATGTACTCTGGGTGGGGGACTTCAACATCCATCACCAACAGTGTCTCGGTAGCACCACCAAAGACCGATTTGGTCAAGGACTGGGTCTGTGGCATGTGGTGAGGGAACCATACTTGATCTCATCCTCACCAAACTGCCTGCCACAGATGTGTCTGTCCATGACAGTATCAGTAAGAGTGACCATCAACAAAGTCCCGTCTTTACATTGAGGATCCATCACTACCACTGTGCTAACTGGGATAGATTTCAAACAGATTTAGCAACTCAAGACTGGGCAGCAATGAGGTGCTGTGGGCCATCAGCAGCAGCAGAACTGTACTCAACCACAATCTGTAACCTCATGGCCTGGCATATCCCCCACTCTACCATTGCCACCATCTCAGGGGATCAATCCTGGTTCAATAAAGAGTGCAGGAGGGCATGCCAAGAGCAGCACCAAACAGACCTAAAAATGGTGTCAACCTGGTGAAGCTACAACACAGGACTACATGCGTGCCAAACAGCTTAAGCACCAACTGATAGAGCTAAGCGATTCCACAACCAGCAGATCAGATCTAAGCTCTGCAGTCCTGCCACATCCAGTCATGAATGGTGGTGGACAATTAAACAACTCACTGGAGGAGGAGGTTCCACAAATATCCCCATCCTCAATGATGAAGGAGCCCAGCACATCAGTGTAAACGATAAGGCTGAAGCATTCGCTACAATCTTTAGTCAGAAGTGCCGAGTAGATGATCCATCTCAGCCTCCTTCAGCACCACAGATGCCAGTCTTCTGCCAGTTCGATTCACTCCACGTGATATCAACAAATGGCTGAAGGCACTGGATACTGCAACGGCTATGGGCCCTGACAATATTCCGGCAATATTTGTGCTCCAGAATTTGCCGCGCCCCTAGCCAAGCTGTTCCATTACAGCTACAACACTGGCATCTACCCGGCTATATGGAGAATTGCCCAGGTATGCCATGTACACAAAAAGCAGGACAAATCCAACCTGGCCAATTATCACCCCATCAGTCTATTCTCCATCATCAGTAAAGCGAGGGAAGGGGTCATCAACAGTGCTATCAAGCTGCACTTGCTTAGCAATAACCTGCTCATTGACGCTCAGTTTGGGTTCCGCCAGGGCCACTCAGCTCCTGCCCTCATTACAACCTTGGTTCAAACATGGATAAAAGCGCTGAACTCCAGAGGCGAGGTCAGAGTAACTGCCCTTGATATCAATTGCCCTTGGCATTTTACCGAGTGTGGAATCAAGGAGCCCTGGCAAAACTGGAGTCAAATGGAATCATTGATCGGAGCCAGGCCTAGCACGAAGAAATATGATTGCGGTTGTTGGAGGTCAATCATCTCAGTTCCAGGAAATCACCACAGGAGTTCCTTAAGGTAGTGTCCTAGGCCCAACCATCTTCACCTGTTTCATCAATGATCTTCCTTCCATCATGAGGTCAGAAATGGGGATGTTTGCTAATAATTGCACAATGTTCAGCACTATTCGTGACTCCTCAGATACTGAAGCAGTCCATGTCCAAATGCAGCAAAACCTGGACAATATCCAGGCTTGGGCTGTGAAGTGGTAAGTAACATTCGTGCCACACAAGTGACAGGCAATGACCATCTCCAACAAGAGAGAATCTAACCAATGCCCCTTGATGATCAATGGCATTACCATCACTGAATCCCTCACTAACAACATCCTGGGGGTTACCATTGACCAGAAACTGAACTGGTCTAGCCTTATAAATACTATGGCTACAAGAGCAGGTCAGAGGCTAGGAATCATGCGATGAGTAATCCACCTCCTGACTCCCCAGATCCTGTCCACCATCTCCTAGGCACTAGTCAAGGGTGTGATGAATCTGCTTGCCTGGATGAGTGCAGTTCCAACAACACTCAAGAAACTTGACACCATCCAGGACAAAGCAGCCTGCATGACTGGCACCCCACCCACAAACATTCACTCCCTCCACCACTGTCGAACAGTGGCAACATCTACAAGATGCACTGCAGGAACTCACCAAGGCTCTTTAGACAGCACCTTCCAAACCCATGACCATTACCATCCAGAAGGTCAAGGGCAGCAGATACATGGAAACATCACCACCTGGAAGTTCCTCTTCAAGCCATTCACCATCCTGACTTGGAAATATATCGCCGTTCCTTCACTGTGGCTGGGCAAAAATCCTGGAACTTCCTAACAGCATTGTGGGTCTCCCTACACCACATGGACTGCAGCGGTTCAAGAAGGCAGCTCACCACCACCTTCTCAAAGGCAATTAAGGATGACCAATAAATGCTGGCCCAGCCAGTGACAGCCACATTCCGTGAATTAATCAAAAAAGTACAGCCACCTCCTGGTCAATTATCATGTGACTATTAAAATCAAGCATAAAATCCAATCACATCTGTCATTCCAAATACAAACTGAACAGAGATAAATCTATGATGGAATTATGCTTGTGCCAGCTCTTTGAAAGAGTTATTCAATTAGTTCCACTCCCCTGCTTTTGCCTAGAGTGCTGAAATTTTCCCTCTTCAAGATTTATTCAATTCCGTTTTCAAAATAATTATTGAATCTACCTCCACCAATCTTTCAAGCAGTACATTCCAGATCATAACACCTTGTTGAGTTAAAAAAAAATCATCTCCTTTGTGGTTGTTTTGTCAACTGGCTTAAATCTGTGCCTTCTCATTACCAAACATATACATACTTCAGTTCTTTCAAATTCTAATTCCCCCTTTCATTTCTGCATTCAACCTACTTTTATTTTTTGGATTCCTGGACGTGAAATGGGGAAACAAAGATTAGTGTGAGTAATTACATATAGTGTTTTAAAAACAAGTTAGATGAGCTGTAATAGCCAGGCTAGGAAGGTCAAATGTACTTCTGAACTGCGGCAGAATTTTTGGGCCTGGCCGAGGTCACAAAAAGAGGCAGATGGGATACGAAAATAACCTAAGGAGGTGGGTTTGGGGTCCAGCAGGACTGCCTGCCCTCACAAGGCAGGCAGCCAGCTAGGGTAAGCAATGGAGGGCAAGTGGGATTTTCGAGTTAGCCTCCAATTTCCCAACACAACAGTTCAATTGTGTGAAGGTGCACACAGCAGCAGGCCAGGGCACCAGCACTTGAGAGGGGGTCTGTAAGCCCTCCCTGCTTGCCTGGCTGTGTGTGCAAAGGCCACCATGGAGAGGGACTTTTCCCCACACCCCTCACCTCTCCTCCATAGTGGTGCCTGGCTGCTTTTTCCATTTTTAATTTCTTTTTCAAAAAGATGCTGAGAATGTACTTTCATGTTGAAGCATCTTCTCAGTTATTCACCATTCATTGCAGCCAGCTGCTTCTCTGAAGCTAGAAATCTTCTGATTGTCTCTCTGGCTTCCAGAGTCCACACACCACTCTTAATTGGGCAGGGAACCTGTCTCCATGCCAATTATGGGGGCACCTCAATCAAAATCCCCAAACAGTCCCGGTGTAGTAAACTTGGTGTACCAGACAGGTTTCTTGTTAGAAACAGTAAGCTTTATTTACTGGGTTCCTGATGAGGCTACATGCTTGAACCAAGATCACAACTAGAAAGCCCCGCCCCTCAGATTACCCGCGCTTAGGGCTGATTTGTCTGTACGGTCACATGATCCCCAAAACAGTATGAAAGGTTTTACTTACAGTCACTACACCCAGCTCCTGTTTCCCCCCAGAGACAAAAATTCTAATATTGCACATACAAATGAAAAACAATTTAATAATTTTAAGACTCCAATAATTTATCAAGAATACATATTCTTCTAACACTAGGTGTAGAAATTTGTTTTAGGCGGTGACACAAATTGGGCAGGATCTGATTGGCTGCCTGTTATAGGCTTATGCGATAATACCTTTTAGCGCCTTTCTCAGTGAATCCGGAGCACAGTGAGCATTTTGTTTTTGAGGCTGTGATCTGATTCTTTGCTGCTAACCCAGAGATGCAAAACTTTCTCATAGTGCTATATGGATATTATATGTGCACATTTCAAATAGGATCATATTATGATGAATGATTATGATAAATGATGAATCATTTCAATGAATGGTTTCAAGTGAATGAGTCTTTTAAATAACTGTGTACTTAAAATATTGAAGAAGGTAAATTGAAATATAGATCAGTTTGGTTCTGCTTCGCAGAGCAACTATCAGATTGCTGAATTCACTGCTTGAGAGGAATAGCAAAAACCAAAGTTTCAGTGGGTTTATTACACTCCAAGATGTTAATGGAATTTCCATTCTAATAAAATATTTTAAAATCCCTTTAAGTGCATTAACAACACATTTGTAACTTGTAAAGTAGGAAATTTACCCTAAAGCCTACTCTCATATTCAACGATGACCTGGCAAGCACACCACCACACATAAACTTTAGTATTTCTCTTTCTGTTCATCTTCTTGAAATTTCAATGTTTCTATCAATTTTTATTTTCCTTTACAGTCAGCTTTCTAATTTAGTTCTGTATTTATCAGAACTACTTTCAAACAAGACTCACTCCTTTTTTTTAGCCATTTCAACATATGCTTGCTTTTTAAAATAAATATAGCTCTGTTTTTACATCAATTTGTGAAGAGATTTACTGTTATTGATCATAAATCTCATATCTGCTATTCTGTAATACTGCCACTTACTATTTGTCGTTGTCCTACACTGTCTAATCAAGTTGAGTGGCATTTTCAAAGGAAGAGAGAAAAGCAGTTGGAGAGAAAGATGGAAAGAATGGCAGCTATACAAGCACTGACAAAATGAGTGGGAAAGTTACACAAACATACTTACACAGTAAAGATAGGCATAGAGAGAAGCCAAGAGAAAAGCACACAGGGGGCTCATTAATTGACTGGCTAGCACAGTTGGTTATTATATTTCTTACTGACTGTATATTCCATCATAGTGTATCCAAGTATCCTTTTCTGCTAAAACAATTCATTTGTCCTTGACTTCATTCCTTCTTGATAGCCTAGTGGTCATCCATTCCCTCTCTCCCTACATATCTTTAAGCTGCAGGATGACCACATCTATAAACATGTTGTCCTCGAAGGCGAGTCACATGGTAATAGAGTGTTTCTAATTGATAGAGTGAACAACAACATTAGCATTAATAAGAAGTTTTGTGGATGGAATTTAATAGTCGCTACCATTCTGCACATATTAGACATTACGAAAGTACCAGCATGGCAATATCAGACAGAGCTAATTCCATTTGCCTGTGGTGCTATACAGAACAGCAGTTTTCAAAAATAAAGGTACATTGCATTCGAAACAACTGTCATACTGCAGTGCAGGAACATTGGGAGGGATGCAGTTTTAATGAATACTAATTACTATTGCAGAAAAACAGATTATGCAGCACGGAGCCAAACAATTCCAGTATTTTCCTTGCTGTTAGTGTCATGACACTAACTGAATATGCTTATAATAAGTAGATTACTTATACTATTTTAGCAATCATGCCATTAAGCATTTATCTTCCTTCCTCTCCTCATACGAATTCAACTTCACCAAATTTTCAACAATTAAGAGCATTTGGGCTGAATAATACAGGGGGAACGGTGGGGAGCGGGTGGACAGTACGCCCCTCTGGAAACCATGTTGGTGTGGAGCTGACAATGCACCATGCTGGCCATCAGATTGTCTGGCAGTTCCAGAGGGTGGGACCTCCTCCCCAACAAGGGGCGGAAGTCCCATCCTTTGGAGCTGCCGGACAACCTGATGACCGGCAGCTCCATCAGTCCCGGCAGCGCCTGGAAGGCATCAGTGGCCACTGCCAGAACTGCCGAAAAACAAGGTGGATCCCGGGAGCAGGTAAGTCTGAGGTCTTGGGCCAGGATGGTTTGTGCAGGTTAGGGAGAGGAGCAGGATGGGGGAGGGGTGGCTTTAAGGGAGGGAGCAGGTAGGAAAGAAGGATGGGTTCAACCTAAAGGCAGCCCCTGAAGAGTGTCCGCCCCCTTCCCCCCCTTCCTTCGTGCCCTTAAGTGCTTAAAGGTAAAAAAAAAAATCTGACTTACCGCTCCCATTCTGCTGCCCACATCAAATGTATCATGGCATGGGCAGCATATTATCAGGGTCAATTGGTTTGATAACAAGTCTAATTGACCCTTAATTGTGCCAGCTGACCCACCCCCCCCCCCCCACCCCAATATTATGGGGGTGAGCTTGGGGGTGGGCGGGAAGGTGGTGGGATGGGCTCCCACTCTAATTTACGTGCCCACCCCCGCGGGAAACACGCCCGCCAGGGACATGTAAAATTCAGCCATGGCTGTAAATGAAGCTAGCACACTAACCATTTTGTATAACACCACTACTTTAACAATTATATGGTAAAACAAATAGAAATAGTAAACTCCGTTTATTTTTCTACATGTTACTCAATGGATCCCCTTGTGTCATATATCAACTTTGGCCAAGGGAGTGGTTCACCTACCTCTAGAGCTGCTATGCCACCAGTAGGAAATACACAGAATTGGATGCGAGATAACTTATTCTCCTAACTTCTCCTGGGAGTGGCATCACTCCATTCAGCAAAGTACCATTGAGAGAGCAAATCACTGATTACTTCTATTGTAACTCCTGAGGTTAAATATTTGCTATTAATGCCAAATGTATTACATTTCCTAGAGCATCTTATGATTCTTTGTAGTAGAAAATCATTCAATTGTGGTTCCAATGGAAAATCTCTAACTGGCAGAGCAAATAGCGACATTGTTATTAATACAAGAAGTATCATGAATAAAATTTAATATTAATTAGAGTTCTGAATGTCTTGGATATCAAAAACGATCAAAGGACCTGAGCTTTATTATTTGCAAGAATATTTACTCAATGTCTGGCTGACACAGAGGATTAATACACTGTCTTTTCACCTCTGGGTTTTAATCGAAGTCTAGAACTGGAGGGTTCAAAGTTTCCTGTCTTTCTATAAAACAAATTTGAGCAGTGACAAACAGTACGTTGTCAGTGGGGACCAAAGCACAAAACCACCCTTAATTGAGCAGAAATTGGTATTGTCAGTCAGCAGATTATTAGGGCATAGATTTTGCCTGTCAAGTAGATGTACGGATTTACTTTGCCAACACACATAACAGACACACAGAAAAACCTAACAGAAAATTTTAAATTGATGCTTTTCTAAGCTTAGCTATCAGGTACACTGGACAGAATAGAGGCAACTTTGTACGTAGTAACAATGATGAGGGAGTGCTTCAAATTGTGAGTCGTCCCCAAAATAAGGAAATGTTCCATTCATCAACATGAACAAATCTTCATGACCAGGGTCAGAAAATAAAATAAATTATGCAGCTGAATAATTCCGGTTATGACACAAATGTAATCAGAGTTTGAATGACACATGTTAATTACTTCCAATCAACCTCTCTAGCACTGAAAATTAACGATTACAAGTGTGGAGTTGCATTCTTTCAGGTTTTTTAAAACTTTTCCTTTCTGCATCTGTTGTGTTCAGTTGTTCAATTGCTTGGTACTTAATTGTGTGTCTGTTGACTGCTCACTGTGTTGTGTACTATGAGTCAAGTCTGTGCGTGTTGGTAGGGAAACTGAAACTAAGCAGTAAACATGAGGCTGCACACATTTTAAACACATTGTAATAAAGCTCTTGTTCACACAAAAAACATGGTGAGCGTCATCTCTGTGTATCTCTGAAGCACAAAACACAATTGTGTCTTTCCTCTCACTTGCATAATCCAATCTTAATTTCACATTGAATTCAGCCACTCTAATTTACATTTCCATCTCACTCCTTGCACTGTTTATTTTGCAACCCTTCAATCTGCTTCATTATGGATATATATAGTCGGTTGCCCTGTTCACTCAGGTCCCACTAAAATAAAAACAAAATACTCCGGACGCCGGAAATCCGAAATAAAAAAAGAAAGTGCTGGAAATACTCATTAGGTCTGGCGGCATCAGTGGAGAGAGAAACAGAGTTAATGTTTTGAGATGAATGTTATTCTTTTTCACTTGCCACACTAAAAACCTAAAATCTATATGTGCAAGGGCAAGTCTAGCAATAATGGCAGACGCTGTTAGATGCCTTTCTACAGCAAATTATGGACCGCCAAGACCTAACTTTCTGTGGCAAGTTTAGTTTGCATCTACTACCCAAATACAGCAACCTCATGTTGTTCAATGCATTTCAACAATGACTCAGACAGCAAGTTACCTTTTCTTCCAAAGCTAACGGTGGAGTGGAGCAACTTGGACAGCAGCTTTTGGACATTCACATTTAACTGTGCATCTGCCCTTTGCATGAAGCTGCTATACCATTTGTGCAGAAATAACACCCTCAGCCTCACCATATTTTGAGAGTAAAGTCTGGCCAAAGTGACATTTTATTGAAGTAATTATGGTAGAGTCCCTTCATATGGGATTGAATGAAATGTTAGCCTTAACTTGACATAAACCAAAAAATCTATTTCAATGTATAGCACACAACAGGCCACCACTCAATCTGCTGCAGAAATGAAAGCTGAAACAAAGCATAATGCGATCTTGCCATATAATAGATGCCTGGCAGTGAGATACAAAGCAATTATTCAGTTAAGAGGCCTTGAGGCCAGGAAGGGCGGTTATGTTTGTCATAAATGTCATGAAAGTATAATAATTCTCATAATATTATTGTGATTTATTGTAAAAGTAGGTTAATAGTGTAGTTTGGGTAGTTTCTCTGTGTGTGTGTGTGTGTGTGTGTGTAGGGGTGGGGGGGGGCGCGGTTTAATTGAATTGGAGACAGTTAGTCTGGAGGCTTTGACTCATCAAAAGAAGCTAGGTTGGAAATGCTAAATGTGTAAACATGGCTTAAGTTTTAGAATGTGAGGTGAGGAGAATTTTTAGATAAATCGGGATAGCTTGAATTTCAAAGATTTGGCAGTTTGACTAAATATATCACATTTCCACATAACAATTTGATGATAATTATATTGGCCTTGAAGAAAGCTGTCCACAAATATCTAGTGATCTATATGGCATGGATTTCCCCTTTCCTGATATTTTAGTTCAAGTGGAACTTGGGCGTGTAACAACAATAATGTCATCAAGTAGGCTAAGTAGCCAATCAAGCTGAAGAATTCCCCC
The DNA here is from genome assembly GCF_964194155.1 of Cetorhinus maximus. Lineage (NCBI taxonomy): Eukaryota > Metazoa > Chordata > Chondrichthyes > Lamniformes > Cetorhinidae > Cetorhinus > Cetorhinus maximus. The sequence goes on from NC_135888.1 coordinate 95,555,285, forward strand.
AGACATCAAACCAGGAGGGCAACATGTACTGGTAATCCTTCACTTTTTAATCATTTTGCAGATAGCAAAATAAAGATTGAGGCATGCACATGGGATTAAGGTAGAAGCTGAAATATCTTTAACAAATTATTTTTAAAAATTATTTAAAAGAATCTGTGGAGTTCTTTTGTCGTAATAGAGAAATTTGACATTCCACAAATACAAATATTAGTTTTTCAGAGCCTGACCGGTTCATCGGTGAAAAAATTATGAACTGGTTTCTCCACTAAAAACCTGGCAACTCTCATTCAACAAGGTTTAACTTTAAGTGTTCTGTCAGTGAGACTAATAGAATAAAGTAATTTAAATTTAATAAGTTAATTAATACATCTGGAATAAAATGCTAGTTTCGGGAAAGATTATTGTGAAATGACCAAATTGTCATAAAAACCATCCGGTTCACCAATGTCCTTCAGGGCAGGAAATCTTCTGTTCTTACCCAGTCCGATTAAATACGACTCCAGACCCACAACAATGTGGTTGACTCTTAACTGCCCTTCTGAAATGGCCTAGTAAACCACTTTGTTGTAACAAACTGCTGAAGAAAAGTTGATTAAGAATAAAACTGGATGGAACCCACCCCAGCATCAACCTAGGCACTGGAAATAACAAATGCACACCCTGCCCAGACAACCCTACAAAGCCCTCCTCACTAACATCTATGGACTTGTGCCAAAATTGGGAGAGCTGTCAAGCAACAGCCTGACATAATCATACTCACCAAGTCATACCTTACAGCAAAAGTCCCAGACTCCTCCATCACCATGTTCTATCCCACTAGTAATCCTTCTGATTACTGCCTACCACCCTCCGTCAGCTGATGAATCGGTATTCCTCCATGTTGAATACCACTTGCAAGAAGCACTGAGGGTAGCAGGGGAACAGAATGTTCTCGGTGTGGTGCACTTCAAGGTCAATCACCAAGAGTGGTTTGGCAGCACTACTGTTGGCTGAGTGGGCCGAGTCCTGAAGGACATAATTACTCGAGTGCGCCTGCAGCAAGTTATGAGGGAACAAGAGGGAAAAACCTATTTGGCCTTGTCCTCAACAATCTACCTGTTGCAGATGCAACAGTCCATGACAGTACTGTTGAAAGAGACCACAGCATAGTCCCTTGTGGAGACAAAATCACATCTTCACACTGAGGATACCATCCATTGTGATGTATTGCACCACCATCATGCTAAATGGGATAGACTCAGAATGGATTCAGTAGCTCAAAACAAGGCATCTATGTGGTGCTGTAAACAATTAGCCGCAGCAGAATTATATTCAACCACAAGCTGGAACCTCATGGCGTGGCATATCCCTCACTCTACCACTACCATTAAGCCAGGGGAAAGACCATAGTTCAAATAGGAGATAGGAAGCAGCACCAGGCATATTTAAAAATGAGGTGCCAACTTGGTGAAACTACAAGATAGGACAACATGCATGCTAAACAGCAAAAATAGCGTGCAATAAAGCTAAGCAATCCTTTAACCAAGAGATCAACTCAAAGCTCTGCAGCCCCGCCACATCCAGTTGTGAATGGTAATGGACAATTAAACAATTAACTGGAGGAGCCCATTCCAAAAACATCCCCATCTTCAATGAGGGCGGAGTCCAGCATGTCAGTGCAAAAGATAAGGCTGAAACATTTGCAACCACCTTCAGCCAGAAGTGCCAAGTGGATGATCTATCTTGGCGTCCTCTTGAAGTCTCCACCAGGTGCCAGTCTTCAGACAATTTGATTCACTCCACGAGATGTAAAGGAATAACTAAAGGCACTGGGATACTTTTGACCATATTAGAGGCTGGTTATGATTTCTTTTTAAACAGGATTATCAGATTTGTTTGCACAGTAAGTTATTATAAACTGAGTTTCTCCATACTTTTTCATCAATATTCATCATCAGATGATTGGACAATTTCTTCATCGTTTGTTAAATTAGAAGCAAGTAGAAGTTCTAACCCCCGTGGGATACATTAAGCAAAATCCTGCTAGATACCATTTATGATCTAATTTTGTTATGCATCAAAACTATCAGAATAAAGGAAGCTAGATATAGATTTTAATTCAGACTTTGGGTGGTACAGCCCATTGTTCTGTGCCTTGAAGTGGTGGCCAGTGGTTTTCTGATCTGTTGTACCAACAGATTTTTTAAAAATATTTATTTCTATTGAATACAGCCCGTCTAAATGAATACAGCCCATCAAGGCAGGAGAGCCAGAATTCCTCTATCATTGTGTTCTTTTATCTTTGTGAAATGTACACAAATCAATGACTGAAATCAATAAATTGTTAACAACACAGCAAGCCTTGGCAAACACTGTGCAGGGTTCTTGATTTAAGTTACGCCACTGTGGGGATGCGTAGAGTGGCAGCTAGGCACTTCTCCACAAGGAGGAAGAAATCTGAAAGACAATCCTACCAGGATTGTGCTTGTATGTCACCTCCACCTTGTTTCACAACACTGTAGACCCTAAGCCTACTGCAGAGAGGGCCTAGTAATTGCATATGGTGTGGTACACAGAAAGCCCCAAAGAGGGAAGAAAGATTCTTATGGCCAGGATTTCCCGGTTGGCAAGCGGGGGACGGGGCCCGCTCACCGACATATAAAATGACGCGGGATGAGGTCGGGCGGAACTCCCGACGTCACACCGCCCCATTTCAATTTTCAGGTCGGCGGGGGCTCAGCTGAATCAGCTGTGCGCCTGCCAACCTGTCAGTGGCCTATTGAGGCCATTGACAAAGTACTTATTGTAATTAGTGGACCAGCCCGTCCAACCTCAAGGCTGGCGGGCAGGCCGGGAGCCCTGGCAGGCATTGGAAAAAGCATGACACCTCATCCACGGGCAGGATGAGGTTTCATGTATGTTTATAAATTTTTAATAAAAGTGAAACTGAAAGTGATGGACATGTCCCAACTCATGTGACAGTGTCACATGAGGGGACATATCAGGGACTCGTTTTTTCTCTGTTTTTACCATTTTTTAATGTGTAGCCGATCTCCCTGAGGCAGCACTTAGCCTCAGGGTGATGAGTGTGCTCTTTCGTGCACATGCGCGAAAGAGTGCACTCTCGGCTCAGGGAATCCCCCCCCCCTTCGGCTCAGGGAGTCCCCCGCGCCCCCCCCCCCACCCTGCCGCCGCCCGCACAGGGAGTGCATAGCGCTTCCTTGCGGACGTCATGCTGGGCAGGCCTTAACTGGCCCGCCCACGTAAAATGGCAGCACACCCCCAATGGGGGCGCCGATCGGAGGCGTGCCTCCACGCGCCCGCTCTTGAACTTCCCCCCCGACGGGGGGGAGAATTCTGCCCTATAGGTCAATCAGACTGACAAATCAGCTCCCGTTCAACTTCCATTTTGTTTACAAATTATATTAACTGCAGTTCATCACTTTTGACGTAAACATATGGGGTTCCTCTGTTTATGGTTGGAAACAAGTGGCCTTGTTTTATGGTAAATTACCAAAAATAAAGCTCTACTATCATAAACGTTAACAAAAGGCAGGGTTTTATCTTAAATTCTCTAAATGTGGAACTGTTGCTGGTACAGAGATTTCATATAGTATAAGCTGTACAGTACAGTGTAGCATAAAGTGCTGATAGCCTTTATTGTTGAGCTTACAGGAACAGGTTAATAGGAGCTCTAAAAGTAAGCTAATAAAAATTTGCAAGGGAATATAAACCCTAAAACTACAAGTAGTACAAAGCATAACATAAACCTTGAAGTATTTATTTTTAATCTTGCAGTATTCAGAGGAGAATATTAGACTAGAGGGTCAATTTTTCAAGATGTGCACTCTTGACATAGAGCTTCACTTGCCGAAAGCACATATGGAAAATCCACTCCCCACAATGTCTTATCCATTTACGTGAGAAATGCAATTGCACTTTCCTGAATTACATTCACAGCAAGCAAGGCAACCATGTTCAATGAGTGAATTCAGAAAATAGGCCTCATGAGGGAAAATTAAACTGCATTGTACAGCTAACTAGATATTACAGAAAGGTACTGAACATTTTAGTGAAAGAGCTTCATTTCACGCATGGTGTACTTCCAATAGTACAGAAATCTCAGTATTCCTACCTACTGGTTTTTCTGGTGTTTATTCTTTTGTTCCACCAAACCTTACGATAAAGTGTGCCACAACAAAGTTTAATTCTACCACCATTTGACGGACAAGAACTAGTTTAAAACCAAAATGAAACACCTAATAGAATGCTGTTAGGTTTTGTCAATAATCTTTTCTGGAGCTGTTTTAAAACTCTCGATAAGATTTACATGCTTTCTCTTGTCCTGAATTCAGGTAAAACATTTGGGTGACACCAACTCCAAACAAACATGCTTTTTCAGGTCAGGAATTAAAGAAAGTAAAAAGACAAATTCAGGTTTAATTAGCAAAATATCTGTGGAAGGAACTAAGAAGACACCTTAATTAATTAATAAGTGCTTGCAATTCTCAGAACAAAGTATAACACTAAAAGAGGTTGACATGAATCATTGCTGCATCTCAGCACATCCTCCTTCATTCAGTCATCTGTACATGATGCAGACAAGTGATGGCACAATCTACACTGATGCGTCTTCTCAGTATTGGCAGAAAGATGAACAGCTTCCTGCATTAAATAGAGAAGCAGCTGCTTGCAACATACCTGAACGTCAGGCGTCTAATATTTTGGCAAGAATTATTCTGATTGCTATGTGTGGCAATGTGGTAAACATGTTTTCTTTTCTAAAACAATGACAATATTTCTATATATAGTGACTAGAACTATTCTCTAATAAAGCTTCTCTGTTTTATTGAGTGTCCTCAAATTTTGGAGTCCAGCTTTTGAGTTAATTATCAGCATTAAACCAAACATAAGATTACTTAGTTGCTGAACACACGCTCCCAGAAATATTTTCCTTTTTACAATATACAGAAAATAACAAATGCAAAAATTCCAACAATGATTTAAAGTGCCCTAGAAAATTAGATTTTAAATAGTGTTAAAATTTATTAGAATTCCTTTAAATCAAGTCTTAAATATAATGCAGTAATGCTGGCACATTACTTGTCTTCCATAAACAACATTATTAATCGTTTGGCAATAAATTACAATAATTTCCTCATATTACAGAATTATATGGGGCGCCGTGATCCCCAACACCCTGGCTAAAAGATTGGGCAGGGAGTTTTCCCAGAGGAATAACAGCTGCCCTGCAGACATTTAAGGGCCAATTAGACCGAAGATGGAATTTCCACCCCTCGAGGACAGGAAGTCCCACCTCAGAGATTTGCTGGCCAATCAGAGGGCAGTGTTGGTAACACATTCAGGCGATACTTTGTAAGTGTTTGGAGGTTGGCCAAGGGGGTGGGGCCAGGGTTTGAGAAGCCATGGGTAAGGGGAGCCTTGGAGGTGCGGTTAGCAAGGGTTCAGGGAGCCAGTTAAGAAGGGACGGCACCCCCCCCACCCCACCATCAGCCTCAGCAGGGAAATCTGCCTTGCTGGCTGCTTGGTATGGGCTTCTCCTGCAGTTAGCTTAATTCCAGCAGCGGTGGGATCAGGCCCTTAAATGGGCATTAAATGCCCACTTAAGGGCCTCAAATGGTCCACTGCTGGGCAGACAGGCCGACTCTACCCCTGCCACTGGTAAAATTGCACTGGAAACAGGGGCTGGCAGGTGGGCTGGTGGTGGGTAAGGCGCTTGCTGGATTTAATGACCCCCCCCCCACCTATAAACCCGCATGGGGGAGCATTAAATCCAGCCATGGAGCTTGTCTGGTAAAGTATAGGGGCAACATGTTTCAGGGTTAAATCCTACTTTAAATATTATGTCTCATACAGAAAAAGGGTTGGACTAACAAACTCCTGGAAGGCAAAGGGCTAACAAAGAGCATAAAGAAAAACAGAGAACTCATGACAGATACCCAAGGTAAACCTATAGGAGTGTGAAAGTGTATTGGAGAAATTAAAAAGGAAATCAGGAAAGCAGAGAGGGCATGAACAAATATAGGCAAGGCGAATCAAGGAAAACCCAAAGAATTTTTTAAGATTAAATAAAGAGCGAGAGGATAACTGAAGAAAGAATAGGGTCTGTCAGGAACCATTAGGAGTGTGGATCATTTGTTTTCACATCCACCTGAGAGGGCAGATGGGGCCTCAGTTTAATGCCTCATTGGCAAGATCTTCCAGTCAGCAAGCGGGGGCAGGGCCCGCTCGCCGACGTGTAAAATGACGCGGGATGACGTCGGGTGGAACTCCCGACTATTGAGGCCATTGAAAAACTAATCAAGGTCGTTAATGGACCTGCCTGTCCAACTTTAAGGTTGGATGGCCGGCCGGGAGCCCTGGCGGGCTTCGGAAAAAGCATGAAACCTCATCCATGGGCAGGTTTCAATAAAACTTATGGACATGTCCTAACTCATGTCACAGTGTCACATGAGGGGACATGTCAGGGAAATTTTTAAACATGTTTAATAAAAGTTTTAAATCGAAGCTGATCTCCCTGAGGCAGCACTTAGCCTCAGGGAGCGCACTCCCGGCTGAGGGAATCCCCCCCGCCCGCATAGGGAGCGCACAGTGCTTCCTGGCACACACCTCCAACAGGGGAAACATTTTTCCCCGTCTGATAGACAGCATTTGGCACAAGGAGTGTCAGCCTGGATTTTCACAGAATCACAGTGCAGATAAGGCCCTTCGGCTCATCGAGTCTGCACCGACACGTGAGAAACACATTTTGGGCTAAAGTCTCTGGAGTGGGACATGAACCCACAACCTTCTGATTCAGAAGTGAGAGTACTACCCACTGAGTCACAGCTGACACCGTTAGGAGTGTGGAGTTGGAGGAGGTGGATATGGTTCTTAATGAATACTTTGTGTCTATTTTCACAAAAGAGAGAAATGATACAGATACTGCAATCAAGGAGGAGTGTCAAATATTAAATTAAATCAGCATGGTCAGGGAAGAAGTATTAATGGGTTTAATGTCATTAAAATTGGATAAATTCCCAGGCCTGGTTGTATCCCTATGCTGTTAAGGGAAGCAAGGAAAGAAATAGCACCAGCTCTGACCATCATTTTCCAATCCTCTATGGCTTCAGATATGGTACCAGAGGATTAGAGGACAGTTAATATTTACAAAGGAAGAAAGGGGTAAACCGAGGAATTCAGGTCAGGCAGCCTAGCCTGGCACATTGGAACTTTACTGAAAAAAGTTTATGAGATAGGATAAAGCTTCATTTAGAAAGACAGATTAATCAAAGACAGTCAGTATGGATTTGTTAAGGGAAGGTCATGCCTGACCAGCGTGATTGATTTTTGTGAGGAGATGAAAAGGAGGATCGATGAAGGAAGTGCATTTGATGTAGTCTATCTGAATTTGAGCTGGATTGATAATAAGGTCCCACATGGCAGACAAGTCATGAAAGTAAAAGCCCATGGGAGCCAAGGCAAAGCGGCAAGTTGTATCCAAAATTCACAGAAAGCAAAGGTAATGGTTGATGGATATATCCACTGAGCTGTTTCCACTAGGGTTCCACAGGGCTCAGCACTAGATCTCTTGCTTTTTGTGGTATATTTCAATGATTTGGACTTGAATGTACGGGGTATGATCTTGAAAGTTGCAGATGATACAAAAATTGGCCATGTGAGCACCTTTGGACCCCTGCAGTCCATGTTGTGTAGGTACATCGACAGTGCTGTTAGGAAGGGAGTCCGAGGATTTTGATGCAGCAACAGTGAAGGAATGGCGATATAATTCAAAGTCAGGATGGTATGTGGTTTGGAGGGGAACTTGCAGGTGATGATACTCCCATGCATCTGCTGCCCTTGTCCTTCTATGTAGCAAAGTTCAGAAGTTTGGAAATGCTGTTGAAGGAGCCTTGATGAGTTGCTGCAGTACATCTTGTAGATGGTACTGCAATGCTGGTTATGCTGGAACTATATAAAACTGGCCAGGCCACAGTTGGAGTATTGTATGCAGTTCTGGTCACCACACTAAAGAAGAGATGTGATTTCACTAGAGCGGGTACAGAGGAGATTTATGAGGACATTGCATGGACTGGATAATTTTAGTTATGGGGAAATATTGCATACGCTAGGGCTGTTTTCTTTGGAACAGAGGAAGCTGAGGGGAGACCTAATTGAGTGTATAAATTTGTGAGGGGCCTAGATAAATTGGGTAGGAAGGCCCTATTCCCCTTGGTTGAGGGATCCATAACTAGGGGGGATAAACTTAGAGGGGATTGGTGGGGAAATCATTTCACCCAGAGGTGATCTGGAACTTAATATCCAAAAGGGTGGTAGAGGCTGAAACACTCCAACATTTAAAAAGTGTTTGGATATGGACTTAAGTGCCTCAACCTACAAGGATATGGACCAAAAGCCAGAAAGTGGAATTAAGCTGGACGGCTCCTTGTTGGCCAGCACAGACACGATGGGCCAAATGGCCTTCTTCCGTGTTATAAATTTTTATGATTTCTACATTACAACAGTGGCTGTACTTCAAAAGTACTTCATTGGCTGTAAAGCGCTTCAGGATGTCCAATGGTCATGAAATGTTCAAAAGTTATATTGCAGCCTATGAGCAAAATTTTCCCCCTATCGGTGGGGGGGGGAGGAGTGCGGGGGCGGCCGATTGGAGGATGGGATGCCACCATTTTTAGTGGGCAGGCCAATTATGCACTTCCTATGCAGGGGTGGGGGGGATTCCTAAAATCAGAAGTGTGCTCCGATCTCCCTGAGACTAAGTACTAAGTGCTGCCTCAGGGAGATCGGTTCCCAAACTAAAAAAGTTATTGCAGTGAAAATTTCATTAGACATCCATGTCCCCTCACGTGACAATGTCACATGAGTTGGGACATGGACATAACATTAATTAAAAGTGTCTGCTAATTTTTGATTCAGCAATGAAACCTCATCCCACCCGTGGATGAGGTCTCATGCTTTTTCATGTAGCCACCAGCACTCACGACCTGCACACCAACCTTAAGATTGGACAGGCAGGTCCACTAATGAGCTTAATTGATTTTTGAATGGCCTTAATAGGCTGTTGACAGGTCGGCGGGAGCACAGCTGACTCGGCTGCACCCCCACCTACATGAAAATGCAAATGACGCGGCTTGACGTCGGGAGTTATGGGTGAGGATTGACACGTGGAATTGTGATATAGTAGCCATCACTGAGATGTGGTTGAGGGAGGGGCAGGATTGGCAGTTCAACATTCCGGGATGTAGAATCTTCAGGCGAGACAGGGGAGGGGGTAAAAGAGGAGGAGGCGTTGCATTATTAGTTAAGGAGACAGTTACTGCAGTAAGGAGAGATGATATCTTGGAGGGGGCATCGAATAAAGCTTTGTGGGTCGAGCTTAGGAATAAAAAAGGGGCAGCCACATTGTTAGGTGTTTATTATAGACCCCCAGGTAGTCAGTGGGAAATTGAGGAGCAAAAATGTGCACAATTTGCGGAGGTGTGTAAAAACAATAACAATAGGGTAATTATATTAGGTGATTTCAACTTTCCCAACATTAATTGGGATAGACATCGTGTTAAGGGCTTGGATGGAGTGGATTTCTTGAAATGTGTACAGGGGAACTTTTTAGGTCAATATGTAGAGGATCCAACAAGGGACGGCGCAGTGCTGGACCTAATTCTGGGGAATGAAGCCGGACAAGTGGCTGAGGTGGTGGTGGGGGAGCATTTTAGTGATAGCGGCCACAACATGGTACAATTTAGGCATGTTATGGACAAAGAAATAGACAAGTTGCAAAAAAATGTTTTGGATTTGGGGAGAGCGGATTTTATTAAAATAAGGCAGGATCTGGCCAAGGTAGAATGGGAACAGTTACTTGTGGGGAAATCTCACATCCTTTAAAAAATACCTGGATGAACACTTAGTACGTGATAACATTCAAGGCTATGGGCCAAGTGCTGGTAAATGGGATCAGGTAGGTAGGTCAGGTGTTTCTCACGTGTCGGTGCAGACTCGATGGGCCAAAGGGCCTCTTCTGCACTGTGAGATCCTGTGAGCTCCGCCCGACGTCATTACGCGTCATTTACACATCGGCGAGCGGGCCATGCCCCCGCTTGCCGACAGGAAATTTCTTACCTATATCAACTTGTGATTAAATAGTCTTGTTCACTTTATTCATGGATTGCCTTGTTGGGACCTGGTTAGCAATGCGAATGCTTGCATAATAAGTTGCAAGCCTAAACCAGTGAATGGTGAGTACTAATATCTCCATGATTATGGTGGCAATGGTGGAGTGGATTGTCTGAGTAAACTGGGGAGATAAAGTCGGGTGGAAATGCAGAGGTCCTGGAGATGTAAGGTCTAGAGCTGATGGCTTCTCAAAGGCGTCATACCTACTGGCACTTGTTGAGAATGACAGACTCAAGGGCCTCCCTTGTACATCTCTCCCTCACCCTGGTTATGGTGCTGGAACCCCAACATGTAGGCCTCTCTGATACATTCTCCCCTCCTCCTCGTCAGATGAGTGTGGTGTTGCATGTCATATATTAGCATGGAAAGAGTACAGGCCAACTAACAAAAAACAAATGGGTCATTTTCAGGCAAACTGCAATGAGTGAAGTGCCACAGGGATCTGTGCTGGGGCCTCAGCCATTTACAATTTAAATTAATGATTTGGATGAGGGGACCAAGTGTATTGTAGCCAAATTTGCTGACAACATGAACATATGTAAGAAAGCAAGTTGTGAGGAGGATACAAAGAGTCTACAAAGGGACATAAATAGGTTAAGTGAGTGGCCAAAAATTTGGCAGATGGAGTAGAATGTGGGAGAATGTGAGCTTGTCCACTTTGGCAGGAAGAATAAAAAAGTAGTATATTATTTAAATAGAGGGAGCCTTCAGAACTGTCAGGTACAGAGGAATCTGGGTGTCCTAGTACGTGAAAAGCACACAAAAAGTCAATATGCAGGTACAATAAGTGTTTAGGAAGACAAATGGAATAGTGGTGTTTATTAAAAGGGGCATGGACTACAAAAGTAGGGAGGTCTGGCTCAAACTGTACAGAGCATTGGGAGGGATCTGTACTGTTGGGACGGTCTCCACCTGAACCGATCTGGGACTAATGTTCTAGCGAAAAGAGTAAATAGGGTGGTCAACAGGACTTTAAACTAGAAAGTGGGTTGGAAGGAAAGGGTAAAACTCCAAGAAGTATGACTAATGGGAAACAAAGCAGCAGGTTAGCGTGTCGGGGGGTGGATTCAACTTCATGGAAAATTATGAAAAAACTGAAAAGAAAGGAGAGCCCAGGAGAGGCTATTAAAGTCCCCAGAACACAAAATAGGACAGAGTGTTTGGAAAGGGCTAGGAATCTAACTTCAAGATAACATCAGATAAAGGGACGACAATAAGAAAGGGGACGGGAAATACAGGATTGAAGGTGTTGTATCTGAATGCACGCAGTATACGAAATAAGGTAAATGAGCTTGTGGCGCAGATTGAAATTGGCAGGTATGATGTGGTGGGCATCACGGAGACGTGGCTGCAAGGGGATCAGGACTGGGAGCTAAATATCCAAGGATATACATCCAATCGAAAAGAAAGGCAGGTTGGCAGAGGGGGTGGGGTTGCTTTGTTAGTAAGAAATGAAATTAAATCAATAGCAAGAAATGACGTAGGGTCAGATGATGTAGAATCTGTGTGGGTAGAGTTGAGGAACCGCAAAGGTAAAAAAACCATAATGGGAATTATGTACAGGCCTCCGAACAGTAGTCAGGATGTGGGGCACAAGATACACCAGGAGGTAGAAAAGGCATGTAAGAAAGGCAAGGTTACGGTGATCATGGGGGATTTCAATATACAGGTAGACTGGGAAAATCAGGTTGGTAGTGGATCCCAAGAAAAGGAATTTGTGGAATGTCCATGAGATGGCTTTTTGGATCAGCTTGTGGTGGAGCCCACTAAGGAACAGGCAATTCTAGATTTAGTGATGTGTAATGAGGCAGATTTGATAAGGGAGCTTAAGGTGAAGGAACCCTTAGGAGGAAGTGACCATAATATGATAGAATTTACCCTGCAATTTGTGAGGAAAAAGCTGGAATCAGATGTAACGGTATTACAGTTGAATAAAGGCAACTACAGAGGCATGAGGGAGGAGCTGGCCAGAATTGACTGGGAGATGAGCCTAGCAGGAAAGACAGTGGAACAGCAATGGCAGGGGTTTCTAGGAGTAATTTGGGAGACACAGCAAAAATTCATCCCTAGGAAGAAGAAGCATACTAAAGGGAGGACGAGGCAACCATGGCAGACAGGGGAAGTCAGGGACAGCATAAAATCTAAAGAGAAAGCATACAATGCGGCGAAGAGCAGTGGGAAACCAGGGGATTGGGAAGCCTACAAAGACCAACAGAGGACAACTAAAAAAGAAATAAGGAGGGAGAAGGTTAAATAGGAGGGTAAACTAGCCAGTAATATAAAAGAAGATTGCAAGAGATTTTTTAGGTATATAAAGGGTAAGAGAGAGGCAAAAGTGGACATTGGGCTCCGGAAAATGATGCTGGAGAAGTAGTAGTGGGGAACAAAGAAATGGCGGCAGAACTGAATAGGTACTTTGCGTCAGTCTTCAAGGTGGAAGACACGAGTAACATCCCCAAAGTTCAAGAGAGTCGGGGGGCAGAGGTGAGTAAGGTGGCCATTACCAAGGAGAAGGTGCTAGGAAAACTGAAAGGTCTGAAGGTGGGTAAATCACCTGGACCAGATGGATTACACCCCAGAGTTCTGAAGGAGATAGATGAAGTGATAGTGGAGGCGTTAGTGGTGATCTTTCAGGAATGACTCGAGTCAGGGAGGGTCCCAGAGGACTGGAAAATTGCTAATGTAACCCCCCTGTTTAAGAAGGGAGTGAGGCAAAAGACAGGAAATTACAGGCCGATGAGCCTGACCTCGGTCGTTGGTAAGATTTTAGAGTCCATTATTAAGGATGAGATTTCAGAATACTTGGAAGTGCATGGTAAAATAGGGCAAAGTCAGCATGGTTTCATCAAGGGGAGGTCATGCCTGACAAATCTGTTAGAATTCTTTGAGGAGGTAACGAGTAGGTTAGACAAAGGAGAGCCAATGAATGTTATCTACTTGGACTTCCAGAAGGCCTTTGACAAGGTGCCGCAGAGGAGGCTGCTCAGTAAGATAAGAGCCCATGGTGTTAGAGGCAAGGTACTAGCATGGATAGAAGATTGGCTGTCTGGCAGGAGGCAGAGAATGGGGATAAGGGGGTCCTTCTCAGGATGGCGGCCGGTGACTAGTGGAGTTCCGCAGGGGTCAGTGTTGGGACCACAACTTTTCACTTTATACATTGGTGATCTAGATGAAGGAACTGAGGGCATCCTGGCTAAGTTTGCAGATGATACAAAGATAGGTGGAGGGACTGGTGGTATTGAGGAGGCGGGGAGGCTGCAGAAGGATTTGGACAGGTTAAGAGAATGGGCAAAGAAGTGGCAGATGGAATACAACATGGGAAAGTGTAAGAAGTCATGCACTTTGGTAGGAAGAATAGAGGCATAGGCTATTTTCTAAATGGGGAGAGAATTCAGAAATCTGGAGTGCAAAGGGACTTGGGAGTCCTAGTCCAGGATTCTCTTAAGGTTAACTTGCAGGTTGAGTCGGTAGTTAGGATAGCAAATGCAATGTTGGCATTTATTTTGAGAGGACTAGAATATAAAAGCAGGGATGTGCTGCTGAGGCTTTATAAGGCTCTGGTCAGACCACATTTTTAATATTGTGAGCAATTTTGGGCCCCGTATCTCAGGAAGGATGTTCTGGCCCTGGAGAGGGTCCAGAGGAGGTTCACGAGAACGATCCCAGGAATGAAAGGCTTAACATATGAGGAACGTTTGAGGACTCTGGGTCTACACTCGATGGAGTTTAGAAGGATATGGGGGGATCTGATTGAAACTTACAGAATACTGAAAGGCCTGGATAGAGTAGACGTGGGGAAGATGTTTCCATTAGTAGGAGAGACTAGGACCCGAGGGCACAGCCTCAGAGTAAAGGGAAGACCTTGTAGAACAGAGATGAGGAGAAACTTCTTTCGCCAGAGAGTGGTGAATCTATGGAATTCATTGCCACAGAAGGCTGTGGAGGCCAGGTCATTGAGTGTATTTAAGACTGAGATAGATAGGTTCTTGATTGGTAAGGGGATCAAAGGTTACGGGGAGAAGGCAGGAGAATGGGGTTGAGAAACTTATCAGCCATGATTGAATGGCGGAGCAGACTCGATGGGCCAAGTGGCCTAATTTCTGCTCCTATGTCTTATGGTTATGGTCTTATGAGACCACACTAATTCAGATACATTTTTAAATTAACGTTCATTGACCTGTCCCAGCTCATGTGACACTGTCACATGAGGGGATGTGTCTGAAAGTATTTTTTCTTTATTAAAATTTTTGATAATCAAACTAATCTCCCTGAGGCATGCGTGAAAGAGCACAGGCCTCGACTCAACCTACTCCCCCTGCCCACACAGGAAGTGCTGAGCGCGTCACGCTGGGCAGGCCTTAATTGGCCCGCCCACGTAAAATGGCGATGCCAGCTCAAATTCAGCCCCCCCAACGGGGAAAGAATTCTCCCCCAAGAGTGCAGTTTAGGTCACATTACTTAAGGAGGGTCATAAATGCATTGGAAGAAGTTCAGAGAAGGTTCACTAGGCTGATTCCTGGGATAAAGGGTTTGTTTTAGGATGAAAGGTTAAACAGATTGGGCTTATGCTCATGAGAGGCGACCTTTTGAAACATAATATTCTGAGGGGGCTTGTCAGGGTAGATGCTGAGAGAATGTTTCCTCTCGTGGGGGAATGTAGAATGAGGGGGCACAGTTTAAAAATAAGGAGTGACCCATTTAAGGTGAAGGTGAAGAAGAATTTCTTCATTTGTCATTTGTGTTTGGAATTCTCTAGCCCAGCAAGCAGTGAAGGCTGGGTCATTGAATATATTCAAGGCTGATTAGACAGATTTTTGATTGACAAGGGAGTCAGGGACTATGGGGGGGCAGGCAGGAAAGTGGATTTAAGGCAAAAATCAGGTGAGCCGTGATCTTATTGACTGGTGGAGCAGGCTCAAGGGGCTGAATTGCCTACTACTGCTTCTATTTCTTATGTTCTTACATTTTTATTAGGACTGTGGCTCCTTTATGTCTATTGTTGCCAAGACCTCCTCACCCTGCTGTATGAGGATGCGCAGCACACAGCACATAACTATAATCCTCAAGATCCTTTAAGGCACACCTTGCAGAACTTTGCCAGAGCGGTCCAGGCAGTAAAACCTCATCTTTAGCAGTCCAATGGTCTTTAGTAGCCTTTGTGGACCCTCAACATTCCCTCAGCTGCACGTGACCTCCCCTCAGTCACATGACCACCCTTCAGTGACCCTCAACCTCCCCTCATGCTCTTCATCCTTCGCTGCAATGCTTCTCAACCTCCTCTCCCCACTTCCAACAAAATCTCCGAATGATGACAGGCAGTTCCAACTGGCTCACCTTCCTAACTTGCTTGTTCACCATCAGCTTTAACTAGTTACGAAAGTGAAGGCCTTGATTTCTGAGCACCTCTAAGTTAATCGCAAAGATAACACTGAATCGCTAAAAGTTGTGGTTCAATAGTATTTAATGAGCATTATGAATAATACTTTAATGAATATTAATGAGGCACAAAAATGACTTTCCCATCGCCTGTTGTCAGCCATTGTCGTCCACTTTCTTCCAGCCACCCGGGATAATTTGGCACTTCCATCCCGCTGTCGGGGTCTTGACACTGGGCTTCCTGTATTACTCAATGCCCAACCTGCTTCTCTCCTGCTCCCTCAGCTAACATTAAATTCTGCCCTTCATCTTATTAATTTTGAGTGTAACTGTTCATGGACGGATTAAGAAAAGGGAATTTGGATATCACAATGTTACACTAACTGGATATGCTTCCTGATCCATTTATGCACACTGTCAAGATAATGCAAATGTCAGCAGCCATCCAGTTACACTAGCCATTTTTTTTTTAGTTCTTGTACTCATAAGATAATGCTAATCCACTGGTAAGCATATCATGAATTGATTTTCAAGCAAATTCTGAAGAAAGCAATACTTTTAAGTAAAACTTACCAGCCATTCAATAATAGGTAGATAAATACTTCTAAATTAAATGGAAATGCTTCCATTGTTTAATTGTTTAAAACATCTAAAAACAAACCAGTTGCATCATTGTTTTTAAGTTAAAGCAGTGATCCATTTCAAATCAAGGTGTTTTCATTCAAATAACCTCAGAGTAAAGGAGCCTCTAGGTGACAGCAATCATACCATGATAGAATTTCAAATTCGGTTGAAGGTGAGAAGTGTGGATCTAAGACGAGTGTGTCAAATCTAATTAAAGATAATTATAAGGATATGAAAGCAGTGCTGGCTAAAGTGGATGAGGAAACTAGGCTAAGAGGTAGAGATGCAGTTGTAGACTTTTAAGGAGATATTTAATAACTCTCAGAAAAGATTTATCCCAGTGAGAATGAAAGACTCTTTGAGAAGGATCCATGGCTAAATAAAGAAGTTAAGGATTGTATTAAATTGAAGGAAACATTACAAATTGGTGAAGATAAGCAATAGGTCAGAAGATTGGACAGATTTTAAGAACCAGCAAAGAATGATTAAAAAAGAGGGAGAAAACAGAGTATTAGAGAATGCTGGCTAGTAATATAAAAACAGATAGCAAGAGTTTCTACAATTATTTAAATAGGAAAGGGTTGACTAAAGTGTGTGTTGGTCCTTTAGAGAGTGAGACTGGTGAATTGATAATAGAAAACAAGGAAATAGCAGAAGTGTTAAACAGGTATTTTGAGTCTATCTTCACTGTAGAGGATTTAGAAAACTTCCCAAAGATACTTGCAGATCAAGAGGTAAAAGGCAGAGAGGAACTTAGAGCAAATACCATCACCAGGGAAAAGGTCCCCAGGACCTGGTGGCCTGCATCCTGAGGTCTTAAAAGAAGTGGCTGCAGAGAGAGTAGAGGCATTGGTTAGAATCTTCCAGAATTCCTTACATTCTGGAAGGGTCTCAGCAAATTGGAAAAAAGCAAACATAACACCTTTTTTAAAGAAAGGAATGTTAGCCTAACATTTGTCAAAGAGAAATTGCTAGAATCCATTATTAAGGAGGTTACAGCAGGAAACTTAGAAAGTCACAATGGGATCAGGCAGAGTCAACACGGTTTTGTGAAAGGGAAATTATGTTTATCTAATGTATTAAAGTTCTTTGAGGAAGAAACAAGAAATGTGGATAAAGGAAAACCTGTAGATGTGGTGCACTTGAATTTGCAAAAGGTATTTGATAAAGTGCCACATCAGAGGTTATTACAGAAAATAGGAGCTCATGTATTGGGGGTAACATATTAGCATGGATAAAGGATTGGTTAGCTAAGAGGAAGCAGAGAATAGGGATAAATGGGTCTTATTCAGGTTGCAAGCTGTAACTAGCGGAGTGCCACAGGGATCAGTGCTGGAGTTTCAACTATTTACAGTCTGTATCAATGACTTGGATAAAGGGAGCAAATGTATGGCAGCTAAATTTACCAATGACACCAAAACAGGGAGGAAAGTAAGTTGTCAAGAGGAGGTAGAGAGTCTACAAAGGGATATAGACAAGTGATTGGGCAAACTTTTGGCAGATGGAGTATAATGTGGGAAAATGTGAGCTTGTCCATTTTGGCAGAAAGAATGGAAAAGCACTTAAATGAGGAGAGTTTGCAAAAGAGGATCCTGGGTGTTCAGGTACATGAATCACAAAAAGTTAGTATGCAGGTACAGCAAGTGATTAGGAAGGCAAATGGAATGTTGGTTTATTGCAAGGGGAATGAAATATAAAAGTAGGGAAGTCTTACTACAGCTGTACCGGGCATTGGTGAGACTACAAATGGAATACTGTGTATAGCTTTGATCTCCTTATTTGAAAAAGGATATAATTGCATTAGAAGCAGTTCAGAGAAGGTTAATGCGACTCATTCCTGTGATGAAGGGCTTATCTTATGAAGAAAGGTTGAACAGGTTGGGCCTATGCCCACTGGAGTTAAGAATGAGAGGTGGTCTTATTGAAACATATAAGATCCTGAGGGGATTTGATAGGGTGGATACCAGAAGAATGTTTCCACTTGTTGGAGGAACTAGAGCTAGGGCACATGAGCTAGGGAAATGAGGAGAATATTTTTCTCTCAGAGGGTTATTAGTCTGTGGAATGCTCTTCCCCAGAAAGCAGTAGAGGCTGGGTTATTGACTTTATTCAAGGCTGAGTTACATGGATTTTTGATAGAAAAGGGAGTCAAGGGTTATGGGGGGGTAGACAATAAGTGGAGTTGAGACCACAACCAGATCAGCCATGATCTTATTGAATCAGGGGCAGTCAGAATGGCCTACTCCTGCTCCTATGTCTTACGTTCCTAATACATAGGAAATGAAACAGTGACCGCACAAATGCTCACTTTACATTAGTATCAATATAAACTGAAATGCACTATTATGAAGAGACTCCTTACATTATTTGAAACTAGGGCAGCATTTTCCCCTCTTCGGGGGGGTTGTGCGGGTGAGGTCGGGCAGATTTCCGATTGCTGCCATTTTAGGTTTGCAGGCCAATTAAGGTCCACCCAGTGTGACGTCCGCCTGGAAGTGCTGTGCGCTCCCTGTGAAGGCTGGGGGGTGGGGGGGGATTCCCTGAGCCGGGAGTGTGCTCTTTCACGCATGAGCACGGAAGAGCGCACAGATCTCGCTGAGCCAAAGTGCTGCCTCAGGGAGTTTGGCTCAAGTTTGAAAACTTTATTAAAGGGAGAAAACAATATTCCTCACATGTCCCACCCCCATTGCCCTCACTCATTAGCCACTTTATGAACAAAACTCACAAGCCCCGTCATAATAGTTCGAAGCCATTGAATAGCCCATAAAACGCCAAGTAAACAAAAGACTCTTCAAAGCATCTGTGCAAACAGAGTCAAGCACTTATAAAATGATTTGGCAGTTGGTTTGCAGCCAAGAGCCCGTAAATCTGCCCAAGTAAACAAACTGACTTCGGAACTGTTATCTCAACAGATGTCCAAACTGAATACATAAAAGCAATAGGGAAACCTTAAACATTTACACACTGTTATCATACTAGGCTATCCTTCCAATAGTGTGAAATGTATTCTACATTTTTGGCTGTTAGATGAACTTTAAAAAAAATTATTTTCATTCATGGATGTGAGTGTTGCTGGCTAGGCCAGCATTTATTGCCCCTCCGTAATTGCCCTTGGGAAGGTGATGGTGAGCTGCCTTCTTGAACCACTGCAGTCCATGTGGTGTAGGAACACCTGCAGTGCTGTTAGGAAGGGAGTTTCAGGATTTTGACCCAGCAACAGTGCTGGAAAGCGATATATTTCCAAATCAGGATTGTGAGCGGCTTGGAGGGGAACTTCCAGATGATGGTGTCCCCATGTGTCTGCTGTCCTTGTCCTTCTAGATGGTAGTGGTTGTGGGTTTGGAAGGTGTTGTCTAAGGAGCCTTTTTGAGTTCCTGCAATGCATCTTGTAGATGGTACACACTGCTGCCACTGTGCATCAGTGGTGGAAGGAGTGAATATGAACAGACATACAAACAAGGAGCAGCAGTAGGCCATTTGAGCAGGTGGCCTGCTCCACCATTTTAAGATCATGGCTGATCTGATAGTAACCTCAAACCTGCATCCCGCTTACCTCCGATAACCTATCGTCCCCTTGTTTATCCACTTCTGCCTTGAAAGTATTCAAAGGCTCTGCTTCCATCGCCTTTGTGAATGAATGTTTGTGGATGGGGTGCCAATCACGCGGGCTGCTTTGTCCTGGTATTAAGCTTCTTGAGTGTTGTTGGAGCTGCACCCATCCAGGCAAGTGGGGAGTATTCCATCACACTCCTGACATGCGCCTTGTAGATGGTGGACAGGCTTTGGGGAGTCAGGAGGCAAGTTACTCACTGCAGGATTCCGAGCCTCTGACCTGCTCTTGTAGCCACTGTATTTATATGGCTAGTCCAGTTCAGCTTCTAGTCAATGATAACCCCCAGGATGCTGATAGTGGGGGATTCAGCGATGATAATACCATTGCATGTCAAGGGGCATTGGTTAGATTCTCTCTTGTTGGAGATGGTCATTGCCTGGCACTTGTGTGGCACAAACGTTACTTGCCATTCATCTGAAGACTTCTCAACATTTACACTGTTGATCTTTTACTTGTCAGCTTTCCAGCTAGCACAAGTAACAATTTGGCAAACACATTGTTTAATGTAGTTACATCTCCCAATCGCAGAACTGTAATGACTCACATTATTAAACACAGATATACCTCATGCTTCAGCATTTCATAATAAACTGTAAAGGAGGCAAAACCATTTTATTTATCTTTTAAACCCCTCCCACCTACAATCCATGGTTCACACCATGATTCACACAGCTGTTGTTAAATCTGACAGCTGCTAAAGTCTGACTGCAGCCATGAAAATTAAAAAACCTGCCTGGGGCAGGCTCTCATTGAGTCCACAACGATGTTGATTGCCTTCTTAACAGGAGCGAGCCGGACTGGGGCCCACTCCCTCCCTCCCTCCCTCCCTCCCTCCCTCATGAAAATGGCCAATGGCAGAAAAGGAGGTGGGACCTCTGGGTGCTCCGCTCGGCCCTGCCTTCATTTGGGCTGGAAGAGGATAATGAAAAGGAGGCCCAAAACCTTTACGAGCTTGACTGCCTTCAACAGAAATCATATTCTCCATGGAGACATTGCAAAGTTATATGTTTTGATAATGTAATTATTAAATATAATCAGAATGAAAAAGCAAAACGTACAGTATTACTGGTCATCAATCTTGAAACATTGTCGCACTTTGTTACTACCGCTGAGCAATACATCATGAGTCTTTAGCATTCACATTGTCAAAAATACTAATCTGATATTGCAAATGGCAAGTTAAGACCTCAGCTTTGTTACTGTTGCATAAGACAGGGTGACATTGTGATTAGTGCTGCTGCCTCACAGCTCCAGGGACCCGGGTTTGATCCTGACCTTGGTCTGTATGGAATTTGCACGTCCTCCCTGTGTCTGCATGGGGTTTCCTCTGGGTGCCTCCCATTGTCCAAAAACATGCTGGTTAAGTGGATTGGCTATGGTAAATGGTCTCCCAGTGTGTGCCCTATCTTGGACTAGTGTCCTGTCCTGGGTGCACCCTGCCTAGCGCCTACTGCCTGTTGGGATAGGCTCCGACTCCCTGCGGCCCTGAATTGGATGAAGTGGTTCTGGAAAGTGAGTGAAGTGTTGCCTAAGTTTGGTTGTTAATTTTACACCACACTTAATTCCCCCATCCATTGAAGTCAAGGATAGGATAATCAGGCAATGTATGAAATAGGAGGCTGACCAAAGGAAGCCCAGAGGCCACACTCAGAATCAAGCCTCAGGTATATCCCTCAGCTGAAGCAAATTAGATCGCGTTGGATAATTGGATCAGGATGTGCACATGTAATTTATTCTCCACTCTGGGTTTTTTATTTATTAATTGGATGTGAGAGTGACTGACAAAGCCAACATTTATTGCCAACCCCTAATTCCCTTGAGAAGGCGGTGGTGTACCACCTTCTTGAACTGCTGCAATCCATGTAGTGTAGGTCCACCCACAAAGCTGTTAGGAAGGGAGTTCCAGGATTTTGACTCAGCGACAAATGAGGAACAACAATATATTTCCAATTCAGGGCGGTGTGCGGCTTGGGCGGGAACTTGCAGGTGACATGGCTGCTGTGCCTGTGCTGTAAGGTGCTGTCAAAGGAGCCTTGACAAGTTGCTGCAGTGCATTTTGTGTTATGAAACCCAACTTACCTTAATCTTGAGCGCAGAGGTCTGGAACAACCTTGAACCTCCGGCTCATGCACAGGGTGCACGTGTGCAGATCAGCACTTTTACGTTCTTTGGACTTTTTTTTATTCATTCATGGGATGTGGGCATCACTGGCCAGGCGAAAATTCATTGCCCATCGCTAATTGCCCTTGTTCAGAGGGTATTTAAGACTCAATCACATTGCTGTAGGTCTGGAGTCACATGTAGGCCAGACCAGGTGAGGGCAGCGGATTTCCTTCCCTAAAAGACATTAGTGAACCAGATGGGTTTTTACCACAATCAGCAATGGTTTCATGGTCATCATCAGGCTTTTAATTCCAGATTTTTATTGAATTCAAATTTGATTATCTGTCATGGTGGGATTCAAACCTGGGTCCCCAGAGCATTACTCTGGGTCTCTGGATTACTAGTGCAGTGACTAGACAGTGATGATATCACTATGTCACCAGCCCAGTGAGCTCGTGCAAAGGAGAAGAGCACAATAAACATAGGTCAGGTGACAAGGTGGAGAGTGTCATAGCCAGCATATGTCCCAGGTAAGGGACAAGGGAGAGGGGACAGGGAAAGGTCTCAAGAAGATTCTCCAGAAAGGGGCAAAGTCAAGGGTCAGAAACAGGTCCCAGTTTGGTTCAGCTAAAACAGGAGCAGAGAAACAGGCTCCAAATTAGAGAAAGAGCTGCGGAGAGCAGACTTTAAGTGAAGTGGGCTCGAAAGAACTTCTGAAGACCCAAAAAGGCAGTTGAAGGTTGGTGACTCTGTGCTGCGGGCCACTGGGGCAAAGGTACCCCTTTGGAACACTGGTGTTCTGCTTGGGGCAGCCAAAGAGCTGAAATTGTGCTTGAAAGTTGCTACTTGAGTACACTTGGGAATCCAGGGGAATGGAATCTTGGGAGGCAAGATTGAAACTCTGTGAGGTAGACCAATATTGAAGCCGTCTATGTTGGAGCGACTTTTGAAGGGAATTCTAAGGTGAGATCTTCGAAGGTGAAGATTGGAAACTCATGATAAAGACAGAGTTTCAGTGAGATTAGTTGACTTACAGTGTGACTAATGTCTGGGTGCATTGTTACAAAATCCATGGAATCTGTTTTGGTCACATCTGTCATTTATTGCGTAGTGCATCCAGCCACAGTTGGCTTGTTAATTCACATGTACCTCACACTTACCCTGAATGTCAGAGTATAAGATAGATATTGCAAATTGTTTTTCTTTCTGACCTTCTATCATAAAGCTTATTTCTATTTCTTCAAAACCCGTGGAATCTTGTGGCTTTCTTTGCTGAGCAAGTGTCTTGAATCTCAAACATTGTCTACTTTAAATAAAACATTATAGGTTCCTAACCAGATCCTACCAACAATATGGGGGTCTGGCCAAGGGTCATAAAACTTGCTAATTGTACAATTAGCATGCCACTTTTGGTGGAGGGAATGAGTATTTGAGATGGTGGATGGGGTGGCAAACAGGCTGCTTTGTCCTGGATGGTGCAAGTATCATGAGTGTTGTTGGAGTAGCACTCATCCTAGAAAGAAGAGAGTGTTCCATGATCACACTCCTAACTTAGATGATGGACAGGATTTGGGGAGTCAGGAGGTGAGTCACACATTGCAGAATACACAGCCCCTCATCTGCTCTTGCAGCCATAGTATTTATGGGTCTGGTGCAGTTAAGTTTTTGAATGATACTTAGTTCATTTTTAAATAGAGTATTAATGTTATTACCGATAGGATGTCTAATTATAGGATAACACATTTATATAGGGAGTTTCCATTATAAATATGGGTACAGAAATTTATAATGGGGAAGGACACAAAAACATGTCAAAAATATGTCAAGAAGTAGTAAGGTTTCGTAGAAAGAAAAGTCCTACCTAATCTATGATTGCCACCATTGCTCTGGACATGGTCATTCTACTGCTGATCCTATAACTTCCTAATAATAATGTGTTTATTAATTCGTTACTGCCTTTATTGTCATTGCAGCCCTCCAGATAACAGGCCTTGATGAGTCAGGAAGTGAGTTACTTGCCACAGGATTCCTAGCCTCTGACTTGCTCTTGTAGTCAGTGTTTATATTGCTAGTCCAGTTCAGTTTCTAGTTAATGGTAACCTCAGGATGTTGATAGTGCAGGATTGATCCATGGTTCTTGTGGGGGATGGTCATTGCCTGGCACGTGTGTCATAAATGTTACTTGCCAATTAGCAATGCAAGCTGAATGTTGTTCAGCTTTTGTTGCATATAGGCACGGACTGCGTCAGTATTTGAGGAGTCACAAATGGTACTGAACATTGTGCAATTATCAGCAAACACCACACTTCTGATATCACGATGGAGGGAAAGTCATTGATGAAGCAGCTGAAGGCAGTTGGGCCTAGGTCACTAGCCTGAGGAACTCCTGAAGTGATGTCCTGGAATTAAGGTGACTGACCTCCACCAACCGCAACCATCTTCCTTTGTGCCAGGTATGACTCCAACCAGTGGAGAGTTGTCCCCTGATTTCCATTGACTTCAGTTTTGCCAGGGGTTCTTGATAGCACACAAGGTAAAATGCTGCCTTGATGTTAAAGGCAGTCACTCTCACTTCCTCTCGAGTTCAGCTCTCTTGTCCACATTTGGACCAAGGCTGTAATGAGGCCAGGAGCCGAGTGCCCATGATGGGACCCAATCTGAGCATCAATGAGCTGTTATTGCTGTGAAGCTGCTGCTTGATGGCACTGTCAATGACACATTCCATCACTTAGCTGATGATCGAGAGGAGGCTGATGGGCGGTGATAAGTTTTGTCCTGCTCTTCGTGAGCAGAGCATACCTGGGCAATTTTTCACATTGTCGAATAGATGCCAGGTTGTACAGTGGAACAACTTGGCTAGGGGTGCAGCCGAAACAATCTTATATATGTTAAACCAGCTATGATTTACTAGTTTTCTGACATCCTGGTGATTCGTAGCCAAGAAATGTTGTTAATGATAAATGTCTCAATGAAGAATAATTTTTCAACTTTGTGTAGTGCATGATTTTCCCACCATTCATTTAGTTGGAAAATCACACACACTGCATGCTCGATAAACACTTCGACAGTTAAGGTTTCCCACTGGGAGTCATACAGTCAGTAAACATTCCCAATGGTCCAATTGATTTGATTCTTTTTTATGATTATTCAGGTCCAGTTCTTTTTTTATATCCGAGCCACTGATAAATGAAGCCAGTGTGACATTCAGAAGGCCTACACTAGCCTGCATTTAGCTGATTAAATTAAATTGAGTTTCTATTGTGAAATGTTGTATCATGTTACATCAATGTAAAAGTCATATTAAGGGCAGCTGGTAAAGCAATGACCATACCAATTTATAAATCAAACTGTCGAGTAAGCAGATTTTTGAAAGAAACTGAAGTGAAGGTGCGATCCATATGCTGTGTAAATATATATCTCATACACTCTGCAATTATCCCACCAGGAATTCGAATTCCACCATGATAGATAGTGCAATTAGAATTCAATCATTAAAAATCTATCATTTGAAGTCTAATGAAGACCATGAAACCACTGCTGATTGTTGTAAAAACACATCTGGCTCACTAATATCCTTTAGGGAAGGAAATCTGCCATTGTCACCTGGCCTACATGTGACTCCAGATCCGCAGCAATGCCACTCAGTTGCATCAAACCACTAGAAAGTCAATAAGGAATGAAACCAAATGGACCACCCAGCTTCGACCTAGGCACTAGAAATGACAAAGGCAAACTCAACCCTGTCGACCCTGCAAAGTCCTCCTTACTAACATCTGGTGCCTTGTGCCACAATTAAGAAAGCTGTCTCACAGGCTAGTCAAGCAACAGTCTGACATAGCCATGCCCATACTCACAGAATCATACCTTACAGATAATGTCCCACACACCACCATCACCATCCCTGAGTATATCCCGTCCCACCAGCAGGACAGACCCAGCAGAGGTGGCGGCACCATGGTACAGTGGGGAGAAGTTACCCTGGGAGTCCTCAGCATCAACTCCGGACCCCATGAAGTCCCATGGCATCAGGTCAAAAAATGGACAAGGAAACCTCCTGCTGATTACCACATACCGCCAACACTCAGCTGATGAATCCATACTCCTCCATGTTGAACACCACATGGAGGGAGCACTCAGGGTGGCAACGGCACAGAATGTTCTCTGGATGGGGGATTTCAATGTCCATCACCAAGAGTGGCTCAGTAACACCACTACTGACCGAGCCCTAAATGACATAGCCGCTAGACTGGGTCTACAGCAGACGGTGAGGGAACCAACAAGAGGGAAAAACAGTTCCAGGACATCACTGCAGGAGTTCCTCAGAGTAATGTCCGAGGCCCAACCATCTTCAGCTGCTTCATCAATGACTTTCCTTCCACCATAAGGTCAGAAGTGGGGATGTTCTCTGATGATTGCACAATGTTCAGCACCATTTGCAACTCCTCAGAAACTGAAACAGTCCATGTCCAAATGGAGCAAGACCTGGACAATACCCAGGCTTGGGGTCACAAGCGGCAAGTAACATTTGCACCATGCAAGTGCCAGGCAATGACCATCTCAAACAAGAGGGAATCTAACCATCGCCCCTTGACATTCAATGGTATCACCATCACTGAATCCCCCACTATCAACATCCTGGGGGCTGCCATTGACCAGAAACTGAACTGGACTAGCCATATAAATACTGCGGCTACAAGAGCAGGTCAGAGGCTTGGAATCC
Organism: Cetorhinus maximus; assembly: GCF_964194155.1. Classification (NCBI taxonomy): domain Eukaryota; kingdom Metazoa; phylum Chordata; class Chondrichthyes; order Lamniformes; family Cetorhinidae; genus Cetorhinus; species Cetorhinus maximus. Next base: position 95,581,891 of record NC_135888.1, read on the forward strand.
TGCGGCGAGTAACTCACCTCCTGACTCCTCAAAGCCTGTCTACCATCTACAAGGCACAAGTCAGGAGTGTGATGGAATACTCTCCACTTACCTGGATGAATACAGCTCCAACAACACTCAAAAAGCTTGACACCATTCAGGACAAAGCAGTCCACTTGATTGGCACCCCATCCACAAATATTCACTCCCTCGACCACACATTGCAGAATGTGTACCATTTACAAGATGCACTGCAGAAACTCACCAAAGCTTCTTAGACAGCACCTTCCAAACCCAGGACCGCTACCATCTAGAAGGACAAGGGCAGCAGATGCATGTTAATACCACCACCTGGAAGACTACTAAGTCACTCACCATCCTCTCTTGGAAATATATCGCTGTTCCTTCACTGTCGCTGGGTCAGAATCCCGGAACTCCCTCCCTAACAGCACTGTGGGTGTACCTACACCACGTAGAGTGCAGTGGTTCAAGAATGCAACTCACCACCACATTCTCAAGAGTATTAAATGCTGGCCTAGCCAGCAACGTCCACATCTCATGAATGAATAAAAAGAAAATAATGATGATAATTCTTTACATTAATTAAGTTTTTATAACTACACAAGTTTAAACTGCAATAAATGTTACAATGCATTCTGTGGCTGTGTGACTTTTCAAACAGTCGGAAGTTGATTAGGGTGTGAAAACAATGATGGCTTTGAGACAAAGTCATTTTACAATTGGATTTTAGTTTTGAACATGTGTGTGTGTATGTGTGTGTGTACGTATAGATATAAATATGTATGTGTGTCCATGTTCAATGCAGAATCCTAAGGCATGGGGAACAATGATGTTACTGATTACTGTTGCCGTGTCACCCTTCATGGAGGCCAAAAGTGTATTTATCAAAGCTAAGGCAGAATGTTGTAGTTAGGTGATATACAGCTTGGCTTTTAGAGGTCATAAATGTTTTAAGCGTTCACAGTTGCTTATATTTTGGCATCATACTAAATCTTGGTTTAAACAAAAATTTCCTACCATCAAGTTTTGTAGTATTAACGTTCAAATTGTATTTATTGTTTTAGTCTATAATAAAAAGATTAGGAAACAATGAGACAGCAGGGGTTTATTGTTAAAAGCAATTAGTTAAAAGCAATCCAGGTTATGTTTATTTTTGTTTTTGTTAGGGGTTTATTGTTGTCTCACTCACACTTCCTTTATCAACATGACCAGGGCGATCACAGTAAAAAAAGGTTTTTTATAAAATTACTGCCTGAGGCCCGAATGATGCAACTGTGAAACAGGCCTCAAGTTGACGGCATTCCGTAGGGATCGTTCCCTCCGGGACATCCTGGTCCACTCCTCCATCACCCCCTACTCCTCAACCCCCACTTATGGCACCTCCCCATGCCCACGCAGAAGATGCAACACCTGCCCCTTCACTTCCTCTCTCCTCACCGTCCAAGGGCCCAAACACTCCTTTCAAGTGAAGCAGCATTTCACTTGCATTTCCCCTAACTTAGTCTACTGCATTCGTTGCTCCCAATGCGGTCTCCTCTACACTGGAGAGACCAAACGCAAACTGGGCGACCGCTTTGCAGAACACCTGCGGTCTGTCCGCAAGAAAGACCCAAACCTCCCTGTCGCTTGCCATTTTAACACTCCACCCTGTTCTCTTGCCCACATGTCTGTCCTTGGCTTGCTGCATTGTTCCAGTGAAGCCCAACGCAAACTGGAGGAACAGCACCTCATCTTCCGACTAGGCACTTTACAGCCTTCCGGGCTGAATATTGAATTCAACAACTTTAGATCTTAAACTCCCCCTCCCCCCATCCCCACCCCGTTTCTCCCCCCTCCCCCCTTTTTTTTCAATAATTTATATAGATTCTTCTTTTCCCACCTATTTCCATTATTTTTAAATCTAAAACTAAAACTTCGTTAGTCTTTCCACCCCACCCCCACTAGAGCTGTACCTTGAGTGTCCTGTCTTCCATTCTTAATTAGCACTTTTCTTAGACAATATCACCACCTTCAACACCTCTTTGATCCTTTTGTCTGTGTCATCTTTTGATTATCTGCTCCTATCACTGCTTGCTTATCTCCACAATCACCACACCCTCAACTTCTCTCTCCCCGCCCCCCCCACCTTAAACCAGCTTATATTTCACCTTTCTCCTAACTATGCTTCAGTTCTGCCGAAGGGTCATGAAGACTCAAAATGTTAACTGATTTCTTCTCCACCGATGCTGCCAGACCTGCTGAGTTTTTCCAGGTAATTCTGTTTTTGTTTTGGATTTCCAGCATCCGCAGTAGCTTTTAGCTTTTTGTTTTTATCTCAAGTTAGGCTGCCCGTACTCCAAAAGAGTCAGGCATTTCATTAATACATTTAAGTAGAAATGCAAAAACATGTCCAGAATCCAAATACTCTACCAAGCCTTGCAATAATTGTCCTGCCTTTTTCCAGTACCTCTATGGTCTAAGATTCTCCATTATCTGCCCTCCCCCAAAACCAACCCCCACCTCCATAGCCTATAACGATGTCCTGCTGGCTCACTGCAATGGATGAATTGTTGGACTCCATGCCCCCCTGCCCTCCCCTCCAAATTGATAAGCTGGTTGTCAGACATCATCTGGCACTGGCAGCTCGCTGATTTTGTTTTAATGAGGCCTGATCACCAAAATCAATTGGACTGCTCGTTAATGATATCAAGCAGGCAATGCAATCGGCTTGCCACCCCTCCAACACTATTGTACACTTGAGACACTTTACTAAATTAATTCTCCCAACTCCCTTACGATTTATCAGTAAAGCACAGCTCATTAACTTACTCGGCCCAGCAGGAATAGGGTGGTCACAGCCCTAAAACTGTAGTGTTGCACTTACTACCCCAATTCTGTTTTGATCCTGCTCACTACTATCATGCTCAGGCATTTACAAAGCAGTTCAGGTACCTGTCTAAAACAGCCGGGAGTCTCAATATAAAGTAGTTACATTGAGGTTTCAAGGTTTCAGTAGAATGAAATGCCATTTACACTTGCAACTGCAGAAGCAGTGCACCAGCCCATTTCAAAGGGCAACTCAAAGCATTATTTAATGTGGCACTCTTCTACAAGTACTCAGATCTTTGGAAACCTTTTGCAATTCACCTGGCTAGATTCCTTCACAAGTCTTTTCACTATAAGTATTTTCACCTTTATTGGTTCCTAACCTTTTACAAAGCCTTGAGCTCAAGATGGGAGAGATCCTGGTCATTTTGGTAGAAGGGAGAGAACAGCAGGAGGTCAGGGGCCTCAGGCAGCTGTAGTTGGGTGTTTCAAAAGACCACACAAGGAGCACTGCTTGCAAGTGTCCTTACCCTGTTTATATGTTCTATAGGATCAATGTCAGTTCTAATCTAAGCAGAAGTGGATTAGGAGGCTAAACTTCTCCAGAGAGATTGTTACAATCTCCTATAGTAGGACCTACATTCAGTCAGCCAGCTGACATGCTTTACCTGTATCAGTTAGAGTGACAATGGTCCTTAATGTTTTCATGTCGTGTTCTTTCCAAGCAGCAGGTGACATGTTGTAAGGTGTTGGTTACAGTTTGGTACGTCTGAGTAAGTCTTCATAGTCATACGTAGGTTAACTCTTTATTAAAACTATTTACAAATATACTGTAATGGATACAAGCTAGGAGCTGACTCCATGCTTGCTGGTGCACAGCTCTGTCTAACAGTGGACTGACTCTGGGTCTGAGTCATGTGCTCTCTTACATCACTGTGTGGGCGGTACTGTATTCAGTCCCACATTAACCCTATATGTGCCAGACCCTGAGACTACACCTGCCCCTAAGTCTTAATCCAATATATTTAAGTCATTATTGTGCACCTTGTATCTTGCATTATTATTAGATCATACATGTACATTATCATTACCCCATCTTCCCCCTTCAAGTCCCTGAATTCAAAGGTTCAGGCAGCTTGAGGCCTTATGTGCCTTCCATGTCTCATTCATTCTACTGTCGGAGGAGTGGTGGGCTCCGTCGCTGCTGCTTCTTCCAGTAGGTTTGGAGGTTGATCTAGCACCTGGCCATGTTCCTTGATATCTTTCCATTGTACAGTGGGGATGGGCAGTTGAGGGATGAGGAGGCACTCCTCCTGTTTCTCTTGACTGTGCCTTATGTGGTGCCAATCAGATAGGAGTGAGGTTGGTCCTCGTCCTTTCTAATGCCAGAACCGTCTCTCTCGAAGTCTTTAATCCAGACCTTGTCACCTTTCTGTAATTGTGGCAAGTGTCTGGTGCAGTTCCTTCTGTTGAAGGTGGAAGCTTGCTTCTGTCTGTAAGGCTGCTCCCTTGCTTGGATATCCTGGTAATCCTTGGTTACCAACCCTGGTATGAGTTTTCAGCAGGGTTGGAAGTTGTGTCCCTTTTTGCCATCCGGTACAGATCCTTGATGAATGAATCGACAGGTTCTCCTAGATGCTGAACTCAATTGTTAAATTTAGCTCTTTTAAGTTTTTTATTGCTTCCTAGATTAAAATGAACCACAAATGATTTTAGTACTTCTTCAAATTTATTAGGTGGTTCAATGATTCCCTGCCTTGCGATAATGTCAACTGCAATCAGGCCTACCGAGCAAAGCAGTGTGTTAACCAACTCTGCTTCTGACTTTTCATCTAAACCTGAGCAGCCCTGTATCTTAGAAAACTTTTCCTCCAAAGTCCCCAATTATGTGATTGATCTGGGCCTTGAATTAGTCCGAATTGATTTTAAAATGTGGAATTCTGATCCATGGTTAAATTTTTAAAATGTAGGTTCTGCATTAAGAGTATTCCGAATTTCGAGATGGCAGCACTGTTCACTTGGAAACAAAGGGCACCTGCTGGTTTTGGCAGGCTCTACTACAATGGCGATTGCACTCAGCTTGAAAAACAAAATTTCAACAATGGCTGCCTGGATCAGCTGCCTGCAGAGTTCTCTTGCTCAGCGTTTTACTCTAAAGTTGCAAGTTTGTCAAATCCTGGTTTTGCTTGCTCTCAGTTGAGTTTAGAAGTCATGATTCTCCTGGATTATTTAATTAACTATATTTTTCCATTTCGGAGCGAGCTCAGATGCCACATGTTCAGGCATTGACTTGGGGATCAGGTTTTAGCAACGGGTTTTTTCAAACAGTTTTTCTGACTCTGAATTATTTAAAGGTTTCCCAGGACTTGCTGTGGCCTGGGATTTTTAAAGATTTAGCTCACCCTTGCTAGGTCTCTGGGATTATACCTGACTTCCAAAGGAGATTCGGTGGAGTCTTCTGCTGCAGTAAGGATTTTAAATTTCTGCCTCCAGCCTCCACACCTTTCATTGGAGCTTCTCCTTGGTGATTTTTCCTCGCACATCTGCCTCTGGAGCTTCTTTTCAGGTCTGATTGCTTTGCTGAATTTTTCCCTCAGTCTTCCAGGATTTTAGTTTTTCTTTGCAGTTTCTGCAAGTTCTTGGGTTTTTCCACAAGCTGCCACCATGTTGTAGGGTCTTGGCTACAGTTTGGAAGGTCTGAAGATGTCTTTGTAGTTATATGTAGGTTAACCGTGAGTCTTTATTGACTCTTGGAGCTACTTACAAATATTCAATAAGGAGTACAAGCTAGGAACAGTCTCCACACTTGCTAATACACATGGCTCTGTCCAACACTCGACTGACCCTGGATACAGGTCAAATGCTCTCTTACAGTACCGCCCACACAGTAATGTATTTCGTCCCACATTAACCCTATATGTGCCAGAACCTTATACTACAAAATTCTTCACCTACGTCTGTCTGCGGTTCAGCCTGTAGTCTCCCAGATTGTGGTTGCATACTCCATTCTGCATAATTTTACTGTTGTCATGACAGCGGATCACAGCCCGAATTACTTACAGCAATATTGAACTTTTTGAGGAAGACGTGTTTTTTTAAAAAGGACATACAAGCAAAAGCTGGCTGAGGCTGTAAAATAATCACTTTCTGGAAAATTCCTATGAGGATTATATTTGACCGATTAGTTCAGAGAAGCCCTGGAATGTTGCACCTAAAAATGTGTTAAGGCCCACTTCAGACAGACTTGAAAGGGAGAGATGCAATGTAACAGACTGAACTTTACTCTCCTGTGGTTGCAGAGACAATGGAGACTGATTACCATCTCAGCAGAAACCATCTCCTACTGAGTTATACCTCAGAATATGGAAATAATCTGAGTTGAAAGAAAGCAGATTGTGGGCAAAGGACATGTTTGTTTTTCTCTTCCAGAAATACACAAGAAAAGGGGTTAAAAAGCCAGTTGCAAGCCTGATGTGTGTATGCTAGCTCTGGTGTGCTAGTGTGTGCTGTGAAGGTCACAGCTGAAGAATATCAACTAGGCATCCTTGCAGCTTGCCGGTAAAAAGGTCTCTTCCTGTTGCTGGAGGCAAGGCAAATGAGCCATAGTCAAAAAGTAAACAGGACAACTCCTTCAGCTAACCTGCAGAGCCAAGTGTCTCCAAACCAACTGCTCAAATGCCAAAGTCAGCTATATCGGAATCACACAACTTCATGGTTGCAACATTTCACCATCTACTCCTCACAGACAAGCCAAAGACTGATTCATATTTTTTTTAACTTTTATCTTTGGACTCAACTTCCCATTTCTAATTTGTGTGTATGTGTGTTGCATTTTTATTTTATTTTTTTACGGGTTTTTAGTAACTAATAAACTCACTCCTTCTTCTTTTACTCAAGAAAGCCTGGTTAAATTGGCTCCTTCTAAAACATCGATATATTTTGATTGGGAAAAGGTATCCACGGGGGAAGGGATCTTTTCTAAGTTAACCTTGTTGCGACCACCTGAGGGGATTGAATAAAGAAGGGGATCCAGTTCATCCCTCCTCAACTGGGGACATAACAATTTAGGGTATCACTTCCGGGATCGTAACAAATTGGGGGACCTCGCCGGGGACCGGTCACAACACCGTGTAGACCTACATAACAAGAGGATCTTCCATAACTGATGAGGACAACACCAATGACAGTGAGGGGCATTGAGATGCTGGAGGGCGGCAGCAACAGCCTGAAGCAAGAGCTCTTTGCCAGCAGTTAATGTCTCGATCAATACCCTCCCATCACCCATGCTAAAGCCACTGCGGGGAGCACCTCATATGAATATTTTCACTCATGTTAACCCTTAGTTCTCTATATGAAACAATAACGTTTTTAAGAATTTAGCATAATCAAAAACATCAGGCCCAATAATTGGCTAATAAGACTACATTCATTTTTTTTTTACTGTGTTAAAATGGAGTGAACTCTTGTTACTTTAAATGCCAGTCATGATGAAGCTTTTTAGCCGAGGACAGTTTTAGCAGTAAGTGGAACACTTGGGAAAACTGATACAATAAAAGAGATCAGTTTTGAATTAGGTTTCTAGGATTTATCTCAAGAGAGCAGTCAAAATTTTAGTAATTTAGAAAATTAAATTTAAAATTCAATCTCATTTATTGCTACATTTCAAAATTGACTGGAGATTTCAAAGCAACATTTTGTCACTGACACTTATACAGTGGATTATCCTTTAAAACGGCGTAAAGTAATAAAAGATTTCAAGTCTTATAATTTATCTCCTTCTGTTTTAGAAAAGTATGCTTCTCTAAAGATTTCTAAATACATTCTGCAAACTGCAAAAGGATTAAAATATAAAAACTGAATAAATGGGGTGGCCGCAAACTAAAATGTATGCAAGCATTTGTAGTAAATGTTTTGTCAAGCATGTTTAAATTAAAACAATTTGAATATCCTTTGAAGTTTTTAGCAGATATTTTTCAGAGAAATCAGGTGAAAATAGATAGATAGACCGACAGACAGACAGATCATGGCTTGCAAGAATGCCACAAGTCTGGGATTCAACCCAAATATAATGGGCATAGACTCCAAACATATGAAAGAAACAGCTAGTGCAGTCAGACTACAACAAAATCTAGTACAAGTTGAAAGAAATCTCTACTTAAGAATTATCTAGAGATGGAGAGAAAAAAGAATTTAAGAGTAATACATCTAACTATTGTCAATAAAGATTGCTTCAATGGAATCCCCAAGTTCTTACTCAATCCCTAGCTCTTCAGCCAAGGGTTCAAAGCTCAGTGATCCATTGAATTAGGCAACCTTTAGAGAGGGATTTATATGGATCAGGAAAGTGATAAATTCTCAAGACAGATCAGTGAGACCTAAATCACTTCATCTGAACAGACTGAAGATTATATTCTGTCATTTTTAATATTGTGGGCACTGGCTACTAGAAGGATTCTTAAACAAGCCTGTTGTTGATTAAGAAGAGATCCAACAGTACAGCAGAAATGAGGCTGAACTGCTAATTTACACGTACGTAAGAACACAGGTCTCCTTGAGGAATTTATGGCCACATTTGGGTTATCTAAATGTTCTGCACCTCTTCCAATCTTAAAATCATTGGTCGGAGCACAAGAGTAAGCAACCACTTGCAGACAAGAGTGACTTCCAAGATTTCATAGTGACATGTCCATAATACAAGTTTGTTTTTGCTGGGGTATCACTAAGTAGTGTCATGTGAAAGGATGGGGAAGTTAGAAACTACCAAGGGCCTTCTATGATGAGTCTGAATACATCTTCTTTAGGCACATGTGAAGACCAGTCATGGATTGGTACAGACAACCTGCTTCAATTGTGAAGGAAGAGTTTGGTGAGAGACAAAAATAGTAAAAAGTCTCAGAGCAAAATAGCTGTAGGGCGGCAGCCAGAGCTCTTTGCCAGGAGTTAAAAACCCTTCCATCACTCATGCTAAAATCACTGGGGGAGCACTTCATGGGTATTTTCATCTGTGTTAACCTTTAGTGCTCTATATGAAAAAATAACATATTTAAGAATTCACCTAAGTCTGTCCGCTGTTCAGTCTCCCAGTTTGTGGTTGCATACTGCGTTCTGCGTAATTTTACTGTGCAGACCTGCACAACAAGAGGGTCTTCCAAAATCTAACGAGGAAGAGACCAGTGATGGTGAGAAACAGAGCAGAAGCAAGCTTTTTTCCGCTGGGATATCATTATAAATAAAAAATATTTAAAAATCGAGTGTTAAAAATAATGAAATGTTTCACTAAACTGGAAGCTGGTACTATTATGATTGTAATATATTGAAGCATTGCAGTTTTAATTTCCGAATAGAATTAATTCTGCTGATTTTCGAGTGAAAGGCACAAAATGCAATTAATTGGAATAGCATTTTTGAATCACTGGGATCTAGAGACAATCACGGTAACCTTGGGGTAATGTAGCTTTTATATATAATTAATGAAGCAACTGAGGCAGATTGCTCAGCTCTAAAGTTAAAAGCAGAGATCAAATTAATCCAAGAATTGGCCCTCAGTGTTTATATACTGTAAATTGATGAACATTACAAGATGTCAATTATCAAAGCAAGGGGGGGCTGAAAGGCTTCACAGGAGTTGAATTCAGAAAAGACCAGCTACTGCACAGCAAAAAAGGACAACTTTTATCCCAGTATATTATTACATTTAGTTCTGCGGCAATTGTAATATCAATTAACACAAGAGGCAAGAATTTCCACTTTGGGCGCAATCAGCAATCGGGGTATAAACTGCAGTCAAAGTTATGCTAGTTTTGCAAAATGAATATTTTATTGAAAGTCCCACTCAAACTTATTTGTATATCACCAAACGTAAAATCCTCCATGTGCAAATGTAAAATCTTCTGGTACAATTCCGCAGTGTTATAGGGCATAATATGTTTGTTTGCATTAAAAAAAACCATGAGGAGAACTTTCTCCCTGTCGGGCGGGCTGGTCGGGAGAGGGCGAGGGCGGGCGCGGAGCCAATTATGGCTCGCCCAGCGTGACACGCACCCAGAAACGCTCAGCGCTACCTGCTCAACATGCACGCAAAAGAGCGCAGAAATCTCCCCGAGACAGCTCCATGCCTCAGGGAGATTAAGTTCAGTTCAGAAAATGTTTAAAATAAAAAAATACAATTATTCAGACATGTCCCCTCATGTGAAAGTGTCACATGAACTGGGATATGTTTATGAATTTTAATAAAACATTTTATTTAATTTATAAACCCTTCATGAAACCTCATCCCGCTTGTGGATGAGGTTTCATGAGAAATATGAAGACCGCCTGTGCTCTTCGCCTGCCCGTCAACCTTAAGGTTGGATGGGCAGCACTGCCAATCATTTTAATTAGGTAATTAATGGCCTTAATAGGCCTTTGACCGTTCGGTGGGCGTGCAGCTGACTCCGGTGCGTGTCCGCCAAACTGAAGATTGGAATGACGCATGGTGACATCGGGACGCATACCCAACGTCACCACGCGTCATTATACGTGTTGGCGTGTGGGGCACACCCCTGCACGCCAAATGGAAGGTTCTGGCCCCTGATATGTATCCATATATATATATATATATATATATATAGTCGTAACTTGTGCAGTTTTATTAATGCAGTGTAAATGGGTTCATAGAGTACTTACAGCCTAAAAAGAGGCCATTTGGCCTATCTTGCATATCATGCAAAAAATAAAAAGTTTTAATCAGATCAGGTCGACCACCTGTGAGTAACCCGATACTAAATAACTGAAAATGACTTTAAAAGCCAATACAGAAGAATTTGTTACATTGGAGTGCAGTAGACAGTTTTTTAATACATTTTTAAAAATGCTTTGTAAAGATGCCTATTATGCATTTGAGCCTAAAAAAGACTTAGAATTAAGAGTCTCTTCGTAGGCATGCAAATTTGGCATGGTTAATGAAACTTGCTAGGGTGACTAATTCGATCTGAGGTTTTATGGGCAGACTAGTTTCCAGTGCACTGTTTTTGGTATTAGCACAAAAGAGATCGGAATCCCAATTTGCACGGACGTAATTTGAAATTCTGCTATCCTTCGCTAGTTTGGCTGAATGGCTCTGCATATAGCACCACAACCTAGCAGAAGCCCCAAGCCAGCGCCTTCAATTTTCAGCCATCTTTACTTTGTAAGGATCAAAATGTTGCCAAAACTCCATAGTACACCTGCCAGACAAAAACATTCTGAAAAATTTAACAAAGTTTCGGAACTTCATTAATAAAGCAGGCCAGCCATTAAACTATTTCACAGCATGATAAGTTTAAATGTCTTCCAGTACAAACTGGATTTGTTCTTCTGTTGCTTTAACAATACCCAATTCCATTACTTGAAATCAATTGCCTTTTTGATAGATGTTGTATGCTATGTTGAAACAACAATGTGGTGGCTTACATCATGGGCAGGATTTTTGGGTCGTTGGGCAGGCCTGGGTGCGGCCAGGGAGGCGTCCGCCGCCTGCGATCGGCCCCCAACAGCAATTTCACGCTGGCTAGGCAATGAAACGTGCGCTGAAAGGCTCAGCGCTGCTGGGATGGGGGTGGGCAAGCTGCGCAGGCGCAGCCAAGCGCACAGTGAAAGCTCTCTGAAGGCAAAGAGCTGCCTCACGGAGCTGAGGAATTTTAAAATCAAAAATAAAGAGTTGGAAGTTCTGAAGAAAATGTCCCCACATAGGACTCATTCACATGAGCATATGCATGATAGAAATTATGTCAAAACATTTTTGTTTTTTTAAATTAATGTCGGAAACCTCATCCCTCCCATATCAAAAATGCAAAGGCCACCTGGTCGGTTCACCTGCCCGCCAACCGTAACATTCGATGGGCAGCGAAAAATCTCTCTTAATTAATAAATTACTGGCCTTAATAGGCCTCTTAATTGTTGGTGGGCGCACAGCCGACTCTCGCACGCACCCGCCAACTGAAATATCACGCGAGTGTGCAATGACGTTGGGACACTTGCCCGACGTCATCGCGCGCAATTTTATGCCCAACCGGGTCGGGTGCATGCCCACCTGCAGGACGTAAATTTCTGCCCCATGTATTGATGACTTAGTTTTGAAAATTTATGGTCACTGCAATTAAGGAAATAGTAGCTGAAGCAGACGAATGGGTCAACTAATATAATAAGTTTTCTCTTCAATCAGCAGTCAAAACGTGATCAGTGAAGAATGCATGAATTCATTCATTGAAGAACTATTGTTGTCCTACTGAAATTCATAGATGTGCACAAATCTGTTCCAGTGGAGTCCTCTGGTGCATTTTTAGCACACAGTCAGAATACCTCCCAACGTATTACTTTTATTTGCTTTGGAAAGTACCAACATTGCGACATATACATAATCTGGGTTGTTAATTTAAACAATTCAACATGCAAGTTACTGCATTTTAAACTCTTGGAGAAGCTGTCAATCCTCATTACAAATTTAGGGTTTAACCAAATCTAAATTCTTAAGTGTAGTTCCAAGATTCAACTGGATCCAATTCAATTGTTCCAGCACTCAGAGAATTTGCAACTTCTGAAATCAATGGATTGCCATTTCAAAATTGGTTAGACGACAATAAACATTGACCCTTTTCTTGCATGGCATTTGCACTACAAGTAAAGATCAGGTACTAAATGGAACAATATTAAACGCTCATGTTCACCACCACACTAAAATCACTTTCATTTGATCAACTCTGAGTATGGTCATTCATTTAGATATTGAAAGTACAACTACACTCCACCCAATGTAAAATGAACCACTGATCCACTATCAACAAACCTGTGCTACCGCTGCAGACATAGCTCATTACCCCTGCACCCCACCTCCCAAACCCCCTTTGTATTATTCTACTGTTGAGATGGAGTTCTGTTTAAGCTTGCTTGTCTGCCAAGGCACACACAAAGTTGGTAGTTAATTGCAGTTGGTGAAAATAATTTGCAGATTGGCAACTTTCTAGTTGCAAATCAGAAAAAAAACAGCAGGGAACAATTGCCTTTCTTTTTCCTTTAATTATTTTGACATTTTGAAGTTCAATGTTTCTACCTTGGCAAATGAGTGCTTGAGGCAAGACCAAAACCTTTGCAATCCTTGAAAATTGCAATTACAGTTTGTGGAAGGCAGTTTTCATGTTGATCAATGATAAACTTAAATATATACATACATAAATAAATAAATAAAAACACATTGAAAAGTGACATTTTGCAATTCTTAATATAGTGTCCAAAATAACTGAACCATCCATTTTTGATAGTGTCTCTGGCAACCTGGCTGGGAATGTCAAATTTATAAACCAGAATTCCTGTTTGCAAACAAATTATCGTATTCTGAGACTTCAAAAAGACAAAGGAATGCTCCTGGAATAGTTACAACAGCCCTGTGTTTGAAAAGTTTCAAGTAAGTAATATTAATACATGAGGCTTAAGTCTTTGAACTTATTCAAAATCTCCTTTTCTTATGAAGATTAAGGAAGGATCACATTGGCCTGCTGCCTATGAGAGTTCAAAGCCTTTGCTATGGCAACAGATTCCTCTGAGTAAGTTATTAGCATATTTGTCTTGCCCCTCACCATTTTGAATGGGTGAAAGGCCCACTTGAGCGAGAAAGATGCAAGAATATTTCAACTGAGCTCACATTTTTCTATTAATTATAGATGCTACATTTTTGGTAAACAACGCTTTTCGAAGTGATTTTCTTTCAACACAAGCGCACTTCCTCAGGTTTTTGAAAAGTTTTTATTCTATTGTTTATTTTACAAATCATCAATTAATAATACATAATCCAACATTCAGGCTGTCTGTCTATCAATAATTCAAAACAAACCTTGGCAAATGGAAAAACAAATTCACTATTAGGTAACCCATATAATAAGCAGAACAGAATGTTTGTTGAATGAATTCAAAATTGCTAAATGCTGCTGCCTGATTTTAATCTTTCTCTTCCATCTTCCAGTATGGAGTCTATTTTAAATACTACTATTGCTTCACCAATGAACATATACTCAGGATTATTAGTAGCTTCTTGGTAAATAACTCTGAAAGCAAAATATCTGTTTTTAAATTCAATTTTGATATCCAAACTTCAGTGTAATAAACAGACCTATCACTTAAAAACAGCTATACCAAATGACACCAAACCATTTAAAGATCAGAGGTCATTAAAAGGAACAGTGTGCTGAGAGCAATTTTAGTTAAGAGGAAATATTGTTGTGAAAATCCTAATTTACAAAGAATTATTTGTAGTAACACCGTATGCTGCCTCCGATAGCCAGGCCTTAATTGTTTTTTTAAGAGGTAAGCTTTTTATTTATCAAGAACGTTGCTGGGTGTGTGTAGTCTCGAACCCCAGGCTGCCGCAGTCTCAGGGATTCTCAATAACTCAACTCTCTCACTTTGCTATTCCTCCCAGCCAGGCCTTAATGTAAGACGCTGTAGATAATTACCTTTAACGAGAAACAGATCTATTCATCACACAGTGGCTTTCATCTCTTAGAAACATAAAAACATAGAAGCTTACAGCACAAAAGGAGACCATTTAGCCTGTTTTGCCTGTACTGGCTCTCTAAAAGAGCTGTCATGCTTAGTCCCACATTCCTGCTTTTTGTCCTTAACCTTGTAATTTCCTCCTTCTCAAGTACCTGTCCAAATCCTATTCATGGAATCTGCTTCCACCCTCTTTTCAGATGGAGCACTGAGCATCCCGACAATTCTGAGTGAAACAATTTCCCATCCTCCCACTTTTTGATCTTTTTAAAATGATTTTGAATCCATGATGTTTAGTTATTTACCAAGGGAGGAATCGCCCCAGATTTGCACTGAGGCCACATTAATTATGCATTCCTGGGAAACACACTGTTTCCATGGCGGGCAGAGTCTCATTTGCCCGCCAAGCCATCACCTTGCCACTTCATCACACTCGGCGTCATATTTAAAGTCCAGCCACGTGTACACCTCTCAGTGCTTCCAGCCCATGACTGCCGCAAAGAAGACATGGCCCTGAAAGATAAAAAGACTGCAGCCCCCAGGTTCAATGACAGGTCCCTCGAGTGCCTTTTGGACGCAGTGGAGGTGAACTGTGATGTCCCTTGCCCCCGCTCTGGCCATATGATGGGCAGCAACTTCACGAATTTAGCTTGGGAGGCGATGGCAGGTAGTGGCCAGCACCAACGCCCTTCAAAAAAGGACAGCCACCCAGTGCCACTACAGGATGAATGGTCTAATCCATTCTGCCAAGGTAAATCACTCTTCTCATCACTCTCAACTCACACACTCAAGCCCATCACACATCCAAGGGGACCTCATAACTCAATAGATAACACCATTGACTCTCTCACACACCCTCACATCTCCATCAGGCTCATATCTTCTGGAGCTTGCGTCCTCATCCTGTCCATGGCTCCGCTCACTGCACAAACATTTCATGCAGTGCCATGTGTCCTACTCACACTCTCTCCATTTGTTTTCATGCAAGAGAAGCCTGCTTACATCAGCAGGGAGAGGTCCTAGACTGGGGTGGAATGGCCTACATTAAGCTCCTTACTCACTTTCAGGAGTCTACCATCGCGCTGACTGGTGAGGACATGGACTGTGCCCGCGGCGACAGTGAGGTCAGCGGCGAACACCTTTATAAGGATCTTGCACCACATTATCCCTCTCTCAACACAAATGTGATGCTCTCTCTCCTGCTTTGGACTCTGCTGCCATGTACTAATTATCTCTACTTTGGTTCACAGGGAGCTCTGCCAAGCGACCGACGCCCGGAGCCAACCATTCCATCAGCTCCATCCAGGTCCTCATCTGAAGGCAGGTCTTTAATTATCTTAATTACTCTGTTAATGGCCTCAATTGGCCATTGACAGGTCAGCAGGCAGACAGCTGATTTCGCTGTCCGCCCGCCTTCCTAAAAATTTAAAGGGACCGGGATGACGTCGGGGGTTCCTCCCAACATCATCCCGTGTCATTTTCCCGTCGGCGAGCGGGCCCCGCCCCCAAATCGCCGACGTGAAAATTCAGGCCAAAGAGTAGAAATGTGATGAAATTTTACTGTTTAAGGGGGGTGGAGCAGGTGAAGCTGGATAGAAGGCCAGCAATAGGTGGAGGCAAAGGAGAGATTGACAACGATGTCACGGACAAAAGGACAAAGGGAGTGTTAATGGTATATGCCATCAGCATTCATGTAGCAACTGACCTTTCTTATGGCCCCAATATTTACTCAGAATTAGGCAGATTGGGGACACAGGTTGGGGGACGGGAGGGAGTGCAGAGTGAGACAGGATTTTCAGGTGCAAAACCTGGAAATAGGAATATAAGAAATAGAATCAGAAGTGGACCATTCCATCCTTCAAGCCTGCTCATCCTTTCGATAAGAGCATGGCTGATCTTCCACCTCCCTGCACTATACCTTATCACTTAACTCCCCTGTGTATCCAAAAAATATATCAATCTCTGTCTTGAGTACACTCAACAATTGAGCATTTACAGCCCTCTGGAATAGAAAATTCCAAAGATTCACTATGCTTTGAGTGAAGAAGTTTCTCCTTACCGCAGTCCTAAATGGCAGTCCATTATTCTGAGATTGTAAGCCCCTAGTTCTGGTTCCCTCGCAAGGGGAAACAACATCACAGCATCCACCCTGTCAAGTTCCCTCAGGATCTTCTATATTTCAATATCATCACCTCTCATTCTTCTAAACTCCAATGGGTAAATGCCCAACCTGCTCAGTCTTTTCTCATAAGATAACCCCTTCATCCTTCGACTGAGTCAAGTGAACCTTCTCTGAACTGCTTCTAAAGCAATTATATCATTTTTTAAGTAAGGAGAACAAATATGTACACAGAATTCCATATGCGGTCTAAGGCCCGGTACAGTTGCAGCAACACTTCCCTACTGCTATACTCAATTCCCCTAACAATAAATGCCAACATTCTATTTGCCTTCCTAATCACTTGCTGCACCTGCACACCAACTTTGTGCTTCATGCACCAGGACACCCAGATCCCTCCGTACCCTGGAGGTCTGCAGTCTTTCTCCATTCAAATAATATGCTACTTTTCTATTCTTCCTGCCAAAGTGGACCAGTTCACATTTTCCTACATTACACTCCATCTGCCAAAGTTTGCCCACTCACTTAACCTAACTAAATCACTTTGTAGATTCATTATGTCCTCTTTTTACTTACTTTTCTACCTATCTTTGTGTCCTCTGCAAGTTTAGCTACCATACATTCGGTCCCTTCATCCAAGTCATTAATATAGATTGCAAATAGTTGAGGCCCTACCACTGATCCTTGTGGCAATCCACTAGTAACAGCTTGCCAACCTGAAAATTACCCATTTATCCCTCCTCACTACTTCCTTTTAGCCAAACCATCCTCTATGCATGCGAATAAGTTACCCCCTACACCATGAGCTCTTACTTTGTGTAGTAACTTTTGATGTGACACCTTATCGAATGCCTTCTGGATATCCAAGTACACCATACCTACAGGTTCCTCTTTATCCACCTTGTTACGCCCTCAAAGAAATCTAATAAATTTGGCAAACATGATTTCCCTTTCACAAAACCATGTTGACTCTGCCTGATTGTATCATGACTTTCTAAATGTCCTGCTATTAACTCCTTAATAATGGATTCTAGCATTTTTCCTATTACAGGTGTTAGGCTAACTGGCCTATAGTTCCCTGCTTTCTCTCTCGTTCCTTTCTTGAACAGATACGTTACATTAGTGACTTTCCAATCCACTGGGGCTTTCCAAAATCAAGCGAATTTTGGAAGATCACAACCAATGCATCCACTATCTCTGCAGTCACTTCTTTTAAGTCCCAAGGATGCAAGCCATCAGGTCGAAGGGATTTGACAAACTTCAGTTCTAACAGTTTTCCCAGTACCTTTTCCCTACTGATTGTTCTAAGTTCCTCCCTCCCTTTTACCTCTTGATTTTCAAGTATTCTTGAGATTTCTTTATGTCTTCTACAGTGAAGACTGAGACAAAATACTTGTTCAACATTTCCACTATTTCATTATTCCCATTATTAATTCTCCAGTCTTACCCTCTGAAGGACCTACACTCATGTTAGTTACTATTTTCTTTTTAAATACTGGTAGAAGCTCTTACTAGCTGTTTTTATATTTCCCGCTAGTTTTCTCTAATACTCTAATTTCTCCATTTTTATTAATTTTTTAGTCATTCTTTACTGGTTCTTAAAATCTGTCCAATCTTCTCACCTACCACTAATCAATGCAATATTGTACACTTTTTCCTTCAATTTAATATTATCCTTAACTTCCTTAGTTAGCCACAGATGGTGCATCCTTTTCATACAGCCTTTCTCAATGGACTATATCTTTGATGAGAGTTATTAAATACCTCCTTAACTGTCTGCCACTGCTTCTCTACTGTCTTACCTTTTAACTTATCCCCCAGTTCACGTTAGCCAACTCTGTCCTTGTAATCACCTTTATTTAATTATAAGACACTAGTCTTAGATCCATATCATTCTCCCTCAAACTGAATGTGAAATTCCATCATTTTTTTCTTTATTCTTTCATAGGGTGTGGTCACTGCTAACAAGGCCAGCATTTGTTGTCCATCCCTAATTGCCCTTGAATTGAGTGGCTTGCTAGACCTTTGCAGAGGGCATTTAAGAGTCAACCATATTTCTGTGCATCTGGAGTCACTTACAGGCCAGACCAGGTAAAGATGACAGATTTCTTTCCCTAAAGGATATTAGTGAACCAGATGAGTTTTTACAAAAACTGATGCTAGTCATGGTCACTATTACTGAGACTAGATTATATTCCAGATTTATTAACTGAATTTAAATTCCACCAGCTGCCATTTGAAACCATGTCCCCAGAGAATTAGCCTGGGCCTGTGGATTACTAGTTCAGTGACATTACTACCATGCCACCACCTTCCCAAAGGCACGTTATTATCACTGTTGCCAAGAGGCTCCCTTACTAAGAGGTCACTAATTAATCCTGTCTCATTGCACATTACCAGGTCTAAATTAGCCTGCTCCCTGGCAGGCAATAGAATGTACTTCTCTAAAACTTGTTCCGAATACACTCTATGAACTCATCATCCAGGCTACCTTTGCCAATCTGATTCATCCAAACTATACAAAGATTAAAATCACCCATGTTTATTGCAGTACCTTCCTCACAAACCCCATTATTTTTCCTGTATGCTCTGTCCTACTGTGTAGCAACTGTCGAGGAGCCTATAAACTACTCCTACAAGTGACTTCTTACCTTTGCTATTATCTCTACCCAAACTTGATCTTCTGAACTCAGGTCAGCTCTCACTATTGCCCTAATGTCATCCTTAATTAATAGAACCACCCACCATCTTTTCCTGGCTTCTTGTCCTTCAGAAATGTTAAATACCCTTGAATATTGAAGTCCCAGCAATGGTCACCTTGCAACCCTAGTTGTACGATTCGCCAGAACACTGGTTCCAGTGTAGCTCAAGTGAAGACCGTCCCAATGGTGCAGCTCCCAAATATTAAAAATTAATTTTTCCCACACCAATCTTTCAGCCACACATTCAACTCTTTAATCTTATTTACCCTACACCAATTCGCTTGCAGCTCAGGCAGTAATCCAGAGATTATTACCTTTGTGGTTCTGCATTTTAGTTTAGCTCCTAGTTGCTAAGCAGAATCTCTTTCCTTGTTCTATCTACATCATTGGTACCCAGGTGGATCATGACAAATGAATCCTCCTCCTCCTCCCACTTTAAGTTCCTCTCCAGCCTGAGCAGGTGTCCTGAACCCTGGCACTGGGCAGATAACACAGCCTTCTGGACTCATGTTTTCAGCTGCAGAGAACTGTGTCTATTCCCCTGACTATACTGTCCCCTACATACCACCACATTTCTATTTACTCCCTGTACTTGAATGGCTCTCTGTCCAACAGTGCCAATCAGACTGGCATCCACCAGCTCCTACAAACTATAGCTGCAACACAGCACCTGCCCTGCCATCCTATTTGTTTTAATGAGCTATTTAATTGTTTTCTTAATTAAATTTTAATTAATACTTCTAGTCCTGCTTGTGCTCATATTCTTATTATTCTTAGTATTTCAATTAATGTTATACTTACCCCAATTAAAATTCCCTAGTTTAGATAAGACAAAAAGAGATGCTCACCAACCAGCCAATCACTTACTTCCTTTCCTCTCGCATCACACGTCAATTTTCTTTACAATGCTCTGAATACAGAGACTCACCCATCCACCAACCATCACCACACCAGCAACCCCCCCAGCTCTTCAAACTGTCGCTGCTGTCTCTAGGTTACCCTCTGATTCTCATATGCAACTTGTGTCTTCTGCAGCTACTGGAGGCTGAAAGAAGGTAGAGAAAGGAGCACCTCTATCCCTTTGCACCAAATTCTCAAATGAACCAACTTCTTGCACTTGGTCTACATCACACTCTGACATAGTCTCCTCTCATGTGCCCCTTACTCCATGCGGTTTGCAAGCCTGTTTGCTTTTACAGAACTCCGATGATTCACTCCCAAGTTGAAATGCTAGCTCACCTTCCTGATACAACAATTAACACCTAATGGAGACAACCACTTTCAGCTAATTGACATATAAATGCCACTGCCATGGAGCTCCCTGTTTATCTAGACTACTTAACTAACTTTGCAGTTTGAAAGTTCTACGTTAGAGCCTGACTCCTAATCTAAACTTAAACTTGAGAAAACCCTACCAGAACTCACCACCTGAACCAAATTCCTGACTTCACAATCAGTCCACGTTGCACTCTGGTGTAGTCACCTCTCCATGCATCCCCTTACTCCATGATTCCCAAATAACTTTGTGTCATCAGCAAAACTGAGGTGAGTGAAAAGATTGCAATGTATCCGAGTCAAAGTCATTAATAAATATTGTGAATAGCTGAGACTCAAACACTAATCCAGCCAGCCAACTTAAAACATCTGTTTACCCCTACTCTGTTTTCTGTCCACTAATCAATCCTCAATCCATGCTAAAATATTGCCTCCAATTCCTGAGCCATAATTTTGTGCGACACATTATTGAATGTTTTTTGAAAATGCACCATACCAAATGATTACCCCCTCAAACACACTGCCAGTTACAGCCTCAAAAAGCTCAATTTGGCTTATCAAACATGATTTCCTGTTTATAAGTCTGTTAACTCTCTATAATAATATGATTCTCCAATTGCTCTGTTAACATGGTGGAAACATGAACCATAGATTGGAGGTGGGAAGATTTATTAAAGATGAGATAAATATGTGTTGCCTCCTTCATAGTTCACTATGAAATGCTGTAGCCTGAGTTATATCTGTGTTTACCAGAGTGAGTGATGACAGTGCTGTGATCAGAAAAAGTGACTATTAAATAATGTGCTTGCCGGGTTGTTACTTCTGACAACTAGCAAGCTGTCAAGTGAGAGAACACATTGTTAAAGTGGATCAGTCATCTGATGCATTAGAATAGACTATCTGCTAAAGTGCTATTCTGCATTGTACGATAATGAAAGGCTCTCCACTGCTGTCATTCATTCATTCTTTGCAGAACAGCTCAGCCATCCATTTGACTGCTTGAAAACTTTGTCAGATGTATGAACTTTTGACTGCCTTCAGAAGTACTAATGGGGTCTATACTGCAGAGTTTGTGTACACATTCTCCTGGGCAATGTGAGTTTCATAATTTGACTGCCTTCCAAAGCATTTATTGATTCTGTACCACACAGTTTGTTTATTCAGCTGTTCTGGAAAGTGAGTTTGATGGATTTGAAAGATTTATGTGCTTCGGAAGAGGATGATGTCAAGTTCCCATTCAATGTTGGTTTGTTTATTTTGACAGATTTATGAGCTTTTCAACAACTTCAAAATCTTACTATAGGACTTGTGAGTTCTGCTTTTAAAGTGAATACTGGGTAGGGAGGCTTTACACTGATCTGAAGAATTGCTTCTGGGAACAGAGGTGGCCCTTTTAACCCAGCCATCTCAGCATCAGCCCACCTCCGTCCCTGTCTCACCTGCCTCCAGCAGTAGGCTCAACTCCAGGCCCTCCCCTAATCCAGGAGATGAAAATCCCGCCTTCTGGCACTGCCGAGATGGAGGTAGGATTGTGACATTTGGAAAATTCTCTACTTCCGATTCCTGTCTCCATGATGAAAAGCCGGCACAAAGTATTTTTTAATGTCTTTGCCATTTCCTTAGTTGCTGTTATAATTTATTCTGTCTGCTCCTCTAAGGGACCCATATTTATTTTTCCTAATCTTTTTATTTTTCCTCACATACAGGGCAATGTACCCTCTAAGCTGCAGACCAGGCAGCAACCCAAAAATTTGCACACAGGCTGCAAACAAATTGGCCTTTTTAATTTACCATGTGTGTGGCCACGCAAAAAGTGTAAAGGGGCCACACAAAATCAACTGCACATTCCAAACAATAATGGGACAGCATGTTGTTACAGAAGCTTTGTTTTTATGTATCTTGCTAGCTTACTCTCATATTCTTTTTTCCCCATTTTTAATTACTTCTTGGTCACGCATTTCTGAATTCTAAAATCCTCTCGAACCAAGGCTCACTACGATTTTTGGCAACATTAGAAGCCTCTTCCTTTTATTTAATATTATTTCTAACTACTCTTGTTAGCTATGGTTGGACCATTTTTTTCTGTGGGCTTTTTTATTTTTTAAAGGAATGTACACTTGCTGCAAATTATGAATTAATTCTTTAAATGTTTGCCTTTGCTCTTCTATCATCATATCTTTTAATGTTGTTTCCCCATCTACAAAAGGCATCTCATCACTTGTACCTATGTAGTTTGCTTTGTTCAGATTTAAGACCCTAATTTTGGAATAAACTAAATCACGCGCAAAAGCAATATAAAATTCTGTCTTATTATGATCACTTTTCCTTTACTACAAGGTTACTAATTAGTCCTTTCTCATTGTGCAACACTATATCCAAAGTAATCTGTTTCCTAGTTGGTTTCTCAATCTACTGATCTAGAAAACTGTCTGGCATTAATCCCATGAACTTGCCCTCCACATTATTACTGCAAATTTAATTTGTCCAGTCCATCTAAAGATTAAAGTCCCCCATGAATACTGTATTAACTTGGGATGTACTCCTGTAATTTCCTGATTTCTATGTCCGGCACTGTAACTACTGTTACCAGGCCTTTAAACTATTCCTTCAGTGTTTTCTGCCCCTTGTTATTTCTTAGCTCCACACAAACTGATTCTACATCTTGAATTTCCTGGGGTTTAAAATTCCTCAAATGTATGGGTAATGTCAGCAAGGACAGTATGTAGATAAGGAACAGAAAGCATCTTAGATATATTATTTAGGAGCTTCAGAAATAACCATTCAGGAGAAGGCAGCAATGTTATATTTAGAGATGTTGCGGCTATGATTAGATAGATAAGAGTGATATTCTGGATATGATTGGATAGGTAATAGTAGAACTAAAAGTGAGGGCAATCCCACTGAGCTGGGCAATATAGGAGAAGCCCTCTTGTCCATCATGGGCAAGATCTTAGCTCGTATCCTCCTGAACCGCCTTTGTCCCGTCTCTGAGGAGATCCTCCCAGAAACCCAGCGTGGCTTCCGAACATCCCGGGGTACTGCGGACATGGACTTTGTGGCTGGACAGCTCCAGGAAAAATGTTGGGAGCAAAACCAAGAAATGCTCCTCGTCTTCATTGACCTGACCAAGGCATTTGATTCTTTAAATCGTGAAGTTCTATGGATCATCCTCCAACACTTTGGTTGCCCGTTGAAGATTGTCACCATCCTGAGACTCCTGCATGACAACATGGCCGCCATCGTCCTGAGTGGAAGATCTGAAACTGACGGCCTTTCACATCCAGACAGCGGTCAAACAAGGTTGTGTGATCGCCCCCACCTTGTTCACCATTTACCTGACCATTATCATCCACCTCATCCGACATGACCTACCACCTGGTTGCTTCCAGGCAAAAAACAAAATTCACCACATGGACATCCATGACCTTCAGTTTGTGGATGACTGCTGCGTGGTGACTCACTTTGTACAGGACATGCAAAGGACGCTTGACCTCTTCAACACCTTGTATAAGAAGCTTGGCCTGTCCTTAAACATTGCCAAGATGAAGGTCCTTCACCAACTTTTCCATGCTTGTTGAGCATTCCCCGCACCATCCACATAGATGAGGTGGCTCTGGAGTATGTGCAGCACTTCCCTTATCTCGACAGCCACCTCTCCCAGGGAACTACCATCAATGAGGAAGTCCAACACCGAGCCAACTGTGCCAGTGTTGCCTTCTTCAAGCTGCGCCAACGTGTCTTTGACAACAGGGACCTTCGCAAGTCAACAAAAGTTCTGGTTTATGAGGCTGTTGTGTTAACCACCCTCCTCCACTGCAGCGAAACATGGACTGACTACAGACGCTACATTAAGATCCTCGAGAGCTTCCAGCAGCGGGGCTTGCATCGAATCCTGAGGATCAAATAGGAGGACTACCGGACTAACACAAGCATCATCCATAAAGTTACACCTACCAGCATTGAAGCCCTGCTCCTGCGGAACCAACTCCGATGGATGGGTTATTGCGTCGGATGCCTGAAAACTGCCTCCCCCAGCAGGTTTTCCTCTCACAGCTCTCCGCAGCCAAAGGAAAAGGTATAAGGATGCGCTCAAGGTCGCCCTAAAGCATGGAGGCAGTAACACTACTGACTAGGAGGAGAGTGCTGCCGATCGCTCAGCATGGCACCGCCTGGTCCATCAAGGTGCAAGCCACTTCTAGGCTCAGCGACTCGACAGCGAGATGAAATGGCAGCGCCATGGGAAGGAGAAGGAAGCCAACCTGGGACAGCGATTTCCACTCCCCTGCGCAACAACTTGCTCCCACTGCGGAAGAACTTGTGGATCCAGAATTGGGTTCATCAGTCATCTGAGGTCTCACCAAACCTGACAGACATCATCCTCGATTCTGAGGGACCGCCATTGACGATAGGAGAAGTATTGACAGAGTGCTAAAAAGTTACAGGGAGGATCATTAGGGATAATGTATCTCTTTCTTCTTTGGGTCTCTTCTGGACCCAGCTCCGCTTCCTGGTAGATTTATTTGGCAGGAAAGCCACATCAGCTTCCCCACTCAGGCCACCAGTTAAAATAACTCTCATGGTCTGATGATGTTATCGAACCCTGATCTGAATACCTAAAGTAGCACGACACAGGTATGGCAAAGCTGACCTTGCAGGTTAAAACTGAAGAGAGAGGATCACAACAGGCATCAGTGGACAAGTCTCCCTGCCCATTTTAACTGCCTGCATGCTTTTTGCTGGGTGGCCAGGATTAAAACTATTACCTCTGCAAGGGTCCTAGGAAATCATTACAGAAGCTGAAATTCCGAATAGAACAAATCTGTAATGTGAGCTTTCTTGCTGGTCTCCATGAGATTACAATAACGCCATATTACTGTATTACAATGTGACAATTCTCAGGTATTAATCATACTAATCGCCCTCCTGAATGTTTTACTTACTTGAACTGAAGCAATCAAAAATTAAAGTTTTTTGGTGCCAATAGCATCCTACTTTTTGAACCTACTAAATTCAAAACCATAATGCTGCTCATTTCAGGAAAATCAATAATGCAGTACAGAATTAATGAAGTCCACTGAAATCCTTGCAAGTATAATGCAAAATGGGAATCAAACTACTGGAAGGACGTGACTGGGCAAGTTACAGTAAGAGTTCAAAAACATAAAATATAGATTCTTTTTCTCCAAACTGCATCTACAACTCATACTGTCAGTAATGACAGAATGATGTATCAGCAACGGTACTGACATATTTGAAAATCTACATGGGTCAAGTAAGAAAAAATATCGTTAATACATCACATTTATTGCTGCAACATCTATATGCTGTTATTAATAATCAAGATTTTTACAGCACAGAAGGCACCTATTTGGCCCATTGCAGTAGTGCCAGATCTCGGAAAGTACTATCCCATAGTGCCATTCCCCATATTCTTCAAACATTTTCTTCTTCAAATATGTAACCATTTACCTTTTAAAAGCTTTTACGTATTCTCCTATCACTGCTGTTTCTGATAAGAATTCCAGATGAGTATAAAGGAACATTTCTCTGAGCCACTCCTTTCATTCTTTTAATTATCTTAAATTTATTCCATTTAGTTACTGACAACAATAATGACAACAACTCATATTTATATAACCCCATTAATGTAATAAAACACTTCAAGGCACTTCACAGGAGCATTACAATGCAAAATTTGACACCGCACCACATAAGGAGATGTTAGGGCAGATAACCAATAGCTTGATCAAAGAAGTAGAGTTTAAGGAGCATCTTAGAGGAGGAAAGGGAAGTAGAAAGATGGAGAGCTTCAGGGAGGGAATTCCATAGCTTAGGATCTTGCTAGCTGAGGGCATGGACACCAATGATGGAGCAATTAAAATCAGGGATGCTCAAGCAGCCAGAATTAGAGGAGCACAGGTATCAAGGTTGACCTTACAATCAAAGGTTATTTTGGGTCTATTACATTTAATATGTGAGTCATTGCTACCATCTTGTATGTATATGTGTATGTGAGTACATAATATAGTTTAATATAATACAGTTTTACATAATATAGTTTTAAATATATAGGCCAGAATTTTCCATTTGTCGGTCGGGCAGCCAATTACCGCTGGAGAAACAGGCCACACCGCCATTTTCCGTGGGCAGGCCAATTAAGACCCACCCAGCGGGTAAGCGACTCCCGTGGAGAATGGGAAAATAGTGGCGGGGGCAGGCGGCCTCAGACTGCCGGTTCCAATGAGGAGCTGGCAGCCTGTATAAAGAGTGGCCAGGCAGCCTGCTCGAGGCAGTGCACCATGGCCACTCGGGGAGAGAGGGAGGGAGGACCGATTGGACAGCAGCATGAGCAGGAGGAGGGGGGCAGGCTGCAGGAGAGGCCAGTGGGAGGCCACTGTGCCCCCCGATTTTCAGATGCATGCCTTGCTGTTCTCCTGCAAGAGGTGTCCATCCGTCAGCACCTTCCATGTCCGGAGGATGGGAGGAGGAGGGCCCCCCATGTCACCAGCCAGGCGTGGGAGGAGGTGGGTGATGCTGTAAGTGCCCATGATGATGTGCGGCGGACTGGCACCCAGTGCAGGAAAAGATTCAATGACTTGCTGTGCTCTGGATGGGTGAGTACCATGGCTGTCTTGGCCATTTGACCCAGATGGCAGCCTTAGCCTTTGAGCCCCCCCACCATGTCTTGCTGTCGTTATTGCATAGGGCATCTGTCGCACGCTAGGTAGGCAAATGGGTATTGACCATACTTACATCAGCCTTAGTGGTTGAGGAGAAGAAGGGTTCTCCCCACAGCATATGTTGGTGTTTGTGGCATTTGAGTAGTCTGGGGGCAACCTGCAGGGGAGGCCGCACAACACATACTCAGAACTCCAACACATGTCATATTGATGGTAATGAGATGGTGGAAGGGCAGCCTCAGGGTATTTTGGGCAAGTGCCATCTGCTGGCATCGGCGCCACACCTAGTTGCGCCTCCTTGCCATGGGCACTAAGACCCGTGTGATATTCAAAGTGATGGACGCCGAATGTGTCCAAGGTGGCCGTTGGGGGAGGGGGTTGGGACCAGCCGTACTATCTCCTGGGGACTGATCACCAGTAGTGTGGACAGGAGCCGCTGGAGGCCTCAGATAGGCCACTGTGGTTGGGGTGTGGTGTGTGTGTGCAGACTACATGTGCGAACAGCCCCAATAAATCCTCTTCTCTGTTTTGCAGGCAAAAAGTCACCACAATGCCCGGGAGCGCCAGAGGACTGGAGGTGGGCGCACCCTCCTGCATCGCCTCACGCCTTTTGAAGAGCAGGCCATGGAGCTGGGCAGCAGTCCGGAGGCCAGGATGGCCGGGGGCGGCGAGGCTGGGGTCCAGCGGCCAGGTATTTGAGGTCCACAGTCCCATCCACTCTGTCTGCACACCATCCAAACCACTGATGGTTGCTGCAATCGTTAATGCTGAAACAATGCTCATTCACAGACTCAGACATTCTGACGTGTGGGTCATACAGAAGGGACCCTCGTCCCCTTGAGGATTCGCATCTCCACCACCTTCCAAAGTCACCTTATCCCATTTGTGGCCACTATCACCATGGTCTAACATGACATTGGATCGCTGCTGCACAGCCAAAGAGTTATTTCATCTGAGGGGGTTTGGGACCTCCAGCACCCTTTCAGCCAGTGCGCCCCACATTACTATGTCTAAAAGGTCCTCAGCACCTCAGCTGTGAACCTCATGGCACTCAACTTAGATGAAGGCCACCACATTACTCATCCCTGCGCCAAGGGGAAATGTTGCCTTCTGCCCACCCCGTCTATGCCACTCCTTACGGAATGAAGGCCAATAATGTGACCTTTCAATCTCCTGTGATCGATGGCAAATGTCTCAACTGTTTGTGATGTTTCCTCAGCCCCACAACTATCCAGGCCACAATGCATCCAGGTCAGGTACCCCTACACTCTCCTCATTCCTATGGTTCATAACATGCCATGTGGCATTCCTGAGACCATCTGACCAGCCTGTCTGCATGTGCGTTTAATGGTTGGGGCTCGTCTTGACTCTTATCCACCTCACCAATGTTCTTCTCCTTAGGGTCTTGAAGGGTGAGCGATTTATGAGGCTGGGGGGGAAAGTGATGAAAGGTTGAACTGACTGTACACTAACTGATGCAGTGTCCTTGTTGTTAATTTCAGAATTACCACCAGATCGCCGCGCCCATAGACACCGCAGCCCCCCCTCCACACTTGAGGGCCAACATATGCAACTTGCGGCACATCATTTCAGCCAGCCAGGCACCAGCACAGACACACACACCTCGGTGGGGACTTTACCGTCAGCTAGTGTCCCGGGTCACAGGGGAGAGGGCACATCACGATTGCCGGAGGAGATGGTAGGGGCAGAGAGTGCCAATGGTGCCAGCAGCCGCAGGGCTGCAGGGGACAAGGCACATGCTGAGTCCGGCACTGATGACGTGCCTCTGGAGTTGTCCCCATTGCAGCAGCTGCAGGACAGGCGGCAGGAAGTGCGTTTGCATCTGGCAGGGTTGCATGAGGGAATGGTTCAGTTGGTCTCTGCGATGGAGGAGTCCAGGCAGAGTGCACGTGAAGGCATTAACCTCAGGGCAGAGCTTCAGGCTTCCTCCAATGAGATTTTGGTGACTCTCATAGAGAGGGGCTTCAATTGAATGGAACATTTTATAATTGTGATACGCTCTGACCTGCAAACCCTCACAGCGGTACTGGCCACGGGTGGTCATTCCCAATGTGGGAGATGATGTGGACACCAAGCGTTGGCACTCGGTGCCCATGCATCTGCGGTGAGCAGGGAGGTCGAAAGGGACCTCACATCGGTGCAGCAGCTGCCTGTCGTCGCTGTGAGTTCCTCTCAGGGCGCTCCGGATGAGGGCAGCAGCTCCTTCGCCCCTCTGCCAGTCAATGTTTCTTCCGTTGAGGCTGCAACAACTGGGGTGGTGCCAGTTCAGGAACTGGCCACTTACTCCCAGGCGGGGCCATCACAGGCTCTACGGGCCAGAGGACGCCCGCCAAGGTAATCGAGGCCAATAGGACAGCAGAGTCAGCAGGCTGTCTCACAAGCCACTCCGAGCGATGGGGCAGCACCTAGACGTAGCACCCGCAAACGTAAGCATAAGGCACTTTAGGCACTCCATGGGTATGTCACTGGTGATTTTGTGTTGGCCTTAGAATAGGGACCCATATTTTTGTGATCGCAAAAAAGTGCTGTGTGCTTTTCTTTTGGACAAAATAAAGTCCACCTTTGTTACCATAGCTGAGGGTCTTTTGTTTGTGGTGCGTTTTTCTTTTTCACATATTTATCATGAGTGTTTGAGTGGACATTGATGTTTCTGTACTAAGCCCTTATTTGCAGCTGAACAGGTGGAAGATGTAGCTCCTAAGTGCCACGTGTGGAAGTACCAGGCAATGTTGTTCCTGCTGATCCATGTGTGTGGAGCTAGCTGAAGGTTCTTTCGATTAAATTGTCACGGGTGTCCCTGCCTCCTTGGTGTAAATGCAGGTCATCGTTCTGCCCCTCATCATTACCCTGTGCTTCCTCATCCTCTGAACAACTGCTGGATTCATCATGTGCAGCCTCATCCACTGCGTCAAGGTCTTCATCGTCAACTGCATCCCCCCTTTCCAGCACAAGATTGTGCAGGGCGCAGCAGCCTACCACTATCAGAGAGACGCGATCTGGGGGTACAGGAGTGCGCCCCTGAGTGGAAAAGGCAATGGAAGCGCAACTTGGGAAGACCGATGGCTCTCTCCACCACAGCCTTTGTGGTGCCATGGCTCCTATTGTACCGCTGCTCAGCTTCTGTTCTTGGACGGCGCAGTGGTGTCATGAGCCACCTTCGCAGGGGATAGTCCTTGTCACCCAGCAGCCAACCATCCAGCTGAGTCCCGGAACCTGGGGGTGTTTGAGGATGTAGGCGTCGTGGGAGCTGCCTGGGTACCTTGCACAGACTTGTAGAATCAGCATCCTGTGATCACACACTATCTGCACGTTCATGGAGTGGAAGCCCTTCCTGTTGACGAAGGCACCGGGCTCACCTGCTGGCGCCTTGATGGCCACATGCGTACAGTCTATAGCACCCTGGACACGGGGGAAGCCAGCAATGGCCGCGAAGCCTCTGGCTCGCTGTGTCTGACTTGCCTAGTCGCAGCAGAAGTGGATGAAGGTGGATACCCGTCTGAACAGAGCATCTGTAACCTGCTTGACACAAGTGTGGACAGCTGACTGGGAGACACCGCAAAGATCACCCACCGAGCCCTGGAAGAAGCCAGAGGCATAGAAGTGGAGGGCAACTGTGAGCTTCAGAGCTGCTGGCATGGGGTGTCCACCCACACAGTTAGGGGAGATCTCAGGGCCAATCATCTGACAGATATAGTTGACTGTCTCCCTTGAGAGTCGGAGCCTCCTTCAGCACTGCACCTCAGTAATACTGAGGTAGCTGCTTTGCCGCCTATATACCCTGGCAGCAGGATAGTGGTATCTTCTGCGGCCCCTTGCACCTTGGACAACCTCTTGCCCCTGCGCCCCTTGTGCCTGCGCCTGGCCTCCCAAAGGTGGCTCCCCTGGAGGCTGATTGTCCAGTCCTGGCCTCCTCCTTATTCTATCCCTCCCTTCCTCCTCAGAGGAGCTGCCTCCAGTGGAGATGTCAGAACCCATACCCCCAGGCTAAATGGAGGCCTCCGGAAAGCTGCAGGCCCGAGAAAGATTACTGTCTGCAGACTGGTTTCAAAGTACACAAAAAGCTCTTGGAAATCGATGAGAACTGCTAACAACCAAACAGGCAATTTTAAAAAACTTTCTGGAATTAAAACTTCATGGAAAACATGAACAACCCCTCTGAGTCCACATATCCCGCCAGTGCATGAGTTTTATTAAAAAGTCTCCTACCCGCCTGCCCATTGGGCTCGTGCTCCGACCTGAAGTTCGCACGAGCCCCTCAAAATCCTGAACAATTGACAAGTTAAGGGCCTTAACGAGGCCTTCAATTAATGGCAGGCGAGCACCCCACTGCTCTGCATGCCCGCCGACCGAAATATCGCGATGCCGCGCGCTGACGTCAGCGCCCGACATTTTAAGCACTGATGTGCGGGCTCTGCCACCCGCACGTCAGCCGGAAAATTCTGCCCATAATGTGGTTTCCCAATAGTCTGGTCAGCGTTGGAGATGGGAGAGGCTATGGAGGGATTTGAAAATGAGTCTGAGAACTCACAAATTGATTTAAAAACTTATTTTGTTCTAATCAAAAGAGCTCTATTTTCTTCAGATACTCCTCATAATTAAAACCTGTTACTCCGGGTATCATCTTAGTGAACCTCTGCATCGTTCTTCCTTAATTAAGGCATCCAAAACTAACTATGGCCAAATCAATGATTAGCATAGGAAGCATTACCTTTTAACCTTTTAAATCAATGATTAGCATAGGAAGCATTACCTTTTAACCTTTTGTAAGGCATCCAAAACTAACTATGGCCAAATCAATGATTAGCATAGGAAGCATTACCTTTTAACCTTTTGTATTTTATGCCCCTATTATAAAACTGGGCACCCAGCATGCTTTCTTGTTATAGCTTATTCAACTTATCCTTCATTTTTAAAGATCTGAACTCTCTTTGGCCCTCCATGGAGTACTGACATGGGGGACAATTTTCTCCATGTCGGACGGGCCGGTCGGGAGCAGGCGCGGAGCCGATCGCCACCCGATCGGCTGCGCGCTGCCATTTTACGTGGGCAGGCCAATTAAGGCCTGCCCAGCGTGACACACACTCGCATGCACGCGGAAGAGCACAGAAATCTCCCTGAGGCTACTCCATGCCTCAGGGAGATTAAGTTCAGTTCAATAGATTTTTAAAATAAAAAAAATAAAATTATTCAAACATATCCCCTCATGTGACAGTGTCACATGAGCTGGGACATGTTTATGAATTTTAATAAAATTTTTAATTTAATTTTTAAACCCTTCATGAAACCTCATCCCGCCCATGGATGAGGTTTCATGAAAATTGCGAAGGCCGCCTGGGCTCTTTGCCTGCCCACCAACCTTAAAGTTGGATGGGCAACTCTTTCGAGTGCAATCACAGTTCTTGGTTTCCGGGAGTGGGACATGAACCCACAACCCTCTGATTCAAAGGCGAGGGTGCTATGAAATGAGCCACAGCTGACACCTACCCTGACAATCACTTCAATTAGATAATTAAGGCCTTAATAGGCTTTTGACAGTACAGTGGGTGCGCAGTCGACTCTGGTGCGCACCCGCCAAACTGAAGATTGGAAAGACGTGCGATGACATCGGGACACATGCCCGACATCACCGCGCGTCACATTACAAGTCAGAGTGCAGGGCCCACCCCCACATGCCGAACGGAAGATTTTGGCCATGGCATACATCATTACTAGGTTCCACACATCCACATATTCATTTTATATAGCAGTAAAGCTGCAAATGTCGATCTCAGTTCTAAGTAAACCAATGAGTTCAAATTTATTGCAAAGGTAATAATTTGTAGTAATGATGTAAATGAATTTGCACTATTAGTAAATTATACAAATAAGTCTGTTTAAAAAGTAAATATGCACAAGTTTTTGCAAAGTGAATGTTATGCTCAGGTTTACACTCAAACCCATTTGCTTATCACCAGCATAATTAGTCATGCACCAGCACAATCAGGCAGCATTTTAAAAAGTAATTAAAAAAACAAATATTTTGCATTAAAAAAATCATTAAGACTGGTAAATTGTTACAGTTTTGTTAATATAGTTAAATCTGGGTTTATCACAAAAAATAAGCATTTTTAATCAATATTGTCCACTATCAGTGGGTAACCCATTTCTACGTGAATAAAAATTATCTTAAACAAATAGAGCCAATTACTGTTTACATTGGTATTCAGTAGTGAATTTCAGGATAAATTAAAAATAAAAAATTAGAAGCTTTTAAAGTGCGCATATTAATGCCCTTGCACTTAAACATAGCTTTATCTTAAGAACCTCTTCAAAGACTAGAAAAGGGACACAATTTACGGAAACCCATCATGGTAATTAATTTGATTGGGGACACGACCAGTGTTGTGGGCAGAGGCCGGCATCAAGTACAATGCTTTTTAAACTACTGTAAAGCAAAACACAGAAATACAATCTGCCCTGGACCTCGTAGGTGATCCTTTTCGCTGATTTGGCTAAATTTGGGTGGCCAGGCCATGTGGCTTTCCACCTGCCCATTAATTGCTTCTACATTATTTTAAAATGTTTTATTTTAAATATCCATTTTTGGATTTATTAAAATTGTATCATCATTGTGAGGTGTTTTCTTCTTTCCTCCAACTGTCTTAAATATCAATGAGTCAGATATAGGATGAGTAAAGTATTCTCCAATTTTCCCCAACAATATCCTTGATACTTCCCTTTGACAGGTTCCGGATTTATCTATTTATCTATAAAATCCTTCCTTAACACCTCAGTAAGCTTAAACCATTATGCAAAATTCCATTTCATGTGACAACTTGATGACTTTTAGAATAGGTAGAGCTTATTTAGAAATGATTCCATTTGCCTGGCCCCTTGTTCCTATAAAACTATTTTGAGATCACAAGGAAACCAGACGCAGCTCCACACAAATTTGACAGCATCAAATTTAAGAAACCCCAAAATCACAAAATTAAAATCAATTTTAACTCCGGTCCTATGATATTAAAAGAAACTTGTTGGAGAAGAAGGAACTTACCAAGGTCAAATCTCCCTTCTCATTGTTTCCATGTCAATCGTTTCACTATGGACAAGTATTAACTCTCTAAATTTTTCAGCAAATTTCACCCAACTAAAGTTTAAACTTAGAGGTCAGCACTTTGTGGAGTCCGGGTGGATCTTCAGTTTGCGTAGGAGGGCAAGCCTAGCTACTTTTCTGGGGTCATGGTCATTCGCACTTTTCAAGTAGTCCTCCTGGTTTCTACCAGGGTGGTGTGTGTGGCTTGGTGAGGGGTTGGAAGCGGGTGGTTACACTCCATTGATGTGTCTCTTAAAATTGAAATTGGGATCCCACTCCATTCTTAGGACCCCAATTTCCATGAGAAAGAAGCCTATCCTCTTATCCTAGGCAGGCTCTTTGGTCGCTCAGCACCTGCCTCCCTGAAAGTTACAGTAGAATGAGTAAAAGGGCCATAAGATTACCAACCTAATTTTTTGGTCCTCACCACCCTGTTAAGGTTGATTTTCTCAAGTAAAAATTAGCCCCCTTATTTCCTATTCAATGACCCTACATATAAAACCGAAAAAAACCTATATCTTTCTTATGTGTTTTCCACAGGCAATACTGCGTCAAAAGATCTGTGCATCTAGAAACTTAACTCTGTCTTTCCCCAATCCATTGAAAATTTTACCATTTATGGTATTTTACATTCTCGATTCTTTTTCCCCAAATATATTGCTTCACATTTAGTTACTTATTATTCCCACCTCCTCTAACCTATTTTCTTCAGTTTTGCATATTTTTTCTCCCAGTGCACCATGCCTTCTGATTCAGTATTTCTCACAAATTCGGAGTATTCACATGGTGATGTATGGATAGGCCAAATGGCTATTTCGTGTTCCATGTTATGCTCTGAACAAATCTATGTTCTGCTACAATAGTATGTAGCCTTTCCATGGGACTTGAAAGAATAGCACATTTGAGAACTGTTCATTGAGTAAATAGGACTGCAAAGTGGTATAAATTGTGGGTACTGTATTGTACATAGATACAAAATGAAACTCTGTAAACTAAGTGTTTTTGTGTTATAGCTGCATCCATTCCAGCACATTGTTCAAAAATTAATTCGAACACAGATCCTCTCCATAGCCCCACCCTTCAGAATCCACATCTTCTGATCCTGCCATGTGCTAAAGAAGCTACTCTGAGATTAAAAAGCTACTGTTTGTTATAGAAGTGAGGTGAAAAAGGCAAGAAAACTGCTTAAACAGAAGCTTCTGTTCCCAGGACATTAGCCTAGTCTATCCATTGAGTTCCCATCTTCCCCTCCTCTTGATCTTTTTGAAGCTCAAGTTCACATGAGACCATTCCAGTTAATTCAGGGACAAAATAATGCAAGATGAGACAAGTACGTTTGTGACATGAATAGAAGTTGCGTGAAAAGGAGAATTTGATTTCATGCCTTGAAGGAAACACATAAGGTCTGGTTGTGAATTTTCCCGTATAACTATGCCCAAATGTTGGATTATTATCTACACGGGGAGCTGACTCACACTTAGATTGAGGATGAATTCTTTCCTTTTAGGATGATTAAATTGCTTTTGGCACGTTCGAACCCCACTCCAGACGACCCCAGCGAGTTGAGACCACAGCTCCAGTTCTGAATCCTGGGTTTTAATTTACAATGATGCTCGCATCTGGCAAGTGTGGGTAGCCCACACCTCTCTTTGTAAGGGGATGGGAGACCATAAAACCCTTCCACCTGGATTAAAGATGGTTAAGGCTATGAAGGGAAGTCTTAGGCAGTGGTAGTGTCCCTATAGCCATGGAAGGTATGTTCATAATGTGGCCAAACAGGTTGATTAGCAGCTTGTAAATCCTTCCAATACACCTGATGGCAGGTAGTAAGAGTGGGAGAGTTTCCTGGTCAGTCATACTACAGAAGGCAAAGGCAAACTACTGCAATACTTTGCCAAGTATAATCATGGACGAATTTGATGGAAGTCCATGGTCACCAATGCCCTCTTAGGACATAGTACCTGAAGGAGGAGGAGGAAAGCTACAGAATGAGTGCTTCCAAGCAGCTTGCCAAGGCTATTAATCAGCCGGAAAATCCTTCAATACTTCACAATATTCTTTAAGAATGTGAAGAGACAAAAATACAAGAATCACAAACTAATGTTCAGGAATAAGCTGTAGAAGATCATGGAACAGATGTAGTAGTGATACATTTTGATCACTACATAGTATATAAAATTATTTAGAATATTTCACCAATTGTTAACTTGTAACATTTTAATTTGTTCTTTTAAAATCAAATTGGTAATGCAAAAACTTATAATACAATAAAACTTATAATGCATCTACCCTTTGTTTTAATCCTTTTTGATGGGATGTGGGCATCACTGCCAGCATTTGCCGGCCATCTCTAATTGCCATTGAATTCAGTGAGTTGCTGGTCCATTTCAGAGGATAGTTAAGAGTCAGTCACATTGTGGTGGACCCGGAGTCACATGTAAGCCAAACCAGGTAAGGCCAGCAGATTTTCTTCTCTAAAGAATACCAGTGAATCAAATGGATTTTAACAACAATCAATAATAGTTGTCATGGTCACCACTACTGAGACGAGCATTCAATTCCAGATTTTATTAATTGAAATTAAATTCCACCAGCTGATGTGATGAGTTTTGAACCAGTGCCTCCAGAGTATTAGCCTAGGCCTTGGATTACTAGTCCAGTTACAATATGACAGCACCATCACTAGTTTATTTTGTTGACTCAAAAGGGTTACACCACCGTTACCCTCCTGTCATCACTAATGCTTTCCAATGAGAGTTGAAAATGGTGCCTAGGTGATTTTGGTAGAGGTGGGCCAAAACCAGGTCAATATAAACATGGTGGGCAGGACCCAATTCCTGCCCCATTTCCAGTGCCAGTTATTCACGCCATCATGGGATAAGGGGTGCAGGAAGCGAGGCTGCATCCTGCACTCTCAACCTGGCCAACTCTATTGCGCGGTAGCATCTCACAGCCCCCCCACAATTTTTGTTAAGTCACGCCAGCTTTTCCATGACTCTTGGTTCACAACTCCTCAGAGGAGTCATGAATCATAGTAGGGATTCGGGAATCTTTTGAAAGTTAAGGTCAAAAGGTCTTATTCATGCTCCCCATGGCCTCCATCCCACCTTCATGCCCATGTACCCAGAATGCACTATGTACAGAACCAATAAACCATACACCAATGTCAAGTGTTGAAATGCTGATAAAAAGACACCCATTCAGAAATCTTATTTGAAAAAAAGAACTGCTGTTCCTACAGACAGGGCAGTTATAGTATGAGTTGTAGGATAGGAATCGCCTCCAACTGGGAAATTTATGGAACATAATTTCAAACCCATGGACATGTTTTGACTTCATGATTGGAACTATAAATTACAAAAAGATAAGCTTTAGTCAGCAGTACAGGGCAGCAAGGGGTTAATTCGGACATTTAGTAAAAACACAGTGACTCATCAAAAGGGATTGGCCATTGAATGCAATGAAGAAGTCGGATTACCCAATACAATGGCACAAAGGACATACCATCAATACAACAAACTCAAGGAACTCAAGGAATTATGCAACTAAGGTCTGCACCACAGACAACAGTACTGGAATAGGGTCATTCAAACCCTCATTAACATTGGAGCCAGGTGCTGTTACTGTGCTGTTACTGTGCCATCTCAACCAGCAAGAGAATTGCTCATACAATGAGAAGTGATAATATTCGTCTGGATACATCTTCCATGGAAAACCCTGTGTTGTTTCAACCAGCAGGAACTGACGACATGTGTCTGGACTTTGCGTGTAATCAACTAAATGGACATTGGAGCAACAGGAAATATGTTCTGACATGTCTGAGTTAAATTATTATAAAAGAAGGGAAGACCTGAGTATCTGGGCTGCAGTTGGAAGGAGGGTTTGGTTTGGTCACCTTGACTCAGGCCTACAGTCAACACCAGTCAGACCAGCTGTGTTGGGGATTGTAAGTATTTTCAGCCATATTGTGGTGATACTGGCCTGAAGGTTTTGGGTTGCAGTCGGAAGAAGGGTTGA
Organism: Cetorhinus maximus; assembly: GCF_964194155.1. Taxonomy (NCBI): domain Eukaryota; kingdom Metazoa; phylum Chordata; class Chondrichthyes; order Lamniformes; family Cetorhinidae; genus Cetorhinus; species Cetorhinus maximus. Next base: position 95,620,087 of record NC_135888.1, read on the forward strand.
GTTTGGTCACCTTGACTCAGGCCTACAGTCAACACAGGACAGACCAGCCGTGTTGGGGATTGTAAGTTTTAGTCAAATCGTAGTGATATTGGTCCAAGGGTTTTGTGAAGGTTTGGGGTGAAAACTTGGTGTTTTTTGCTGGTATCTTGTAACTTGTTTCAACCATATCTTGGTGATATTGGTCTGAGGGTTTTTGTCTTAAGGTTTCAGGACAAGACGTGGTGCTTTGCCTGTGTTTTTGTAAGTTTAAAGCGAGTCGTGGTGACTTCGTGTGCAGTTCATTTGTTGGTGAATTACTGCCTGGCAATATGAACCAAAATATTTTATGTGAACTCAGTGAATATTTTGATGTAAGCAAATACATCGCAAATACATTGGATCATTTCTCTTCTTTCACTCCAATTTACAGAATTTATTTATAAAATACGGCAATTTTTTAACAGGCTCTAGAACTGTAGAGCAGCTAAAAACATCAAGTTAATCAGTTAATTTTGGAAGATGTAGAAAGCCGAGTTCATCATGCCGATCATTACCATGTTTAGTACAAACAAAACATCTCAAAGCACATTTTGTCGCGTCAATAAGGTGATAGGATATTTTCTACTGATAGAGTGTCTTGATCTTGAAAAATGCATCAACCCATCATCCTAAATAACAGTTTAGAAAAATGCACAGTAGTGAAGAGCTTAAATAGCAAAGGGAACATATGTTACTACAAGTTAATTACATGCATGAATACACGAACATTAGATATTTTCTTTTCCTTTGGTGCTATTTCATATTTGTAAGAATATTAAAGAAAGTATTTATTTAATATTCAAAAATGTCACAAAATGATCAGTAATTAAAGAGCAGGATTACCCAATTTTCTTCTTTTTTTGGTATCTACAATATTCAGCCTAGATGGGTGTGAAACAGTTAAAGGATTACAGTATCATGCTGTTTAATGTTTTGACAGGGTACGATTTTAAAGGCAAGGAGCGGTATGTCCCAGATTTGCACTAAATGCAGCGACAGGTGGGAAAAAAGGACATTTTAACCACCGGCCGCAATGGTGGCTTTTCACGCTGTATCATCCCCAATCCCACCTCATTAATTTTGTATTCCCGGGAAACACGCCGTTTCAATGGCAGGCAGGCTCTCAGTCGCGCAACACACCATCACCTCGCTGCTTCATCACGCTGGGCGCCATATTTATATTGCAGCCATACGCACACATCTCAGTGCTTCCAGCCCATGGCTGCTGCAAAGAAGACATGGCCTCGAAAGGCAAGAAGACTGCAGCCCCCCGGGTTTAATGACACGTCCCTCGAGGGCCTTTTGGACGCAGTGGAGGCCTGCTATGATGTCCTTTACTGCCACTCAGGCCGCAGGATGGGCAGCAGCATCACCAGTCCAGCATGAGAGGTGGTGGCAGCGTGGTCAGCACCAACACCCTGCAAAGAGCACAGCCACCCAGTGCCGAAAAAGGATGAATGACCTCCCCCATTCTGCCAGGGTAAGTCACTCTTCTCGTCACTCTCAACTCACACACTCACAAACCCAGCACACATCCACAGGGATCTCACTCTCTGCCAGTTCAAGGGACATCAGCATTTACTCTCTCACACTGACCTTCAGTGTCCTCATACCGTCCGTGGGATCACTCACCACCCACACATATCAGGCATGCTTATCATCTGGCCTGGTAGGTGCCCTGCTTACGTTCTCTCCATCCCGATTCATGCAGGACAAGCTGGCACACAAGAGGGAGAGGTCACAGACTGGTGGGGGGATGACTGAAATCAAGGTCCTCACAGACTTTGAAAACAGAGCCATCCAGCTGGCCGCGAGGGTCTGGACTGTTCCTGTGCTGACGGTGAGATCAGTGCTGCTCTACCAAGTGAGGATCCAGCAGTACAACATCCATCATACAACCATGCTGTGAGTGATGTGTCATGTTCTGCAGTCCCCTGCCATGCACTAATTATCTCTCCCTGCTTTCGTAGGAACATCTTGGAAACAGCAACGGAGTTCACGACCCAGGGCCTCCAATCAAGCCCTGAAGAAACCTCTGAAGAGGAATCTGAAGGCGCCTTAATTGAAGTCCCGTCACAGCGCTCACCCACATCCTCCACCAGTGCAGAGACACATACCTCGGTGGGACCTAGCTTTAGAGTAGCCTCGGGATCACAATCTGGTGAGCACATTGCACTGTCTGGTTCACAGCAGGGGACGGCAGAGACTTCCCAGGTCTCCGGCACTCGGAGGATTGCTGGAGGCCAAAAATCTGCTCGGTCCGAGTCATGTAAGGAGCCTCTGGACTCGGCCATACCTCAGTTGGGGGAGCTGAAAAGGCAAGGCTGGAAAGAACAGGAAGGGATGTCCGCTGCATTCCTCAGATTGTAAGGCACGATGGAGGAGTCCATCCGCCTTCAGGCTGAGGTGATAGTGCCAGCATGTCAATGCACCGAGGTCAACACTGGTAGGATGGCAGCTGCCATGGAGACCTTGGTCCAGGACATCGCTCCTGCACTGCTGCACGAGCTGAACTCCACCACTGTCGCCATAGTTGGCCTCCAACAGTGTGTACGTGAGAGGGGTGCGAGGCAGCTCGATCTCACTCCAGCTACCCCTTCTCCTCAAGGAGTGAGCCAGGGGCCCTTGGGCAGCCACAGGGAGGAGGGTCAGCAGGTGCACACTCCAGGGGCATCCACCCAGGTGACTCTGGGAGTGTCCGGTCCATCCGAAGCCCCACTCCCTGTGACCCCAGCAAATCCAGCTCCACAGGCCGAGGAGGGTGCCACTGCCAAAAAGCAGGACCCTGAAAGCAGGCCAGGCCCTCCAGGTCTCAGCCCTTTAGAGGATGCCCATCAAGGGCATCACAGACAGGACATAGCAGTCAGCAGGCTGCCTCCACCTCCACTGTGGATTTCAGGGGAGCACCAAGACGTACCAGCAGTGTTAGGAAGGTTAAGAAGATGTAACTCTTTTTTGAGTCAAAACAATTAACTAAATTAACAATAACAAGGGAGAAATTAAGCACAGCCCCTAATTCAGGTCAGCTGTAAAACCAAGGACAAAGTTTAAAGGAAACTTACAAACGTTAAACCAAAATGTGATTAAAGGGGTCAACAAAACACCCCAGTCCCCGCGGTGCCCACCGGGCATGGAAGGCCTCGATGATGCCAGCAGACACCGCGTGCTCCCTTTCCAGGGACATCCGGCCGCGAGTTAAGAAGATGTAGTTGTACAGTCTGGGCATGAGAGTTAATCACTTGTACATAATGTTCACTATTGTAAATAAGCTCCCAAGAATGCCTCCCTGCCTATGGCTCCTTGTTCTGATGAGCAGTGTTCGTGTCACTCAGATGTGAAAGCTTGGTTCCTGCAGAAGATCAAGCAGGTGTCCCAGTCTAGGGCCTCTGCCCTGTGCTTTGTGCAGCCTTCAGACCAAAGTGATGATCCGGCCTCACACTCCCCGGAAACTTTACTGATGCCTGCACCTCGACAGTGCTTGTCATTGCTGCCAGAATGTTGAGGGCAGGCATCACAGAGTTCCATCATTCTCTGTGTGCTCTCAGCACCTTTAAGGTGGGGCTGGCCCTCATCTCATTAGCATCTGTGACCAGTGATGCTGTGCTCCTGAAGCTGAAGGCTGACAAAGGATCAGGTGCATTTAAAGTTTCACGGCTGCATATCTATGCTATTACCCCGATCACAGAGCGCAAGTGAGCTGCCCTCGGCCAGAAAGGAGTCAGACATTCTCAGAGGCCATGTGAAGATTTATGGAGTGTCCTCACTGCATGTCGTCAGCATCCACCTGGAATTGAGGGATTATTAGGGCCTCTGCTGCGTCCCCATGACAGAAGCATTATCACAGAGGGTATGTACGTTGCCATCAGCCACACAGGAGTCAAACGTTCATAGGTGTAATGTGAAGGTCTATGGTGTCTCCTCTCCACACGTCATCATCATCCTCCACAAATCTAGCAGCTATGAGGGCCTCCTGAGCGCGCCTGCCTCATCTAGCCAGTGTGATGGCCTCATCGCCGTCATCCTCACCTTCGCCAACCTCCTCATCCTCATCCCCTTCGACGTCCTCATCAGAGGAGACCTGCAGCTCCTCCATCTCTTCTTCAGCCAGCTCCTCTCCCCATTGCAGCGTCAGGTTGTAAAGGGTGCAGGAGGGTACAACAATGCATGACACCCTCTGTGGACTATATTGCAGGGCTCCACCAGACCGGTCCAGGCACTGAAGCCTCATTTTCAGCGTCCCGATGGTCTGCTTCACCAAGTTGTGAATTGCAGCATGAGCCTCGTTATACCGTCGCTCTGCTGCAGTCTGAGACCACCACACAGGTGTCATCAGCCACGTCCTCTGTGGGTAGCCCTAGTCCCCGAGGAGCCATTCCTGCAGCCTCTGTGGATCCTGGAAGACGTCAGGGATCTGTGACCAATTGAGAATGTAGGAGTCATGGACACTCCCTGGAAACCATGTGCAGATCTGCAAGGTGCGTTTCTGGTAGTTGCCCACCAGCTGCACATTCGGTGAATGGAAGCCCTTGAGGTTGACATAGTTGACCACTTGTTGCAACAGGGATCTGAGCGCCACATGAACATGTGGGAAACCTGAGATCTGGGTGAACCCAATCAGTCTTGCATCCTGGCTTTCCTGGTCCCAGGCAAAATGCACAAAGATGTGCACCTCCACGACCTCATGGATGCATTTGTGGGTGGTGGCTTGTGATATCCCACAGAGGTCACCAGTGGAGCCCTGAATGGAGTCACTGGCATAAAAATTGAGCCCCGTGGTCACTTTTATGGTCACTGGCAGTGGATGCCCTCCATGTCCCCATGGCGCCAAATCCTGCAGATGTGACTGACCAGTTCCCTAAACATGCAGAGTCTTCAGTGACACTGGTTTTCAGTCATTTGCAGGAATGAAAGGCAGCGTCTATAGACCCTGGGTCTAGCTAGGCGCCAACCAGCGACAGCTCACTGTGGCTCTTCAGCAGCAAGTGTGGGGGCCCCAGCCGCCCCTTCTTCCTGAGGGTGCTGCTCCTCCCTCTGTGCAGCCAGGTGCCTCCGTTACTCTCTTCTCTGTTTTCTCCGCTCTCTGTATGCCACGAAGCATGCAGCTAGTTCACCAGGCTCCATGCTCCTGATGTACTCTTCCTGCAGGATGAAAGAGAGAGATGTATGGTTTAGCTTGGGTGTTCTAAGGACCTCTCTTGCTTAAGCCTGAAGGTCCCAGAGAGTGCTGGCTACCACTTGGATGGGAAGAGTTTAGTGCGTTTCATGGCTGCCCGAAACCCCACCCACTTCCGCCCCACTCCACCCGACCGATTGGTGGCAGCTTTGCCCATTGGACTGTATGCTGTGCTCTCAGCTCAGGCACAGGCATTCTCCTAACCTGCACTGTAAGCTGCATTCTTAGCTTGAACCATGAGGGAAGTCTGGTCCAAACCGAGGTGGTGACATTACAAGGGGCTGTGAGTGCCTCCACCAGTGACAGCTCCGTGGCCAGCTTTCGCAAGGAGATTGTACAACGTGCTCAGTTGTCCAACTGTTCTGCAGTCCACTAAAACGCTCACTAATTTGCAGTCTGTGCCCGAGGGGTGAAAAGCTCTGGATCACTTGGTGGCACTTTCATGCCTCTGAGTTGCTCAAGATGGTAGATTAGCTCGAGGCCCAACTCCAAACATGTCAATGTAGTGGCATCTGAACTGTCTCAGCTGCAGAGGAATGGTCACTGTATACAAGGTTTCCCTAATGTGTGGCTGCTTCCCACCCCCCGACCACTCTGCATGTGTTTGTGCACCACCATCAACCACAGGGCGCCCTTGCCCCCCCCCCAACCCCGCCCCCCCCCTCTCCACAAAGCACCTCAACCTTGAAGTCCAACAAGCATCCCTGGTGAGCGCTGCTCAACCTTACTGTGCACTCACCTCTGAGTTCCCCTTGAAGTGCAGCCCACCAAGCGCACGCCTTATATATGCTGTTGTGATGGGCGGATAATCCAGCATGGGAGGGTATTTCCGGCGGGTTGGGCTTATAATGATATGCAGATGTACAACAATGAAGATCCCAGTGCCCTACAATGGGAAACATGGAACGGAAGATTACAAACTGGTTTCACGACGTTGTGAAACTAATTTTTGGCCTTCTTGCCATATTGTCTGCTCACGCCCAAACACGTCCAACGCCAGCGGGCACAGAAAATGCCGCCCAAGGATTATGTCCAAATTAGTTGAAAGGGGAAGTGAATAACGATGGAAAATGAAATCTTGTACTACATCAGCTGTCAGGTGCAGTGACCACTGGTGGCATTAAGCATGGGCAGAGGCTTCAATCACCTGCATAGAATCAGGAGGTACAATCTACCTGCAGGCAAGGTCTATATCATTTCCAAGCTCAGCAGAGGCATAGTGAGCCACAAGTCATTTTTAGAGTGTCACTGTTCAGGGGGGCCTGGGAAGTGCAGGCCAATCGGATTCAGAGAGCTTCAACACACCGAGCTGACACAAGAGACTGCGTGAAGGCAGACAGAGAATGCCGACCTTGCAATACTGTCTAAATGTACTATTATTCCATCCCAAAAATGTGCATCAGTTTATCAGTGGTGAATTGTGTGACATCACGGTGGCTGAATTCCATATTCTGTCCATGATAAAGTAGCCTCGCGAGTCTTTTCTGCACAGGTGAAAGATATGCATTTCATATAGTTTGGAAACAGAGTGAGCTTCTCATCTGGCACAGCAGATTTAGCTTGGCAGCTATCACACAAGTGTGAACAGTCAGCGTTAAAGCCCATACACGATGTTCAGCTTTGTATGGCTGACTATGGAACATTGATTGAAAGGCAAATGTGATGCCAGTTATGCCACACCTACAACTTTTGCTGCATAGTACACTAGACCACAGCAAAATGCAAGGAATAATGTGCCTAGAACACTAGGCAGGATTCCATGTATCCCATGGAATACCGACTGAAAGGCTTGGCAAGCCATTTTCTCTAGCACAACATCAAGAGCACACTTCTTGCCAATGTTATAGTGATGCCAAAGTGAAATCTCTCTGCGGGAAAGAGTGTTATGTAAACATTATTTTTTCATCTTGTTTTGTATTCTCCATTTGAACTTAGCTTTTTTATATTGAAGCAGGTTCTTTTAAGAAAGTTACTACACTCAAAATGTCATCTGCAATAGAAAGCTGAAAGGATGGTGATTAATTTACTGAACTTGAAGTATATGAGAACACATTTGATTAATAACGGTATATATATCTGAGTAAATACGCACAGCCCCGACTGTTAGCCATAAATATATGGAACTCAGAAGGCTACCAATGGTTTTGTATCTGTTAAAATACATTCAAAACAAATATCAGTCCTTTGATGTCCACAGTTCAAATAAAATATTTCTGCCTTTATAGGAATCAGACTTTTAATATACCTGTTAATTACTTTATTGATCGTGCTGTAACCTTTAGGAAGGGAAGCTGCAGCTCTGTGCATAGACATGCCTATGAAATTCTTAGAATGTAGTCAGGATCAGCTGGCTTCCAAGAAGCTTTTATCCATATTTTGTTTAAGGAGTCTTCAGGGAAGACTAAAAGAACTGAACTTGGGTTTGTTTGTTTGACCCTTTCATGGACCAGGTCAAATTTGCCAAGCAATTTGGATTAGCTTCAACAATTCACTATTACTGCTTGTTTCTATAAATGACAATCGGTGAATAAACCAGTTTGTTAATTTGTCTGTAACTGAAATCCCCAGCGTGAATGGTCTTGCCTTCAGAAGTGCCCAAGGCCCAGATCTTCTGACCAACGGCAACGACGGTCGGATTGCGGCCGCACTTGGAAATTCCCCCGACTCAACACTGCTGTGCATTTCTTCTGAGACCTTTCAATCCTGGCATTCACAGAAATACACAGCGCAGCATCCCTTTGGGAACTCTGTCGGAGCAGAGTAGAGTCGGGGGAAGGCAGGACATGCTCCTTTTTACGGCATTAGCTGCTGTATGACATGTTTAAAGGTCCAGTTTGAATGTTAGTGAATGGATGAGTGAATGGGTAATTGAATGAATGGGTGAGTGGGTGAATGGGTAAGTGGGTTGGTCAGTTAATGGGTGGGGTGGGTAGAATAGATAAGTGGGTAAGCAGGTAGTTGGGCAGGTGGATGAAGTGGGTAGATGGGTGAGTATATTCTTTTATCCTTTTTTTATTGAACTCTAACCCTGTGTGTGTGTGTGTGTGTGTGTGTGTGTCTGTGCCTGAATGACTGCGTGAGGGCCGAATGCTTGATGTTGCATTTTTATTATTTTTCTCAGATTTAGCAGTTAATAAACTTGCTCTTTCTTTTATTCAAGAAAAAACTTATTCGATTGGCTCTTTATTGCTCACAGCTTAAATAGCTAAATACATCCAGATTTGGAAAAGGCATATCCTTGCGAAAAGGAAACTTAAACCTATGCTGTGACCAGCCGAGGAGGTTGAATAGAGAGGAGCCAGTTCACCCCTTCTCACCTGGTCATAACAATATGTATATAATGCCCAAAGTCAAAAGAGAGTGGTAAGAAAATGCCAAGATAGTTAACTAGTCAGGTACAAAGATGTACCTATGATGTAAACAAAAACATTTCTATAAATTAAAGGCATCTAATACTCAACTATTAAATCAGTGAAAAGGGTAACAGAAACGAGGGCTGTAGAAATTGTGGAATAATACGAAAATATCATACAGTTAGTTATGTGAAGAGTCAGGACCGTTAGAGACTAAAATAGGCCATTGAAGCTTGTTCAAGGACAAGTTACAAAGGATTCACTGGGTATGGCAGAAAAACTAAATAAATAGCTTGCTTTTGAAGACAATGACTGTTAGTTTTATAATCAACATCATTATTAAATTCTAACAATAATAACACAATTGAATGTATTGTTTTAAATTGAATTAAGAACTTAAAAATAGATAGAAAAGCCAGGCTGGGTGATATCTACCCAAGGATCCTCAAGGAGATTGGAGATATGCTGTGTGAGCCCTTAGCTTATCCACCCCAACCCTCACAATAGAGTTTTATGATTTGCTACTTTTACTCAGTTTGTTTTATTGCTTTTAAGGATTTTCCTTTAAAAATATTAGATCACATGAATAACAATAAAATTGCCTGGGAGGTTTAACAATGTTACCCCGCACCCCGCATTAAATTTAGCAATGAGACCTATACCTGTGCAGGTTGGGTGTAGTGTGTCCAATTGCTAAATTGGTATACGTACCACCCGGTTCATGTCTGATAACCAGGCACAATGCTCACCATTTTCTAACCCATGCTATTTGCATCAAAAGGAAGTTACCAGACTGTCTCAGTTATTCAGTACAATCAAAATAATATTGTAGAGTTTTATCTGTATTGCTATTAGAATATATGCACGATGTGCTATTTTCCTAAAACCTATTAATATAGGACCTAATATCATATTAGGTCAGGATCATTTAGTACAATAAGTTCAAATAATTGAATTGCTAAGTGTGGGTGCCTTCTGTTCATTTACCAAAAAAAAAGTCTCTCCTCAATACTACAACCTCTATCCATAAGAATTAACATTAGCATGAATGTGTATCAAAGGTGTGATATGTTTTGAGGTTTGGAAATTGCTAGAATTTCATTCTTGGGAGAATGATGTGCTCTGAATACCTTAATATTCTACAACTTTGAAACACACCCTAGACTAGATAAGAACAATAAAATCTTGAGGAACATGGAATTTTGACAACATCATGGGACTTGTGGAATCCTCTTCTTGACAGTACAGCATTATATTACGACCCCATTTCAAGCGTATTTAATACTGCTCTGGCTGTAGTCTGTATCAGCTTGTAGAACACTGACTTTACCTTCACCTAGAAGGATAAAGAAAGTCAGTAACAGCTTTCTGAATGGTTCAGAAGGCCATTCTATGACAATTACTCTAATTTGTCCAAGGTTATTGGTAATGCTCGTGTATTAAAATTTACTCCATAGCTTCAGCACCAGAGGGCAGACTTCTACTTGTTAAACAATTTGATGAAGGCAGGATTAACTGAGCAAAATTATTACAAAATTGCAGTGCTTTTAGACTCTGTAGCCTAAATTAAAATGTAGTGGGGGATTTACCCCCCTTTCCTGCCCAAATCTGTCCAGTTGCAATTTCAAAGTCAAAAGGTGGCAGGGATACTGTCCCAAGTTGGCATGGTGCTTTTTAAGTACTTAAGTCAAACTCTAGTGATATCATTGTGGCCCAATCTACGATTTCAACCTGAGAAATGAGTAGTGGAAAACCTGGCTGGAGGGCCAGATAAGGCCAGGAACGTCTATATTGTTATTTCAGTTTTTAGTCAATTATGCACATTATATAAATGTTTTAGAAGTCAACCAAACCAAGACAATTTGCTATTAAAATGAGATATATAGAGACAACCAAATAACATTAATTTGAGGATGATATCATTGACTGTCACCAAGTATCATAAGTGCCTATATAGAAATCAATGGAAGCGAAAATTGGGCAGCTTTAATAATGGATAGAAAAGGCACTCTGGCCGTATCACCCAAGCAGGGAAGACAAAATTTACCCATCTTATGTTTGATCTGTCAAAGCTGCCTGACATATTATTTCTGACATACTATCTAATAAAGCAGCTGTATTCGACTCCTATGTTCAAGACCATTGGGTTCAAGCATCGTCTTCACCAAAGCTGGTTAGATGAAAATGATGCTCAAATATGTGATCTCCTGAGGAAAAAATGAGCAGCCTTCATTGCCTGGTAAAATAACCAAAGCTTGCAACTCAAGAAGGCAGCATAGCAACAGCTCGAGAACGACACTAAAAGACAAATCCAGGAGATAAAGGGAATGAGGTAGGAAGAGAAAGCTTGAGAGAACCAACAGTATGTTGATCATCATGACATGCAATGCGTTTTCTGAAGCCACCAAGGCGGGAAAGAACATTTTGAACAACTCCTCAACCATGAATCCAAATGACACCCTCCAGGCTATCCCCCAGTGCCGTGCATTACAATCCATTCGCTGTAGCACCAGCCATGGGAGAGCTGCCACAAGCAAACAAACAGATGAAAAATAACAAAGTCTGGGGCCCTAATGGTATTTCAGCTGAGATCTTTGAGGCTGGCAGGCCTTTGTTCCATGGGTTCATCCAACGGCTTTGGGAGAAAAAAAAGAACTCTCATCCCACCCACCTGCCCGACTTCAGGAATGCGACACTTGTAGCTGTCTTCAAGAAGGGAAATAAATCATGCTGTGGAAACTGTCAATGTCCATAGCAGGGAAAATCCTGACAGACATTCTCCTGACTTGCCTACTCCCTGTGGCTGAGGAAATCCTCCCAGACGCACAGGGCAGAATTTTCCCTGAATTGCACTAAGTGCAGTGGCGGGCATGAAAAACATTTTTCCCGCCGACCACAATGGCAGGTCTTTGAGCTGTATTGTTCCCTTCCCGGCGCATTCCACCTCATTAATAATGCATGCACAGGAAACATGTCGGATTTGCGCACCACACCATTGCCTCAGCGGTTCTGCACTCCAGGCGCCATATTTAAAGTGCACCAGAGCACAGCCTACTTCATGTCTACAGACCAGGACAGCTCCAGACGACAGATGGTCCCGAGAGCCAGGAAGGCTGCAATTAAGTGACGCCTCACTGGGGGCGCCTTTTGGATGCCATTGAGGCCTGCTGCAAGGTCCTCTACCCTTGCTCTGGCCACAGGAGGTCCACCAGAATCACCTATCTGGCCTGCGAGGTGATGGCAGTGGTTGTCAGAGCCAACAGAGCACGCAGAAGGTCAGCCATCCAGTGCATGAAGAGGGTGAAGGATCAGGGCGCAAATCGGTTTCACGAGGGCCTCCAGCAGGATTCATGATCCTCCATGGCAGAAACTATCGGTTGATCCCACTGTGATTTCACGCCAGTGTGAAATCGATTTCTGTCCCTCCCACCAAATTTTCCCCTCATGCCCTCCATGACAACGGCAGCAAATAGGAGCAGAAAATCCTGGCTACAGTGTGACTTTGGGTCTTGAAGAGGGACACCTGACTTGGTCTTTTTTGGCGGGCAAATCCAAGATAAACATCAAGAACAAACACCAAGAACTCTGCATTCATCGACCTGACCAAACCATCTGACACACTAAATCATGAAGCCCTGTGAATTGTGCTCCAATGATTTAGGTGTCCAAGAAACTTCATCAAAATCCTGCAATTGATTCACGATGATATGATTGAACTTGTCTTGCATGGGTGATCTGAAACAGATGCCTTCAAAATCCAAACTGGGGTTGGCAGTACGATAGCCCCGATGCTATTCATAATCTACCTGATGATGGCTATTCACCTCAAAGATTAACCGCCCTTTGGTGTCAGTATTAAATAACACCTAGAAAACTCTTCAACTGGAATAGTCATCCTTAACAAGTGTGACTATATCAACAAAATGCGCACTATTCTTAATAACGGGTCCAAATTCATTTCCATTGGACCTGCCGCTAAGCATGACCAGACAGCCCTGCGCGAAAGCAAGTTACAAAAACACTTCTTGGCCTAGTGTAAGAGTAACGAGCTGCTGGGTGGTATTTATGATAGATTTTGTCCCCATGGCTCACTGCATCCACGTATGTATGGGCTGCCAAAGACACACAAAATCCTTTAAGCCCTATCTTATCTATGACTGGTTCTGCACAATGTGAATTGATCAAATGGCTGAGTGAGTTGCGACAACCAGTTCTGAGCAAGTTTTCCACATGCACTGTAAAGGATTCCTTCACCTTTGCAAAAACCGTACAAAACTTGCATATCGATAGCAATGCCGTGCCCATGTGCTCATTCCATATTGCTAGCCTATTCACCAATGTACCACTCAAGGAAGCCAAACACCTGCACTGCGTCACTATATCATGGCCATCTAGGCGCATTACCATTGTCTGAATCTGTATTCATTGAACTTATGAACTCAGCAACTCGTGTAGTTAAGTTCAGTTTTAATGACACCATGTATACCCAAATAGATCGTTAGCCACGTGCTCCCCTCTAGGCCCAGCTCTCACAAACATCTTTGTCAGTTTATACATGTTTTGATTGAATGACACTTTACCTCTTACTCCTTGCATATTCCCAATATGTGGATGATACAACTGCTACATTTGAATCCGCAGCTGCATGTAAGAATTTCTTCACATCTTAATGGGCTCCATCCTGCGCTCAAAATCACCCTTGGAATGGAGCAGTGAAATGAGCTCCCTTTCCTTGATGTGCTAGTTGAGACATCTGACAATGAGTTCTCTACTTTTGTCTACCGCAAGCCTCCCTTCACTGTCAATATGCATGGGATTCCTGGGATGTTGGGATTCCTACAGTTCCACAGGCTGTAAGATTGGCCTTATCAGAAACCTCATAAATAGGGCCTGAGCCATTTGCTCACCATGCAAGGTTAATGCCGAATACGGCACATCAAAGCCATCTTGTAGGATAATGGCCCGCGGCTCGCTGTATATCGCAGAAACTTATAAATGGGCCTAAGGCTGCTACTTTAGGTCCTGAAAAGTTCCCATTCTACCTCAGATTACCCTAGAAGGGTAAGGTATCTCAAAAATTGTAGCAACAGATGAAGCTAGCTGTTACACGCTGCTACTAGGCAGTAGCAACGAGTGGTATTTTCCACTAACAGGATGCTGCCGTCAAGCCAAAAAGATGTGCTGCCTATCACACAAATGAATAATGTGATATATGAATTTAAATGCTGGTGTGATGCCAGGTATGTAGGCCATACATCCAAGGACAGGCAGATTGTATCAAACAGCAAGTCCCTTTGGCTGTTTGCAATAGGCAAAGTACTGACCGTACCCAACCATCCATGCTTGCAAAACTCAAACCATAGTGCCCAACATTTGATGTGATTCAACAACAAGGACAGCACTTGCTAAACAATTCTGGTTGTACTAAGTGTTAGGAACAATGTATAATTTTTAGTTGAATATATATATATATATATATATAAATTTGTATGTTAAGTAAGTTAAAAAGGGTTCCAGTTTCATTTAGGTTTTGCTTGTGTACCTTGATGCTGGGAAGTCCGGATGGACTCCTAACTGAAAGGTCAGGTCTTTTGGGTTTGTTTCTGTATATACATTTTTAATAAGGTTTTACCGTGAAGGTAAAGAGATGGGTTAAAAATTTAGTGATTGTAGGGAGGAAAACACAAAGCAGAAAAAACATTACCATTGCCTAGTGACAGTAGTCCAGCGATACAGACACAGAGAAAAGCCTGAAGGGAGAGCTCAGTGGGTGTTAGAGAGTAAAGACAGGGATTTTCAGCTCTCTAAGAAGAAAACATTACAAGGCTATTGGGACAGTAGTTGACTGAAGCATCAGTTGAAGAACTCAGTAAAGTGATCAGTTTAGCAGAGGTGCCACTGGAAGACTGAGTTTAGAGTGCGATTATTTTGGACATCTCAGGGAGAGATATAAGTTAGGTGGAAAGCATCAATCGAATGCTCAAGAATTCACCAGAAGAAAACTGTTTGCAACTGTGCCAGTCCCAAGTAAGAGGCCTTTGTGTGTCAAACTAGTGGTAATTCTTCCTGGTTTATGTGTCTTTAAACATATTGCTGGGGTAAAGGAATGGTGTGAATTTGAAGTGTCTTCTTGTGTTTGTATTGAGATCTTTCCACCCTTTTTGCGTAATATAGTTAATCTTTTCTTGTTTAATAAATATTTTATTCTTTGTGTTATAAGTTCATCAGCAGACTCCTGTGAATTTGTTCAGTAACTTTCCTCCATGGTTTCTGAAAAAAGTTAGGAGCTATCGAACCAAGTTTCACTCTGGGATCTGACTTGTCCAGTATTAACATCAGCTCGGATTATAACATAACAATTACACTGACAACCAATTTAAGATTATCAGTTGGGCTTGTAGTGTAGCTCATTAACGTGTGCTAGAAGATACATATATTCACACATAGGGCCCACATCCTTTGCAGACAGATGGAGTATGTCCACACATTGCACCTTTTTCAACTAAACAGAAGCTTAGGAGGCAGCCATTCCCTGTTTCATTCTCCATGGCATCGCCTTGACCAGGGTCGACCTGCCTGATCTGAATTTAAACAAAAGCTTGGCAGTCAACTGTTGCCTGGTGCACTCTTCATGGCAAAGCCTCTACCAGAGTCCACTTGCCAACCAATCAGCACTCTCTTCTCATGCAGTATAAATTGTTGTTCCCTTTACAACTGATATTCTTGCATATCTGTCCTGTTGAGAGCAAGATGAAAAGTTTTGACAGCATGTCTCTTTTTTCAGCAATACTCAAGTTCTGTACTACCAAACGCCTGATCTACAGCTTGCGGATGATGGCAATTTCATTGCCTGCTCTGCACCAGTTTTGTAAGCCACTCTCAATCTCTTAAATTCTGCCTACAGGAAACTCATCCTGTCCTTGAATGTTACCAAAACAAGACTTATTTTTCAACCCACACCTGGACATCCAAATATTCCACCTCTGATATATGTTTAAGGAGACACTCTGGAATATGTTGAGCACTTCCCGCATCTCCACAACCAACTCTATCAAAAGGCCAACATCAAAAAGGAGATCCAACACCGGATTAGCTGTGCCAGTTCCGCCTTCTACAAACTAAGGCAGCGAGTGTTTGACAACAAAGACATCAGCACGTCAACAAAAGTCTTACTTTATACAGCAGTTGTCATTACCGCACACTGTACTGCAGTAACACTTGGACTGTGCATCAGCAAAATATAAGAGCGCTAGAGAAATTCCGTCAACAATGCCTCCACCGCATTCTCTAGATTCAATGAGAGGATCGTCAAACAAACATTAATTCCCTCTTGAAGACAGGCCCACAAGCATTCAGGCAAACCTCTTGCAAAATTAATTTCAATGGACTGGCCACTGTGTTTGCATGGCTGAAAGTCAACTCTCCCACCAGGTCTTGATCTCTCTACTCTCTACTGGCCTACATTCCAGGGGGTGACAAAGGAAATGCTTCAAATACACTCTCCTAGAAATGCAACAGCATTGACCTTAATGACTGCGAGGAGCTTGCTATCAATCACTCAGAATGGCAACAAATTGTCCATCAAGCTGCATCGCACTTTGCATCCCAACATCTTAATTTTGAAGCAGAGTGGTGGCAGAGAAGGGAAGAAAAGGAAACAAATCTTGCACTCCAGGTCCCACTACCTAGTGGGACATCCTGCTCCATGTGCCTAAAGATCTGCAGGTCAAAAATTGGCCAACCCAGTCACATGAAGACCCATGGCAGAAACTCACAACCCTGAGTAGAAGTTATCTTCAAATCGAGAGATAGCTGCTGATGGTCATCTCAAGTTTATACAAGGAAAGATACTTATGTAGATAAAGAGAAAACAAATCAAACTGGATGCAGTACAAAAAAACTCTGCACACAGTTCTACAAAGTGAATAATAATCAAGTGTCCAGACAAATAATCTTCTCCAGGTTCTGCCTTTTTGGGAGAAAAGTATGAACCAGGCTCTCGAATGACTTGGATGTATTATTCCTCTGGTAAAAAATCTGGGGAATGTAATCACAATACTTTGCCATTAGATCTCACAACACTCAACTCTTTTCCAGAAGAGCTCTGCTGTTGCTCATGTCATATTTAGAGGTAAGACACAATGGTGTTGACCTCCTGTAAAGGTATGCCTTCTTGTGTTTGTATTGAGATCTTTCCAACCTTTTTGTCTGGCGTAATATAGTTAATCTTTTCTTGTTTAATAAATATTTTATTCTTCGTGTTAAAAGTTCATCAGCAGACTCCTGTGAATTTGTTTGGTAACTTTCCTCCATGGTTTCTAAAAAAAAAGTTAGGATCTATCAAAACAAGTTTGGTTTAAGCTACTAAAGATATTTTTACTCTAAACACTCCAGCTAATTTGAATGCTGTATAATATTTATATATATATATATATGTTTATATACAGGATTTCCATTCTTATTGTTTACATACGTAATTTCAATGTTAAATGTCAATATAAAAGCATGAGCAAAAATTGTTTGTAAATGGAAGCTAAAAAGGTTTGTGCCTACACAATAAATATTAGTCGATATCCTGTCATCTTGCACACAGAAGTGTAGTCCTCAGGTGCCACTAGGTTAAAGGATGAGGTATAATTAGACCAATTAGGCATAAGTCAGAGCCTATTTTAAAATCATATACTTCATTTTTGTGATATAATTTGATCTTGGATTATTATTTATAGTTAAATGTCAAAATTTATGGCAATTTGGTAAACAGCGAAGTAGAATTGGTTGGGACATAGAACTATTTCTACAGTTTAGATGGAGGAACTCAAAGATACAGAACTCAGGTACTACAATGCTACCACTGCCCAAGATGAATTTTATATTACAACAACTTGGTTAAGAGTTTCTGCTTTGGCTGCAATTGGCAATCCGGGTCTAAATTATACTCAAAATTGATCTAGTTTTGAGAAGTGTTTCTATTCGCAAGTTTTCATTCAAAATCATTTGTACTTCAACAATTATAAAATCTGCCAAGAATCAGTACAACCAGGCGGTGTTTTAGAATGTAATTTATATAAAATGCATTAAATATATACCTTGATATATTTAAGAGTGATAACTTGTTGCAACTTTATTAATACAGCTCAAAATGGCTTTATCACAAAAACCCATTTTGAATCAGAGCATCTAGTCCTCCAGCTGTGAGTTATCCAATTTTAAATAACTGAGCATGATTTTAAAAACTTTAAAGAACAATTTACTAGTTACATTTGGATAGTCAGTTTCTTAGTAAATTATAACAAAATTAACAGTTAAATGCTTTTAAAATATGTCTATTAATGTCCTTGCACCTAAAAGTAGCTTAATTTTTAGAGACTCCTTGAAATCCCAAAATGGTGCAAATTAGTGGAATCAATTTGATCTCAGGGTGCGGCCAATTTTGTGGCAGGGCCAGATTCTTGCACAATATTTTAAAAATTAGCACAAAAGATCACGGAATTTCTATTCGTACTGAGTGTAATTTGTGCTTAGACTTCCGTGACCTTTGGTACTGCTTTGATTTCAGACAAATTGTTGTAGAAGAAAAGCACAACCGAGCCAACTCCTGTCCCCTGTATGTATATTGGCCAGGATTTTGCAGTCAGCAGTGAAGTGACAGCATCCACCACTGACCTTGAACAAAGCTGCTCACCAAGATCTAGCAATCTCATTGGTATGGATTTCCCCTTTCCCAATTTTAATTTGAATCTGATGACAAGTCAAGGCCAGCTCCTGGTGTCCAGCAATAGTGATGTTATCAAGCAGGGTAAATAGCCAGTCACTTTGAAGTATTGTATCAAACAGCAAATGAGGAAGTGAATGCATTAATTACCTTTCACTTTTTAATATAATTTTACAACGAGCAAAATAAATAATTAGGACCGGCACATGGGATTAAGCTTTCATAACCAATCTTTAAAAAAAATTAAATGTGGATTTTTTATCACAATCGTGAAAGCTGATATTCCACAAATAATAAATTAATTTTTCAGAAGTAATTAACTTAGCACATCATTAAAATTCAAGTTACACCTCATCAACAAGGTGTAACTTTTTCATGAGTTTTACAGCAAGATTAGCATTAAAGGGCAAATTCTTGCCATTTCTGATTCCTAGATGATTGCGGTCTGCTGGGACTTTAACAGAGTAAAGATAGAGAAGCAGTGACAGCAACTTTTAGATTCCTGCATTCTACTGCTCATGTGCAAACTCCAGAAGTTGCTGTCAATTTTGATGGTGAACGTTGACAATTTTGCTGTCATTATGGCCCAGGTATGGCAGTAGTAGTTTCTTTAACATGGAAAAAAAATCCCAAGGTGCTTCACAGAGACATTCAAATCAAAAGATAATGGCCAGAATTTTCCCGTCGGCAATTTGGGGGCGGGGCCCGCACGCCGACGGGGAAATGACATGGGATGACGTTGGGAGGAGCCCCCGACGTCATTCCGGTCCCTTTAAATTTTCAGGACGGCGGGCGGACAGCTGATTTCGCTGTCCGTCCGCCGACTTGTCAATGGTCAATTGAGGCCATTGACAGGGTACTCAAAGTAATTAAAGGACCTGCCCGTCCAACCTTAAGGCTGGCGGGCAGGCCAGGAGCCCCAGCGGGCTTCTGATAATACATGAAACCTCATCCACTGGCGGGATGAGGTTTCATGTTCCTTGTTAAAAACATTAATAAATGTAATGTTATATTTATTAACATGTCCCATCTCGTCATAATAATATTTTTATTTTTCTATTTTTTAAGTTTTTTAGACTGTCACTAATCTCCCTGAGACAGCACTTAGTCTTAGGGAGCAGTGCGCTCTTTGACAGATGGGGATTCCCTCCACCACCCGCACAGGAAGCGCATAGCGCTTCCCGTCGGGCAGGCCGCTGGGCAGCCTTAATTGGCCTGCCCACTCAAAATGGCGGTGGGCCCCGTTTCGGCATCGGACCCCGTTTCGGTGGTGGGGGTCGGCTGTCCGCCCGCCGCCGAGCCGGTGGGGCCTGCACGCCCACCAAGGGCAAAATTCTGCCCAATGGCTATTTATTTAAAGAAGCCTTTTATTCTTAAATATAAGCAGTAAAGTTAACCAAGCATTTGATGTACATTTAACTTTTCTTCGTAACTTTCATTTTTACACCTATCCATATTCTAAAGCTAAGCCAAGAATTGGCATGAACTGATACATTGCAATCAATGGCAATTCCAGCTTTGTCACCCAACATTATCCTTGATTAACAAGTCTCAGGCCTACCTAGGAATCAGTACGTCTTGGAAATTTCCTTTCATACTGCAGCATTATTTAGTTTTAAGCTATGCTCTCCATTCTGGAAAGTTGAATGATGGTCATCTTGGGCTACGAATGATTTACACATGGATCAGATTAACAGCCCAATCAATCACTCAAATATGATCCTGAACTCGCAAAACAAAAGTAAAACCAGTTATACTGCAGGTGTTTTTATTTTATATTTTCTTTGAAGCTTAAATGCAATAGTTATTGCAATCAATTCAGCATATGAAAAATCATAGATTATTAATGCTTTAAAATACTTATGAAAGTTTTACAAAATTATAAGCATTTATAACTTTTGGGGAAGTAAATGGCGTGAAGCTAATCTGATCACGCTGTAGCCAAGATGTCCTATTTTTAGAAAGCACAAGAAGCAGGTATGAAACCATGCATGCAGCAAATTAGATGGGTGCAAAGTGGAAAAAAATTGGTGGGTACAGGAATGATGCGCAGATTTCACTCTGCAGAATAAGCAACTTGAGGTCCTAATAAATGTGCAAATGGCGTTTCAAAATTTTGCTTCCCCAGTAATTAATTTCCAGTATTCACAAGGTGAAAAGACAGTGGCTGAAATTTAACTCACATTGATTTCCAGCACAAAACGTAAAGCATGATATAAATGTGCATCCAAAGACGTCAGTTTGGGGCCCAATTTGAAACAGGCCTTGGACATCATATGCGTGAAATATGCTGTGAGGAGAAGTCACCCGTCAATTCGGTGTTTTTTTGCGCCCACTTGACATAGAATTCCTTTTTCTTAATTTCACTGTTTAAAAGTGGGTTTTAATAATTTAGTTTTGGTGCAGGGATTTTTTCTGCACTTGCCTTCTTTTTTGGTCTTAGCTGTTCGTTCAAAAGTAGTTTTCTCTTCTGCCCAACTGGCCCTTCCTAACAATCGCCCTGTCAGTTTTTTGCCTTTTTGTTTACAGTCTTACCAATTTCTGGATCATATTATCTGTCTCAACCACAACCAGCCTGTCAGTCTGTCCATATGTGTGTGCCCAAGTGCAAAACGTCAAAAGGAGAGGGAAATAATGAGAGAGAGAAGAATAACACAGAAAATAAGAGGCAGCAAGCTGTTTAAATTTCCGACCACACAAAGTTCTACAAGAATTCCCTCTTGGATTTATGATTTATTATTGTAATTATACACAAAATGGTTCTGTGTAAATAAAGGGTTCTGTTTGTGCTAATGGGTATTGACTGTCAGCACCAAAAGGTGTACTATAACATTTCCAGTATTTCAGAATAGTAATGATGTAAATTAAAAACTTGCACAATAACACACAGCCAATCTTGTGGAATTCATACCAACGTAAAACATGACAAGATTTCAGCTGTTTTGGCACTAGTCTTTGGAAGTCAATTCCTAAAACACTCTGCCTCTTCACCTTCTCCTCCTTTAAAAATGCCCATCTTTCTGGACCAAGCTTTCATTTACCTTTCCATTTCGCTCTCTCTCTCTCTCTCCATGACGCAGTATCCATTTTCTTACCTATTTCCATTGTGAAGCACCTTGACAGTTTTATTTATTTTAAAATTGCTATAAAAATACAAGTTTTTAATCAAAGAAAGGTAAAAATAAACTTTCCCATTTACATTTTATTATCAATATTTAACAAATATAAATACTTCATTGGAAAAAAAAAGAATTCAAATCAAAGCATGATTGTGGGAGTTATTCTGGCTACTCTTGTGCACCTCCTGGTAATTGGTTGTGAAATGCTTTTGACAGTGATGTGGTAGCAAGTCACCCAGTCAGTCAAATAATAAATGTTATGATCCTCGTTCAGCCCATTAACTTTTACAAAGATATTTGAATTTCCAGTGACTGACTTAAAGAGGTTGCACAAGGGGCAGAATCTTCGGCTTGGCGAGCGGGGGCGGGGCGTACTCGCCAAGGCATAAAATGACACGCGGTGATGTTGGGCGTGCGTCCCGACGTCACCACACGTCATTCAGATTTTCAGTTCGGCAGGCGCGCAGCAGACTTGCGCCCGCCGAACTGTCAAAGGCCTATTAAGGCTAGTTAACTATCAATTAAAACAATAAGCCTTAAGGTCGGCGGGCAGTCGAAGGGCCCTGGCGGCCTTTGCATTTTTCATGGAATCTCATCCACAGGCGGGATGAGGTTTCATGAAGGTTTTTAAAGGCTTGAAAAATGTTTTAATAAAATTCATAGACATGTCCCAGCTCAAGTGGCCGTGCCCACTCTCGCACAACCACCCACGAAGGGGAGAAAATTCTCCCCAAGATTTCAAGTTTTAAGACTTTTACTGTAACAAACAAATGAAAAGCAACAACAGAAAAACATTACCTAATAGGCAATTAATAGTCTAAGCTACAGAAAAGATAACCCTTATTAATGAATTAATGCGACAAATAACCCCGTCATATAGACCTACATTACAACAGACTCTCCACAGGATTACAGACTTTATAGGAAACAGTCCACAGACACTGCCAGCTTCGAATTGGTCCACATCTCCCCATTTCATTGAGTCCTTACATCGGGTGACCTTCAAAAGGCACTTTCCTCAGTTTTTGGAGAATTTCCAGACTGACTGCCAGCAGTCAGGCCCACGCCAGTGATTTTTCTTCCCAGTTTTATCAGGGCAAATCTTCCAGGGTCTTTAGATTGTCACAGGTTCATCCCTTCATCCAGAGACTGCCCTCCCTTATGCATTCCGCCTGGCAGCTCACCGAGGACTCACAGCCTTCTCCACTCTACTGACCAGGCCAGCTGCAGTCTTTTGTCTCTGTGAGACCTCTCTCTCTCTCCTTCTGTCCAAAAAACACTCAAGAGACCAAAAGTCTCTCCACAGTCAGCCAGCTACTCTTGCCTTTGTTTTCACATGTGAAATATGTCACGTAAATTTCAATAGCCTCTGAACTGGGTCCCCACTCATGTCCGCATGGTAACCAAGCCACACAGGCTTGTTGTTGGGTAAAACTCATAGAAGATCACATGACTCTCTTCATTCCTCTATTTCAGCTTGAATTAAAGAGACAGTCCAAAACATAATGGGCAGAATCGTCCCAGATTTGCACTAAGTGCGGTAGCAGGTGGGTAAAACGTCTTACCCACTGGCTGCAATGGCGGGTTTTCATGCTGTATCATCCCAAATGCATTAGTTATGCATTCCCAGGAAACACACCATTTCAATGGTGGGTTTCATCACGCCGGGCACCATATTTAAAGTCCAGCTCCGTGCACACATCTCAGTGCTTCCAGCCCACGACTACTGCAGTAGAGATGTTCACAAAAGGCAAAAAGACTGCAGCCCCCAGGTTTAGTGACGTGTCACTGGAATCGTGGAGGCCTGGCGCGATGCCCTCTACCCCAACTCTGGCTGCAGGATGGGCAGCAGCATGACCAACCAGGCTTGGGAGGCAGTGGCAGTGATGATCAGTGCCAATGCTGCACAGAAGAGGTTGGCCATCCAACACAGACAGAGGATGAACGATGTCATCTCCGTGCTGCCAGGGTATGGCAACCATCATCACTCTAAACTCACACACTCAAGCCATTCACTGGCATCTCACTCACTGCCAGCTCGAGGGATATCACCACCCATTCTCATACACATACCCTCAAATGTCCATCTGGCCTCATGTCCTCTGGAGACTGCCTGTTCAGACCTCACCATCTTGAGGCCACTTTCACAGATCAACATGTCCCCCCACACACACCCTGGGTTACCCTCCTTCCCCAGTACAGTCCTTGTTTTGCAGCCTCTTCCCTTGCCTGAGGCCACTTCTTCCACTTCTCCAAGCGAGCCCTAGCCCTGCAGCCATCGAAAAGCCACCCACATATGGCTGATTGGGTAGGTAGAGACCTGCTGTGAGCCCCCATGAAAGTGATGTGGTGCTGTCTGTGAAGCCTGATGACTGCGAGTGCTGACCCAAGCAAGGTAGACACACAAGCTTGAAGTCCCAAGCGAACTGCAGCCCACCAGGTGCATGTCACTTATGTGCTGTTGTGAAACACATTGGTGTGGTTTCCCACTGAAGTGGGCGGATAATCCAGCGGGTGGGGATGATTCCGGCAGGCCTAATAATGATATGCTGATGTATTACAATGAGGTTCCCAACATCCGATGGCGGAGAATGCGGCCCACCATTGGCGGGCCGAGCGGACGATTGTGAACTGGTTTCACACCATCGTGAAATCGATCGCGCCATATTGTCCACTCACACCGTCAAATACGCCCGATGCCAACAGGCATGGAAAATCCCGGCCAATCATCTTAAAAAGCCTTGTCTTCATAACATGAAGCATTGCTCCTGAAGCTTCAATAGAAAAAGGAGATGTGGAGTAAAACATTTCACAAAGCTTATAAGGTTGTAAGGTTCTTAAGCAAGAACAAAGCAAGATCATTTTGCAGAGTTTCAACCCAATTCATAATGAGCTTCAGTCCATCCAAAAAGAGGCCCATAACATAGGATGAAACAGGCGGCTGCACAAGGAAATCTAGTACGGAAATGTCACGTTGTAGCATTGTATTAAGTGCCCTTCTGAGACTGATTTTAAGGAACACTTGGGGCAGCATTATCCCACCGTTGATGGGAGAGTGTGGGAGCGGGCGGGTGCAAGCGGGCTTCCAATCGGTGCTCCCAGTTGGGGGCACGCTGCCATTTTACGTGGGTGGGCCAATTAAGGCCTGCCCAGCATGAAGTGCGCCAGGAAGCGCTATGCGCTCCCCGTGCAGATAGGGAGGATTCCCTTAGCCAGGAGCGCACAAAAGAGCGCACAGATCTCCTTGAGGCAAAGTGCTGCCTCAGGGAGATCGGCTCCGATTTAAAACTTTGAATAAAGATTAGAAAAGAAATTTCCTGCTATGTCCCCTCATGTAACTCTGTCACGTGAGTTGGGACACGTCCATAACTTTTATTGTAAAATATTCTGCATTATTTAAATCACTCATGAAACCTCATCCCACGTGTTTTTTCACAAGCCCGCCTGGGCTCCCAGCCTGCCCACCAACCTTAAGGTTGGACGGGCAGGTCCAATAATGAGTTCAACTGGTTTTTTTTAATGGCCTTAATAGGCCGAACTGACAATCTAAATGACGTGGGGTGACATCGGAGCGCACGCCTGACGTCACCCCGCGTTGGCGAGCAAGCCCCGCCCCTGCTCGCCAACTGGGAGACGCTGGCCTTGGGGAGAAATGATCCTGCACCAAACCTAAAACAGAATGAGCAAACAATATGCACGCTCTATCCTACTGACACAGGCACATACAAAATTGATGGGTGCACCTCATTTAATCATATTGGAGAGTTACCAATAAACAGCAAAGCGCAGTACTGGCAGCTCACCAATGTTAATCAAATGAGGCACATGCATCAACTGTGCACACACACCTTGCACCTCGGAGTTGTGGGATTGCGGGCGAGAAAACTGGGGCCTAGATTTTCACCATGATGGAGAAGGTCTCCATCATGGTGAAAATCCCTGAAATGGCCAAAGTTTCTAAGTCCCGCCCCTGAATCCGGCATTTACCATCTTCGCGGGGGCAGGACTAGAATCAAGCCCAGGTTCGCACTTTCACAATTCGTGGAAGCAGCTGGCCATTTAAATCACCAGCTGCCTCCATGGAAGTGGGATCTTGAAAGAACAGGAATGTGCAATCTGGAGTGTGCAGTTTAGAACAGGTAAGAGGGGGTCTGAACTTGGTGGTTTCTTATGGATAGCCAGGGTATCCCATTGGATAGGGTCCTGGGACATTTTTGGGAGAGGTAAGAGACCCTTTGGGGTTGTTGGAAGTGAACATGATTATGCAATTTTTACACACTAACTCATTGGAACGGCGAAGCTGCAAAAGAGATGTCCAGCTGTCCCGGAACTGTCCAGCTGTCCAGGAACTATACAGCTGTCTAGAAAATGTTAAGGAGATGTACAGCTGTCAAATCTACCGTCCGGGAAGTGTCAAACCTGTCAAGTCTATCAAAGCTATCCAGAAAGTGTCAAAGCTGTCAAGGAACTGTCCAAGGATACTCGGTGAGTTGGCATGAAGGAGGTATGGGTAAAGGTTGGTGAGGGCATGAAGTTGGCATGAGCTGGCACTAAGTTGGCATAGGGAGTATGTGGGCAATGGGGTGGGTAGAGGGGAATTATGTTGGCACAGGGGTGTGTGGGGTCATGGGGGTGGGTAGAGAGTAACTATGTTGGCAGAGGGGGGGTGGGAACCATAAGGGTGGGTGGGGGCATGAGCTGGCATAGATTGGCATGGTTTAGGCATAGGGAGTGTGTGTGGGGGGGTAATGAGGGGTGAGGTCTGGAGGGATGTTTCTTGTTGCATTATTATTATTTATTTATTTATTTAAACACAATGCCAGGGCACTGAGCCAGGCCTAGTGCCCAGCCCGCCTCTGCATCCAGCAGCCTGGGGATTCATTCTGGGGTTGCCTGCCCAGAATCCAGTTTCAGCCCACCCCCCCAACCCACACCCCCCACCCCCACACCACCCCACCCCAACTGAAAATCCCACTTGTAGGGGGCCATTTTTAAAGGTTGGGTTCGCCAAGCTGGGGAATCACCCGACTGCGCTCCCAACCCGGGGACAAAAATCTGGGCCATGGGCCGGAGTTTTACACTGTTGTGCGGGCACGCGTCCGACTCGACAGCGTGTGAAATCACATGAGAAGACATCGGGTGCACATTGCAACATCATATTTCGCTCAGCGAGCGCGCGCAGCAGGCGGAAGTGCACCCGCCAACAATTAAGCGGACAAGTAAGCTCATTAAAGAAGCAACTGAAATCGATTTTGACGTGGCTCATCCACTCTTACAATTGGCGGACGGGCCAATTTACATTTTCGCTGGAACCTCGGTCCAGGGCGGGAAGAAATGTCTGGGTTGAAACATAATGAAAAGAAAGATATCTGCGGACCGATGTTTTTTGAGTTCTGCTGTCAGGAGCTTGAATGTGCTGCATAGACACAATTTGATACATTTTCTTCTTGCCATTAAATCTGTACAGGTCTGCAGCTCCCTGAGGCACCTTATGCAGCAGCTGTCCGCCTTCAGGGAGCTCGCTAGAAGCGCCCACCCGCGCCCTCACTTTTGTCAGCGCCCGCCTTCTTCCCGTTAATTACATTCGGGGGCCACTCGTGGGTGGAAGCGTATTTCGCGTCCGCTTCAGAGCCCACCAATCGCATACACCTGACAAAGGTAAGATTCAGGCCATAGTCTTTGACTATGCCCTCTAGGGGGTCAATTTTCACTTGCTAAAATAAATGTTAATGGTGCTCTGTTGGCCTCAAAATGGGTTTGTTAGACCGATTGCCCATTAATGTCAACTAAAGATCAAAGCTCTTGTCTCTTTCAGCTGGCAGACCTCTTTTGCTATGCAAATCAGGAGTCTGGTGACATGTATATACATGAGAGCCCAGATGCCATTTCAAGACATAACTGGACATCTCCAAGCAGTTTTGCTGTTAAACTGCTGAACAGTCCCCTGAAAGGTAAGTTTTAAATTATTTTCTGAGAGCAGGAGAAACAGGAATGATGCTCATTTATGGTAGGCAGCTCACTGGTACCATTGAAATGAGGCTCAAGTTTCAAACCTTATCAGGCTGCTTTGCTGCCATAAAGGGCAAAGTGCCAACGAGAACCACTGGTTAGTCATGCAGCAGTTAAAATCAACCTTCTAATATTTAAGTTTTAATGATTTTATAAAACGGAAGTTAGCTCTTCAATGTATTGGTCAATACTGTCACAATTAAAATTTAAATTTAATATTAAAGTGTTTAACAACATTCAAATGCTTAATTCAGACACTAATAACATTCTTTACAACAAGAGCCAAACAACAAGATTTGGACAACTATCCTATAAACAATGCTGCTTTCTGATATAATATCAGGAAGCACAAAGCTACACATTTTCCTGTTTCCACTGATCCCAAGGCAGTTTTCTGCAGGGACTGCAGATGAGTGAACAGGTACAAGCCCATCTCTCATGCCTAATTAGCTATGGCGTGTGCACCATTTACATTAATACCACCAAGATAGTACAGTCAAATTCAGTCTTAAAGAAAAGGCACGCACTGCTGTGGCTGCACCATTGCGGTTGCATGGAATACAAATGAGATCTACTTAAATCTTGTGGTTTACAAAAGATCTGCATTTTCCTCAGGATAACCACATTTTTGGAAAGTTTGGGGTACTAATCGGATGAAAATGGGGTGATAATTAAAGCCTGCTGCCTAAAATATGTTGCCAAAAAGTGCAAGGGAATCCTCCCATTACTTCCCACCCAGAGAAATGAGACTTTAGAGATGAAAACAGGAAATGCTGGAAATACTCAGCAGTTACCACCTTTCTTACAGTTCAATAGATCTCTTTAATCTGCTTTCTTGCTTTAGCGGCAAAAGACTTACTGGAGTTACAAGTTCACCCTCCTCAAAACACAGACTCCTATAGGAATATCCAAATTCCCAGTCCAAAACTGTACTTTCTGCAGAACTAACTAAACCTGACATAAAAAGAGCTAACAGAACCTCCAGAGCACCAAACAGCAGATATCATTATGCAGGTAAAGTGCTACAAAACTTTACCTCCTGCAAACAAAATGGCCAACTCAGCATCTGCCTCAGGAATAACACGGTGTTGCTCAAATTTCCACCCATGAATTGCAAGTTTTAAGTAGGGCTGGGTTTGCGGGTGAAAGTTGGGGAAAATACAGCCAAGCTCATGCGATTGATTCAAAGTCCCAACTGCACATCTAAATCGTCAACTACAGGAAGATCCCAAGCCTTAATTGCGAAGCAAATCAAATTCATTCAAAATCAAATTGTTCATTCATGTATTTTTACTTTCTGTGGTTCAACAATTTGATTTTTATAAGACTGGCATCAAAATGTTGTTTAGGTAAGTACTGACAGTGTTAGTGATCGTATCAGCAGTGACCAAGTCATGTGAGGAATTCTGAAGTCCAGCCAACTTAAAATGAAAATGTTTCAATTTGTCATCTAAATTGCTAATTTTTCTTTGCTCTATGTTGATGTTCTATATTCATGATCACAACAATGCAGAGCATTATTTGGCTGGCAGAATGAAACTACCTGGATTTAGGGAGCTGCAATAAACGTTATAAAGGGATCTTTCCACTCGATTTACATACCTCCCACACAAAAATAAATTTGAGTTTAATGACTGTGTTTTCAAAAAGCTTTTCTCATGTTAGGGAACAGAATTAATAATATACCTCCTGTGCAACAAGTACAAATTAGAGTTGCCGCTTTGTAAAAGTAGTGAACCAGGAGACAACCATACTCAGATGATTGCACAGTTCACCCACACATTATGATGCAAACAATTCTTCAATTCCACTTACAGTTTGTTCGTTACAATTGAAAGGCCAACTAGCATCAAGCAACAATTAATACTAAGCTTACAATTCTATTCCCTTTAAAGTTGCTCAGAGGGCAATGAATAAATGATAATGATAAATGTAACAATTGTTTTAAATAAAAACAAAAATTGCTGGAAAAACTCAGCAGGTCTGACAGCATTTGTGGAGAGAAAGATAGAGTTAACGTTTTGAGTCCAGATGACTCTCGAACTAAAGAGAAGTAGAAATGTGGTGAAATATATACTGTTTAAGGGGGGTGGGGCAGATGAAGCTGGCTAGAAGACCAGTAATAGTTGGGGACAAAGGAGAGATTGCAAAAGATGTCATAAACAAAAGGTCGAAGGGGTGTTGCTAGTGATGATACTGGATATAGGAGGTGTTAATGGTGGCATTAAGAGTAGAAAGCTGGATGAGCAAGTGACAGATGGCCCTAGTGGGGGTGGGGTGGGGGGAGGAGATGGCATGGGAGAAAAGATCAAAATAGGCTAAAAGGTGGGGATAAAACAACGGATGGAAATAAATTTTTTAAATAATAATAGAAATAGGTGGGAAAAAATGTATATATAAAAATTTAAAAATAAATATTTGAAAAAAGGAGGTCAAAAAGGGGTGAGGATGGAGGAGAGTTCATGATCTGAAGTTGTTGAACTCAATGTTAAGTCCGGAAGGCTGTAAAGTGCCTAATCGGAAGATGAGGTGCTGTTCCTCCAGTTTGCGTTGAGCTTCACTGGAACATTGCAGCAAGCCAAGGACGGACATGTGGGCATGAGAGCAGGGTGGTGTGTTGAAATGGCAAGCGGCAGGAAGGTCTGGGTAATGCTTGCAGACAGGCAGAAGGTGTTCCACAAAGCGGTCACCCAGTCTGCGTTTGGCCTCTCCAATGTAGAGGAGACCACATTGGGAGCAGTGAATGCAGTAGACTAAATTGAGGGACGTGCAAGTGAAGCACTGCTTCATTTGAAGGGAGTGTTTGGGCCCCTGGACAGTGATGAGGGGGGAAGTAAAGGGGCAGTTGTTGCACCTTCTGTGATTGAATGGGAAGGTGCCGTGGGAGGGGGTTGAGGTGTAGGGGGTCATGGAGGAGTGGACCAGGAGGGAACTGTTTTAAATCTTCTGTTGAAAGTTCACTGTCAGCATGAATTTTGGCATGTTAGTTGACAATTTTGAACTTTTTCCAATGATAAAAATAAAGGAATGTTTTTGTGCTGTTAGCCCTATATCTACAAAGTAATTACAAGAAATGTGCGTTCTTCGTAAAGTTGGGAAACATCAGCTGACTATTTACAGTGCATTTCTCAGCACCTGTGCAAGCAAACAGCTCATAAGTGATTTCTGGTGTACATTTCCCCACTGCAGCAGAATCTTTCTCACCTTTTTATTCCTCCTTCTCTCTTTTTCTCTTTCTGGATTTTGTTTTTTGTTTAGTGTTTCTCACAGGAACAATATTCCAGCAATCCCCGAAAGGCAGAGGCACTTACAGTATGCACAGTCACTGGAATGAAGTAAGATAGGGGGTTAGTGAAAGTGGATAAAAAGAAGAAAGGGAGTAATTGTAATTCATAAGCTTCAAATTGACCTACCAGGACAGATTGGTGTATGTTAATAACACCTCTGTGAAATTACTATAACAGTATTTTAGCACAGCTTTATGTTTAAATTTTTACCATTTTGTTTATTTTAGAAATGGCAGAAATCTGATAAAGCATTGTTTATTTTGCATTGCTGAGGTCGTTGCTGGGGACCGAAGAAGCTGTCCTTGCTTAGTGACTCTCCCTTCTTCTCAAACAACCTTTTAATTCAATCATCTTACAGTCACTGCTGTTCACAAATGTAGTGATTGTAAATAAAACCTTTCCTACTGTTTTAGGGGTCACGTGATTGTACTAACGAATCAGCCCTAAGCATGGGTAATCTTAGGGGCGGAACTTTCTAGTCATGGACCTGGTACAAGCATGTAGCTTCTTCAAGCGCTCTGTAAATAAAGTTAACTGTTTCAAGTGAGAAACCTATCCAGTGCAACAAGTTTATTATAATTGGCTACGAGGATAAATAGCTCCAGCGCTGCACCTCGCCTCCTGAATGTGAGTATATTAACTCTTAAGGAAAGAAAGAAAAGTATACTCACCAGTCATGCCACTTTTCAGCGGAATCTACCCTTATGACTCAATCAAGGAAGACTAGTCTTCTGGGCCATGATTGGTTAAATGAAATTCAGCTCAACTGGTCAAATATTTTTGAAGTTAGAACAGGAGGAATTCCTGAGCTGTTAAAGAGGTACGACTGTGTATTTTGTGATGAATTGGGAAAGATAAAAGGACTAGAAGCAAAAATATATGTAGAGTCGGAGGCAACACCCCAGTTCTTTAAGGCTAGGCCGCTGCCTAATGCCCTAAAGGAGAATGTGGATGCAGAATTGTGCCACTTAGAGAGCTAGGCATCATCCAGCCAGTCCAATTTTCGGAATGGGCAGCGTCCATAGTCCCTGTGATGAAACCAGATCAAACTATTCGCATTTGCAGACACTACAAATTGACTGTGAACAAGGTTGCTAAACTAGATAAATATCCTATTCCGAGGATTGAAGATTTGTACGCTAAACTAGCTGGAGGAAAATCCTACACCAAACTGGATATGAGCCATGCACACCAACAGCTAAAGCTGGACAGCACGTCTAGAGGGTATGTAAACATCAACACACACAAGGGCCTATACCAGTATACACGCCTACCCTTTGGTGTACCGTCTGCCTGTGCGATTTTCCAAAGAACCACGGAAAATCTACTACAAGGACTTCCCCAAGTTGTAGTGTACCTGGACGACATCCTGAACACAGGATCAACAGAAGCCGAACATTTGGCCAAGATGAGGCTTTAAGGAGATTTTTGGAAGCTGGGGTACAATTAAAGCAAGAGAAATGTACATTCCAAGCAACTGAAGTTACTTATTTGGGTCATCGGATGGATGCCCAAGGGTTGCATCCAGTAGAAGAGAAAGTCAGGGCAATCGAGGAGGTGCCGTTTCCTACCAGTGTCACTGAACTCAAGTATTTCTTGGGCATGATAAATTATTACAGTCGTTTCTTGCCAAATTTGTCAACAGTGTTAGCCCCTTCACATTTGTTATTGAGAAAGGACCATAGATAGTCATGGAAGGCGCAACCTTCAAGAAGAAACCTTCATAAAAATCAAGCTATTACACTCATCATGTCTGCTAGTACACTATGACCCATCAGAAGAATTAATGTTAACCTGTGATGCACCTCCTTACCAGGTGGGAGTGGTGTTGTCACACAGGATGGAAAATGGTTCTGAAAGGCCAATAGGCTATGTCTCCAGAGCCATCTCTGCAGCCCAGAAGGGTTATTCACAACTTGAAAAAAAAGGTTTATCCGTAATATTTGGAGTGAAGAAATTCCATCAATATTTGCACGGTTGAAATTTCACCATAGTGTCAGATCGCAAGCCATTACTGAGCTTACTTAATGACAATAAAGCAATTCTGCCAATAGCCTCTGCCAGAATTCAATGATGGGCCTTGATTTTGTCGGCATATGAGTACACCTTTATGCACCATCTGGGTGTGCATATAGCAAATGCAGATGCCCTCAGTCGTCTTCCTTTGCCAGATAGCATTGTGCATGCTCCAGTGCCCCAAGAAGTCGTACTGGTTTTGAATTTCCTGGACTCATCGTCGGTCTGTGTGAAGCAAATAAAGAATTGGACAAATCGGGATCCAATTTTATCAAAAGTCCAAGACCAGGTATTGCAAGAATGGTTGAATGCCCCAGTCTCTGAAGAGATAAGACCATTCCATGCCCGTAAAACAGAGTTAAGATGTCAAGATGGAATCTTGTTGTGGGGATCAAAAGTCGTTGTCCCTTCGCAAGGTAGAGAAGCATTCTTGACAGAGCTTCACAGTGCGCATCCAGGCATTACAAAAATGAAGATGCTTGCGTGAAGCTATGTCTGGTGGCCAGGTATAGATATAGAAAAAATGGTTAAACACTGTCTCCAGTGTCAGCAACAACAGGAGTTGCCCATTTCAGCTCTACTGCATCCACAGGAGTTGCCTGGTTGACCCTGGGTTAGGCTACATATGGACTATGTAGGTCCATTTTTAGGTACCATGATTTTATTGAACATCGACACACATTCTAAGTGCTTGGATGTGTATGAAGTTAGATCACCGACATCAAGTGCAACTAATGAAAAGCTGTGCCAATGTTTTAATATACATGGCCTACCAGAAGTCATTGTTTCAGATAACAGTACTGTCTTCACTAATACAA
Organism: Cetorhinus maximus; assembly: GCF_964194155.1. Taxonomy (NCBI): domain Eukaryota; kingdom Metazoa; phylum Chordata; class Chondrichthyes; order Lamniformes; family Cetorhinidae; genus Cetorhinus; species Cetorhinus maximus. The sequence continues at coordinate 95,653,592 of NC_135888.1, forward strand.
AATTCCAGAGATTCATGAGTTTAAATGGAACTAAACATATTAAAACAGCACCATATCATCCCTCATCCAATGGGTTAGCAGGAAGAGCAGTGCAGGCCTTCAAAGCAGGGATGAAGAAGTTATCCAAAGGAACATTAGAAACTCAAATTTCACGATTTCTTCTCAACTATCGCACGACTCCTCGTGCAACTATGGGTTCAACACCGTCTGATTTACTGATGAAACGCAGCTTTCGTACAAGGTTGAGTCTGGTGTTTCCAAATTCATAGGGGAAGGTAGAGAAGAACTAGAGTAGTCAGAAAGTGAATCACAATCTTCACAGTAAAGCTTGAAAATTTACTTTGGGGGAGAGAGTTTTTGTGCAAAATTTTGGAAATGGGCCTAGTTGGGTTCCTGATATAATTGTCTCTGAAACTGGACCTTTGTTATACCAAGTGGAAGTGGAAAACCAGATTGTTCAAAAACATGTGGATCATCTAAGGGGTAGAGAGGAACTCCACAAACAGTAATTCCACCTGTAATTGATGCTGAATCTTAAATCCCTAAGGTTCCATGTCGACCTAAAATAGGCATACCTGATGTCTCTGTTGAATTTTTTTTTCTTTATTCATTCATGGGATGTGGGCTTCGCTGGCTGGGCCAGCATTTATTGCTCATTCCGAGTTGCCCTTGAGAAGGTGGTGGTGAGCTGCCTTCTTGAACCGCTGCAGTCCAAGTAGTGTAGGTACACTCATAGTGCTGTTAGGAAGGGAGTTCCAGTATTTTGAACCAGCGACAGTGAAGGAACAGTGATATATTTCCAAGTCAGGATGATGAGTCACTTGGAAGGGAACTTCCTGGTGGTGGTGTCCCCATCTATTTGCTGCCCTTGTCCTTCTCGGTGACAGTGGTCGTGGGTTTGGAAGGTGCTGTCTAAGGAGCCTTGGTGAATTCCTGCAGTGCATCTTATAAATGGTACACACTGCTGCTACTGTGCATTGGTGGTGGAGGGAGTGAATATTTGTGGATGAGGTGCCAATCAAGAGGGCTGCTTTGTCCTGGACGGTGTCAAGCTTCTTGAGTGTTGTGGGAGGTGTACTCATCCAGGCAAGTAGGGCATAATGCATCACACTCATCACTTGTGCCTTGTAGATGGTGGACAGGCATTGGGGAGTCAGGAGGTGAGTTACTCATCACAGGAGTCTTAGCCTCTGACCTGCTCTTATTTATATGGCTAGTCTAGTTCAGTTTCTGATCAATGGTAACCCCCAGGATTTTGAGATTGGGAGTTTCAGTGATGGTAATGCCATTGAACATCAAGGGATGATGGTTGGATTCTCTCTCATTGGAGATAGTCATTGCCTGGCACGTGTGTGGCGCAAATGTTACTTGTCACTTGTCAGCGCGAGCCTGGGTATTGTCCAGGTCTTGTCGAAGATGGACTGCTTCAGTACCTGAGGAGTTTCCAATGGTGCTGAACATTATGCAATCATCAGCGAAGGTCCCCACTTCTGACCTAATGATGGAGGAAGGTCATTGATGAAGCAGCTGAAGATTATTGGGCCTAGGACACTACCCTGAGGAACTCCTGCAGTGATGTCCTGGAGCTGAGATGACTAACCTCTAACAACCACAATCATCTTCCTTTGTTAGGTATGACTCCAACCAATGGAGAGATTTCCCCCTGACTCCCATTGACTCCAGTTTTGTTAGGGCTCCTTGATGCTGCACTCGGTCAAATGCAGCCTTGATGTCAAGGGCAGTCACTCTCACTTCACCTCGGAAGTTCAGCTCTTTTGTCCATGTTTGACCCAAGGCGGTAATGAGGTCAGCAGCTGAGTGGCCCTGGTGGAAACCAAACTGGGTGTCAGTGAGCAGGTTATTGCTAAGCAAGTGCCACTTGATAACACTGTTGATGACCCCTTCCATTACTTTACTGATGATTGAGAGTAGACTGATGGGGCGGTAATTGGCCGGGTTGGATTTGTCCTGCATTTTGTGTACAGGACATATCTGAGCAATTTTCCATATAGCCGGGTAGATGCCAGTGTTGTAGCTGTACTGGCACAACTTGGCTAGGGGTGCGGCAAGTTCTGGAGCACAAGTCTTCAGTACTATTGCTGGAATATTGTCAGAGCTTTGAACTATCCAATGCCTTCAGCCATTTCTTGATATCACGTGGAGTAAATTGAATGGGCTGAAGATTGGCATCTGTGATGCTGGGGATCTCCGGAGGAGGCCGAGATGGATCATCCGCTCGGCATTTCTGGCTGAAGATTGTTGAAAATGCTTCAGTCTTATCTTATGCACTGATGTGCTGGGCTCCCTCATCATTTAGGATAGGGATATTTGTGGAGCCTCCTCCTTCAGTGAGTTGTTTAATTGTCCATCACCATTCATGGCTAGATGTGGCAGGACTGCAGAGCTTAGATCTGGGATGAAACATTTAAGTTATGAAGAGAGGTTGGATAGACTTGGGTTGTTTTTGTTGGAGCAGAGAAGACTGAGGGGGCGACCTGATCGAGGTGTACAAGATTATGAGGGGCAAGGACAGGGTGGATAGGGAGCAGCTGTTCCCCTTAGTCGAAGGGTCAGTCACAAGGGGGCATAAGTTCAAGGTGAGGGGCAGGGGGTTTAGGGGGGATGTGAGGAAAAACTTTTTTACCCGGAGGGTGGTGACGGTCTGGAATGCACTGCCTGGGAGGGTGGTAGAGGTGGGTTGCCTCACATCCTTTAAAAAGTACCTGGATGAGCACTTGGCACGTCATAACATTCAAGGCTATGGGCCAAGTGCTGGTAAATGGGATTAGGTAGGTAGGTCAGGTGTTTCTCACGTGTTGGTGCAGACTCGATGAGCCGAAGGGCCTCTTCTGCTCTGTGATTCTGAGTTCTGTGATTGATCTGTTGGTTGTGGGATTGCTTAGCTCTGTCTATCACTTGCTGCTTATGATGTTTGGCATACAAGTAGTCCTGTGTTATAGCTTCACCAGGTTGACACCTCATTTTTAGGTAAGCCTGGTGCTGCTCCTGGCATGCCTTCCTTCACTCTTCAATGGACCAGGGTTGATCCCCTGTCTCAATAATAATGGTAGGATGGGGGATATGTCGGGTCATGAGGTTACAGATTGTACAATTCTGCTGCTGTTGATGGCCCACAGCACCTCATGGATGCCCAGTTTTGAGTTGCTAGATCTGTTCGAAATCTATCCCATTTAACACAGTGGTAGCACGATGGAGGGTGTCCTCAATGTGAAGGAGGGACTTCATCTCCACAATGACTGTGCAGTGGTTACTCCTACACATCAGATATATCCGTGGCAGGCAGGTTGGTGACGATGAGATCAAGTATGTTTTTCCCTCTTGTTGGTTCCCTCACCAACTGCCGCAAGACATGCGGCAGCTATGTCCTTTAGGATTTGGCCAGCTCAGTCAGTAGTGGTGCTACGGAGCCGCTCTTCATGATGGACATTGAAGTCCCCCACCCAGAGTGCATTCTGAGCCCTTGCCACCCTCAGTGCTTGAAGGAGGAGCACTGATTCATCAGCTGAGGGAGGTACATCGTAATCAGCAGGAGATTTCCTTGCCCATGTTTGACTTGATGCCATGAGACTTCATGGGGTCTAGAGGCAATGTTGAGTGCTCCCAGGGCAGCTCCCTCCCGACTGTATACCACTGTGACGCCACCTCTCCTGTGTCTGCCCTGCCGGTGGGACAGGACATACCCAAGGACAGTGATGGTGGTGCCTGGGACATTATCAGTAAGATATGATTCCGTGAGGACGACTATGTCAGGCTTGACTAGTCTGTGAGACTGCTCTCCCAATTTTGGTACTAGCCCCCAGATGTTTTTAAGGAGGACTTTGCAGGGTCGACAGGGCTGAGTTTGCCATTGTAGTTTCCGTTGCATAGGTTGATGCGAGGTGATCCGTCCAGTTTCATTCCTTTGTTGAGACTTTGTGGTAGTTTGATACAACTGAGTGGTTTGCTAGGCCATTTCAGAGAGCATTTAAGAGGCAATCACATTGCCATGGGTCTGGAGTCACATATAGGCCAGACCATGTAAGGTCAGCAGATTTCCTTCCCTTAAGGACATTAGGAACCAGATGGGTTTTTACATCAATCAACAATAGTTTCATGGTCATCATTAGACTTTTAATTCCAGATTTTTATTGAATTCAAATTCCACCATCTGCCGTGGTGGGATTCGAACCCAGGTCCCCAGAGCATTATCCTGGGTCCCTGGATCACTAGTCTAGCACGATGGCACAGTGGTAATAATTGTGAGCTGTCATTGTCTAAGGATGTCCCCGATGCTGCAGTACCTGATCATGATGATCCAGTGAGAGAATCTCACGTCGCAGATTCTCCAGGAGCTCTGTAAATAAAGTTAACTGTTTCAAGTAAGAAACTTGTCTGGTACACCAAGTTTATTATAATGTCCCCTTAACATCAGATTGTTAACTAGTTCTGGTTACTCATCACTAAATCCATAATGGCCTATTCCTTTGTTGGTTCTATTGTCCCACCCTGCTTTCTCATCCTTAAAATAGCCCTTCTTCCACCTGCTGTAATAGTGTATTTTATGAATATTGCAATTCTCCTTCTTTCCCAATTTCCCTGCATTTCTATTCAGCTCCCTTCAGCCTGTAGCCAGGTTCTGTAATGGTTACCACGTCATACACTTTAAGCTTTCACTCTCCATCAATCAGTCTCAGTGCCGTTGGCCCAACTCCTGTATTAAGACAAATCTGTATCTCTGCTTCTCAGTCCTTCCTGACCTGTTCCCTCCCTTTAGTAATGGGAATCCTATCCTCTGTCTGTCCTTGGAATGTCTAGTACAGTGATGTTATTCTTCCTTTAAAAATGTCACAGCCTTGTCTTTGTTCAATAGCACCAGCGCCCTTTGCATGATTAATCAATCATACAGACTTCTATTGAGCACAATCTTGCCACATTAAAAAGTTGCCAGATATTAAATCAACCATGTGTGCAACTCAAATGTTGGATAAAATAACTGAGCAGAGCACCCCCAGTGATCGGTACTTAGAGCCTTACTACTGTGGCTCCTACTGTTTCTAATCTGCATAAGTAACTTGGATTCTGAAACCAATGTAACTTATTCACATCAGAGTAGCTGATGAGACTAAATTGGGGTGGTTGGAGGTGGCATTGCAAGAGGAAGTGGGGTTTGACAGATCTCTTCAGACCAGCTGTAGTGGTTTGTCTAACATCTACCATGTGTTCCAAACCACAATTAGGCAGTCTGAACATAACAGTTTAACTGTAAAAAGCTTTTGAGTACAATGCAACTGTTACAACAACTTGCATTTATTTCACACCTTTAATGTAATAAAACACCTCAAGGTACTTCACAGGAGCACAATCAGACAAAAATTGGCACCGAGCCAAAGAAGATATTAGTATGGATGACAAGAAATTCATCAGAGGTAGATTTGGAAAAAGCATCTTAAAGAAGGCGAGAGAGACGTGGTGAAGTTTAGGGAGGAAATTCCAAAACTTAGAGCTTAGATGAGGCACTGCTACTAATATTGAGACAAACAACAGAGTTGGAGGAATGCAAAGTTCTTGAATGGTTGTAAGACTGGGAGAGTTAAGTGGGGGCCAAGGCCATGGTTTGAACACAGAGCATGTTAAGATTTCGGTAGCAGAGATTTGGACGAGCTTAAGTGATGGATAACGGAAAATGGTAGACCAGCCACAAGAGTATTGGAATAGTCACCTCTGGAGTCTGGTGGTAATGGAAGGATGGATGAGGGTTTTAGTAGCAGATGAGCTGAGGCAGACGTGGAGAGGGGTAATGTTACAGAGTTGGAATTAGGTGGTCTTTATGATGGAGAGGATATAGGGATACAGGATATAGCATAGTCCAGGGTCAAATAGGACACAGAGGTAGTGAACAGACAGGTTCAGCATGAGGCAGTGGCCAGAGAAGAGATGACTTCAGTATTGAGGGAAAGGGGTTTTTGGTAGGGGTCAAAGACAATGGCTTTGATCTTCCCAATGTTTAACTGAAAGAATTTGTGGCTCATTGAGGACTTTATGTTGGACAAGAAATCTGACATTCGGGGCAATGGAGGGTTTGAGAAAGGTAGTGGTGAGATACATTACAACACTAACTACACTTTTAAAATATGTCCTTGACTGTAAAGTTCTTTTGGCTGTCTTGTGATGGTGAAAGATGCTATATAAATGCACATCCTTCTTTTATTCTTTTTTGCATATTCTTTGTTCTATTGATGTTAGGCCCTCCTCGTTTTCTATTCACCTTGTCTCTCCTCCCCGTGTCCTGGTATTCTTACCCCTGCCAAATTAGTTTAAATCCACCTCCATAACACAAGTTAATTGCTCACGAGACCATTACACTGGACATATGGCACAGAAACATGCCATTCAGCCCAAACAGTTCATGTGTTAATTAGTCTTAACCCTGTTGTGATGCAACAAATTCGACTTTTGTACCGGTTCTTCCTCCCTGTACTGGAACCCGACATCACGTCATCAGTTAACATCACCAAGTATCAACATGTAAATGAGAAAAAAATCAAAAGTCAAGGATAGATTACTGAGCAACCACAGAGGTAATGATGTGAGGATAAGAAGAGAATGCATTGCAGGAGATTCCCTGACAATGACAGAATAGGTGAGGGCAGTATCACTCAGGTGGACTATGAAGGGGAGCCATTAGAGGAAGATGGTGTGGTAAACCATGTCAAAGACTCAAAATAGAACAAAAAAATTGAGGAGGGAGAGTGTAGCATGGTCAAACTCATATAGGATGTAATTTCTAACTTTTATTTAAGGCCATGTTAGTGGTGGGGCAGGGGCAGAAACCAGACTGAAGAGGTTCAAATATGGAAATACCTGAATGCAGACACCAACATGTTCAAGGACTGGAGAGGAAAGGGAGGTCAGACATGAGCCAGTAGATTGCAAGATCATATGGTTTTATCAGGAGGGTTTGATGACAGCAGATTTGAAAGTAAGGGAGACAGTGGACTGAATTTTCTTGAGACACCACAAGTCTCACCGCAGCGGCTGAAAAAATGAGATGACTTCATTTCCACGGATGATGGCACTTGGGGCATCATATTAGAGGCCTCTACTGACACTTTCGTCCAATTAAGGATAAGGAGCTCCCAGCCCAATCTGAGAGCTGGTGGTTCGGCACTGCCACCGGTAATCGTGGCCATTTCTGAGGCTGCAGCGGCAGGGACAGAACGCGCCAATGGCCAGGCGCTCTCAAAGAGAGCTCGGGTAGGTTGAGGGAATCAGTTGAAGGGGGTGGGTGGTTGGGGTGGGCAGTTGCGGAACACAAATGGCACTGTTGCCAAGGGTCCACATTGGCATCGGGGCCCCTCCATGAGCAATGGTGTGCTCTTAAAGGAGACACAAACCTCCCCCCCACCCCGTCACCATAGCCCGCTGGGAGGCCGCCAGGTTTCACTGTGCGGTCTGCCCATGCGGCAGCAGGCCCTCTCAACTTGGGCAAAATGCCCACGGAGGTGGAAAGTAAGGTGGAAAGGTGGCTTAATTGGCAACCCAGCAGATGGCCGTTCCGCCAACTTTCCCACCACTATGCCATATTGCCAGCAGCAAGAAGAAGTTTGGCACCCCTCCCAACACCTTCCCCCCGACCATTTTGCCAGCCCTCCAGCCTGCCAGCCTATCACCAAAGGGCCTGGAAAGTTCTAGCCAGTAGCTGAGGAAAAGCAATTGTTTGCAATATCAGGAGGCATTGGGTCAGGAACAGAAGTTGGGTAGTCAGCAGCTTTGAGGTAATAAGGAAAGAAAGTGGTTCCCATGGACCAGATGAGCTTGAGAAGGCATTAGAGGAGAAGAGAAAAACTAAAGTTTATTAAAATTAACAGATACGATGGTCTATAGGCCATCGTTTCTTCTATTTAAATACTGAACATATCCAACAGCTAGATTTACAAATAAACAATTGTTCTATTATATTGCAACAGATTTTTTATTTAGATCCTATCTTGAATGAAACAGGTGAACATGAAAGTTACATTTTTGTACATTTGAAGGATTCATATATGGTCACTTTACTCCATACTCAAAATGTATCATTTTGGGCAAAAACATTGCTAGTTAATAGCCGTTAGTTGGTAAGTTTGAGTGACAGTTCATTTTCTTGCAAAGGGAGTTGTAACAGTTCTTGTAGAACAAAGAAAAGTACAGCACAGGAACAGGCCCTTCGGCCCTCCAAGCTTGCGCCGATCATGTTGCCTGTCAAACTAAAACATTTTGCACTTCCGGGGTCTGTATCCCTCTATCCCCATCCTATTCATGTATTTGTCAAGCTGCCTCTTAAACACCACTATCGTACCTGCTTCCACCACCTCCTCTGGCAGCGAATTCCAGACACTCATTACCCTCAGCGTAAAAAATTTGCCCCACACATCACCTCTAATGTTTTCTCCACTCATCTTAAATCTATGTCCCCTAGTAATTGGCTCTTCCACCCTGGGAAAAAGCTTCTGACTATCTACTCTGTCCATGCCACTCATAATTTTGTAAACTTCTATCAAGTCGCCCCTCAATCTCCATCGCTCTAGTGAGAACAATCCGAGTTTCTCCAACCTCTCTTCATAGTTAATAACCTCCAGACCAGGCACCATCCTGGTAAACCTCCTCTGCACCCTCTCCAATGCCTCCATGTCCTTCTGGTAATGTGGCGACCAGAATTGTACACAATATTCCAAGTGTGGCCTAACCAAGGTTCTATACAGCTGCAGCATGACTTCCCAGCTTTTATACTCAATACCCCTGCCGATGAAGGCAAGCATGCCATATGCCTTCCTGACTACCTTATCCACCTGCGTTGCCACTTTCAGTGACCTGTGGACCTGTACACCCAGATCCCTCTGCCCATCGATGCACTTAAGGGTTCTGCCATTTACTGTATAATTCCTGCCTGTATTAGACCTTCCAAAATGCATTACCTCGCATTTGTCCAGATTAAACTCCATCTGCCATTTCTCCGCCCAAGTCTCCAACCGATCTATATCCCGTTGTATCCTTTGACAATCCTCTTCACTATCTGCAACTCCTCCAACCTTAGTGTCGTCTGCAAACTTACTAATTAGCCCAGTTACATTTTCTTCCAAATCATTCATGTATACTACAAACAGCAAAAACCGCAATCATTTTCTTCAAAATCACTGCCCATCCTTCATGCCCCAAAACACAAAACTACAAAAAAATAGCATTTCTACAGCAAAGCTCTAATGTCAAGACACTAAGAATATCTGGCTACAATGTCTGATGCAATAATTCCTTCAGGGAATTATTCCAACAGCTAAAATTGAACATGCTTATAAAATTAGAACAAATGGGTAAATGGAAATTTATAATTTAGATAAAGATTATGGAAAGGTCACCGCAATGATTTAAATCTTTTTAAAAGAACATCTGAATACCTTAACTTTAATTATTGGTTTGTAAAAAATGCTTCAAATTTAAATACCTAAACATACACATATGTAACTGTCATAAAACATTTTGATCCAAATACTTCTTACTGAGCAATTTGGTTATTTTGGGCAACACACTTTATATAAATACATTAATATAATCAGTGTTGTTCATTGAAAGAAAGACTAGCATTTACATAGCATCTTTCATTACCTCAGTGCATCCCAAAATGCTTTAGAGCCAATGAAGTACTTTAGAAGTGTGGTCACTGTTGTAATGTAAGAAATGTGGCAGACAATTTGCACAAAGCAAACTCCCACAAGCAGTAATGGGATGATGACCAGAGAACCAATTTTTGTGAGGTTGACTGAAGGATAAATATTGGCAAGAACATCTGGGAATCATTCCCTACTCCTCTTCAAAATAGTGCCACACAATCTTTTACATCCACCTGAGGAAGCAGATGGGAACTCAGTTTAACATTTCATCCAAAAAAACAGAACCTCCAACAGTGTAACACTTCCTCAGTACTGCACTGGAGGGTCAGCCTTGATATTGGTACTCAAGTAATAGAATATAACCTGAACCCACAACCTTTTGACTCAAAGGCAAGAGTGCTACCCACTGAACTACATGGACAAACTTATCCTTTCCTGGTATTGTTTACTAAGTTCTCTAAAGTGTTACGCTATAGTTTTTGTCAGAAGCATCGGCCCAGATCTTCCGATCCCTGGATAGTCGGAAGTCAGACAAACCCCGGAAGATGCTCTATAGGACCCCTCAGAAGTCGAAACACATTGACTGTGTGGGGATTGCCCAGGAAGTATGATCTTCCGATGGGCAATTCGTCTGCTCCCCGGGACCCTCCACAAAAGTTTCTAACTCTGAGTAGAGTCGGAGACTTTGGACTATTCAGGCTTACTTGCCTGGATAGTTACCCAGGAAATGTTAGACAGAAAAATCCTAGCCTAATTCCTGGGTAGCTATAAAACTGACCTGCGAACACTCACACTGACCCCTCCCCAACCCACACTGCCTGACTCCCCACCCGACCTCCCCCTCAACCTGACCTGACTAGCTCTCGCCACCAAACAATCCCCCTGATCCAACCTGACTAGCCCCCAGCCTGACAACCCCTCCTGACCCGACTATCCCCTGACCCATCTACCCACTCACCCACCTGCCACCTTACCCACTTGTCACCCTAACACATCATCCACCTGCTTCACAACCCACCTGCCATCTACCCACCTCTCACCCAACCCAGCTCCCATCCTACCACCTCATCCACCTGCCTCCCTGCCCGCCTTCTATCCTAACCACCTGCCATCCTACCCACCCAACCCACCTGCTACCCTAATCACCTATCACCCTCCCCAGCTGCCATTTTGTCACCTTAACTACCGGCCAACCAACCCACCAACCACCCTACCCAGCCGCCACCCGGCCTCTCTACTCAACCACCACCCCACCCCCTTATACACTAATCTTCTCTCAATAGCTTTTCAGAGAAGCTTTTGGACATTTAAACTCTTTACTTACCAGAACCTGGCAGCTAGTGCCCTAAAAAAGGGGGCCTGGCTTGTCTTCCCCTGACAATCCAGTGCAATGAAGAAGCAGTTCCATTTCAGGTACATTCTACAGTTCTGGAGAAACCGAGTTCGGAAATTCTGGTCAGAAACGTAGAGCTTCAATGTGGCGCAGAAAAGTAGGAGGGGATTGGCAATCCGATGGTGACTGACACTCCTTGGAGGATTCGGGCCATTAATGATAGATTAAAATTATTGGCTTGTTAAATAAGAAAAGCAATTTTGAAAATTAGACATTGAAGAAGTAATTTTCTGCCGATGGAGTGCCTTGCCTGCTGGCAACTCATATTGGGAAATTATGGATGCTTTGCCCACCATTTTACATCCCGCTATTTTAAAAGAAGACTCAAATATTCTAGCTAAGAAGTTCTCCAATGGAATCACTTTAGATCACATCATAATTTCTACATGAATTATCCAGCCATTTTCAAACAAGTCACTAAAGTGCTGTATTCTTATAAGAAAATAAAGCAAGCAACTCAGTTGCTTAGATAATGTGTTACCCAGTATGGAACTGAAGTCATACAGATTAGGCAGATTCCAAATTAGATGCCTGACTTGTGCTTACTCAGTTGCTCACAATAGTATTTGACCCAGCTTCAATTACAGGCAAAGAAAACAGTATCCCATCTAGTCATCCCATTGGAGAGTGTATAGGCAGGTATATGAATGTTGGCTGAGTGCAGCACTGTGTACAGTTATGGTGCCCACCCCCCCCAGCCATTCTGGATAGCCAGCATTTTAGAAGAGAGAAAAGAAATGAAGAAATAATTAAGAAAGAAAAGGCAATGAATTATGAAACAAGGAAGAAGAAAACATTATGTAGTATCTCCATCCAAATAAAGCCAGTGTAATTATATCCCAAGGAAATTCCATATTTTGAAAGGATTTGTATCTCCAACTATTTGCATGAAGCTTTTAAACATAACAGTTTTCTCGCAAAGGCAGCAGTTACCATTCACAGTTCCAGATGAAATCTTAAGTGACAGATGGAACTTGTATTAGGATTTTTCGATTCTCCAGCAAGGTGTTTTTTTTTTAACAGGAGCCATCCACCCACCTTACCACCAGTAAGTTTTTAAAAATCTCATCCAGGAACATATTTTATAATTAAAATCAATGGGGGAATGTTTATAAGGGTAAGCGGGTGAGGTGTTAAATGGGTAAGAATTCTGAGTGCAGCAAGAAGCTGATTCCAACTCACCGACTTCTGGGTTTTACTAAGGTGGGACAAAGGATGGCAAGCCAATCCGATCACAGGAAGCAGGGTGGCATTTAACACATTAATGAGATTGGAAGCCTCATTTTTAACCAGATTTGCAGATATAGCAATGGACATTCCAATTACTTCAGGAAACCCGTCAGCTGCAGCAGGACGAGGACAGCCTTGGGGAGAAGGTAAGTTCCTCCACAGCATTTCTTGTGGGTGTGAAGAAGCAGACGTGGTTCCTCCCGGCCATCTAAACTCTCCTACCATCAGATTCTAAACCCAACCCTCACGAACTACCCTGCCCCCCAATATTGGATCCTAGCCTGTCCCGGGATCAGACATTACTTGAGATTAGAACTCTCCTCCAAGGTCAGTGATTGAGCCTCACTCTGGGATCAGACTTTCCAATCAGGCCACACTCCCACCCACCCCGGGAACGGACTCCCCACATTGGGATCAATGCCCCTATGGTTGAGGATCAGGCCTACCTGGCCCTATGGTGTGCTCCCCACCTGACTGGAAGCCAAGCATGACAGACACATGGGAAAAGCACCATCTTGACTTGCAAGTATATTAACCATTCCTTCACTGTCACTGGGTCAAAACCCTGGAACTTTCTTCATAACAGCACTGTGGATGTACCTACACCACATGTACAGCAGCGATTCAAGAAGGCAACTCACCACCACCTTCTCAATGGCAATTTTGGATGAGAAACAAATGCTGGCCTTGCCAGTAATGCCCTTATCCCTATAAATGAATAAAAAGAAATAAGGCAGCATCCAGGAGGGGGAACCTTTTAGGGTTAAAGGTCACACATTGAAGAGTGCCATCATTCTTTGGAAACAGCCCAATGTAACTGCAAAACTTGGCAACTGCCTACCAATTGTAAAGGGAAAGGAGGAGGCTGTTTTGCTCTGATCCCGCCCCCCACTCTTTGATTCTGGCTATTCTCCCCATAGCCAATGAATAAGGGGACCGATGTAGAATTTTAAAAAATCATATTGATTTTCCTCTGGTGACCACATTCACCCCTATACAGGCTGGTAGGTCTCAAGTTGCAAGATATTCCTTTCTCCAGAGGTTCAGATTGAGCTAGTACAACAGGAACTCCTGGGGCAGAATTTTCCCCCCGTCGGGGGGAAGTTCAAGACCAAGCGCGTGGAGGCGCACCTCCGATCGGTGCTGCCAATCGGGGGTGCGCCACCATTTTACATTACGTTACATTACGCTATGCGCTCTCTGTGCGGGCGGGGGGGGATTTCCCTGAGCCAAGAGTGCGCTCTTTCATGCATGCGCACGAACGAGAGCACTCATCTCCCTGAGGCTAAGTGCTGCCACAGCGAGATCGGCTCCACAATAAAAAACCTTAAAAATACAAAAACAAAGAATTTCCCTGACATGTCCGCTCATGTGACACTGTCACATGAGTTGGGACATGTCCATCACTTTTAGTTACACTTTTATTAAAAATGCAAAAACCTACATGAAACCTCATCCCGTCTGTGGATGAGGTTTCATGCTTTTTCTAATTCCCGCCAGGGCTCCCGGCCTGTGGTCCATTAATAACGTTAAGTACTTTGTCAATGGCCTCAATAGGCCATTGACAGGTCGGCGGGCACACAGCTGATTTGGCTGAGTCCCCGCCTACTTGAAAACTGAAATGAAGTGGGGTGACGTCGAGAGTTCTGCCCGACATCATTTTACGTGTCGGTGAGCGGGCCCCGCCCCCCGACCGGGAAATCCTGGCCCTGGTGTTGAAAGCTCCCCCACCACCCCAATTCTGAATACAATTTGCCTTGTAAGGGGCCTTCGGACATACTAGCCCTGACAAGGAACACTGAAGTTTTTTTTTGCTATTTTCAGAGGTGTTTCACCAGTCTCCCACTTGAATGAGAGCAGCAGACTGGTGGAACCTACATTGATTTTTAGATCTGATTAATGTATTTAATCTTACTGCTGTCTCCTTTGTATCTCTTTGGCTCTTAACCAAAGCTGGCAAAGCTTACTCATTATGAGGAGTGATCTATTATTTTCAATTAAAAAAGCAATCTTGGTACATCTTACTTACTGCAAATCAGCCATTATAGCCTTGAGATATCTGAGCTGTGCTGGCAGGATTGTGGAGACTTGTGCACTCTCATACATTCTTTGAATTTGTCCACCAGTCCAACATTATTGGACAATAATTTTGGTGTCTCTTTAACCAATCTTACTTTACAATTCAACACATTGGGCTGAATTTTGCCCTTGACGGGCGGGCGGGCAGCCGATTGCTGCTGCCGAAACGGGCCCTGCCGCCATTTTATGTGGGCGGGCCAATTAAGGCCCGCTCAGTGTGACGCCCGACTGGAAGCGCTATGCGCTTCCTGTGCGGGCGGGGGGGGGAATTCCCCAACTGCGAGAGTGCGCTCTTTCCTGCATGCACACGAAAGAGCACACATCTCCCTGAGGCTAAGTGGTGCCTCAGGGAGATCGCTGAAAGGTCGTGAAAGTTTAAAAATAGAAAAATAAAAAAATCATTAACATGTCCCCCCATGTGAAAATGTTACATGAGATGGGACATGTTAATAAAGTCCACAAAAACTTTATTAAACCTTTTTAAAGCCGAAATTAAACCTCATCCTGCCAGTGGATGAGGTTTGTTAAAAAATCACTTACCCGCCTGCCCGTTGGGCCCGTGCGCCAAGCCGAAGTTCGCACGGGCTTCTCAAAATCAGCGTCAATTGCCGACTTAAGGGCCTTTAATTAATGGCGGGTGCATGTCGCGCTGCATAGCGATGCCGCGCGCTGACGTCGGGACACTTGGGCGACATTTTAAGCACCAACGTGCGGGCTCCGCCACACGCGCGTCAGCCAGAAAATTCAGCCCATTGTATTGTGTGTTAAGATCTCCAGTTGAGGTCATCTTAGAGTCCATTTCATTAATTTTCATCACTGCCTTGCCAGGTACTAAGCTACCTCCTCCACCTGATTTAGAAAATAATTCAGTCTGAAAGAATGTGTTCTTTTAAGATGATTTTAGAGCAAGCTCCTTCAGGCAGGTAACCTTTCCCTTGCTGCTGTCATTATGATTCTGGCAGAAATGCTCAATACAAGATTTTCATATGGCTTAGTGATTATCTCTGCATTGGCCCCTACTCACTGATGTATTGCATTTAAAATCCTCATCTTCAGCTTTACCTCTGCAAACTCTTCCAGAGTTAGACTGCCTCCCACAGCCTTCATCTTCCAACTATTGCCTTCTGTGCATGCCACCCTCATTTCATCCTATTGTCCATGGCGGTGCTGTCATATTGCCCTAGACTTTGCTCTTTGAAACTCCCTTATGAAATTCTTCCACCTTTCTACCTTTCCTCACTTAAAAATTATCTCAAAGACTTCAATAACTCCTGAACTTTCTTTTCTGGATCAGTGTCTCCATTCCCCCACTACTTCATAAAGAACTTGGAACATTTTATACAAGCTGCTATTCCATAGTGTTAGGCCCATTTTATGACCTCAGAGTTTCTGTAATACTTTCCAAAATAGATATTCTCTCATCATATTTTGGCTAATTGTCCTCCACCATTTACTCATATTTAGCTTACCATGGAGTGATTGCTAGTTCCTGGATTCTGCTGGCATTGGTCTAATATACTGGGCACCAACTCCCTCATTGCTGACTTGATCCAATGATTCGGTTAAGTTTTCAACAATCCTATTTGTTCTTGCTGCTTGTTCCATTATTTGGAATTTCTTGCAAGTTCTTACTGTACTTTTGGTGATTGTTCTACTTAAATATTTTCATACAAAAAAATCTAAGTAAAAAAAATTAAGTGACATCTGATTCATCTTATTGTCAAAAACGAAGACATGAGTTTCAATCTGTTTCCCTGTTGATTGCTCTAAATCTTACTCCCAATATTTTCTGGAACGTTTTAAGCAAATGTGGGTGCTTTTTCATTTCAGTTTTATCTACTTCTTGTAAATAATACACGGGAAAAGTAAAGTCCACCTCAACCATAGTGTCATTTGACGGAATGGAGATTACACAAAAAGAGGGAATAGATAATGCCAGTTCTGAATTGTCATGAAGGCACACACATTTTCCTCATAATTCAATTCAGAATGTTAAAGATGGTTAGACTTTTAAGTAACAACAGGTGAGTGACAGCACTGACTTTGAAATAAGGTATGGACAAGTCTCTTTTTTCAATTTGGGGCAGGTGGGGTGCTGAAGGTGCACCACGGGGTCTGTGGCAAACATGTTTCATAGGTGTCTAAATCCAACTCTTTGCTGAGTAGATAAATTAAATTGTCTTTTCACTCATTGTAAATTCAATTTATTAAATATTATTCGGTGCAGCAATTCAAGGATGGAGATCACAGCAGGAATGTTAATATAGAACCGTGGGTGAAACAACCAGATTATACATCTGTAATGTATTCTGAAACTGTACTGTGTCATTTCAAATAGATCCTGTCAAAATATCTACCACTGTTATCGCTGAAAACAATCAACCCAAAAGCAGAGAGCTAGGGTAGTTCAGTTGGAACTGTCAAAATGTGAAAAAGTTATGTTGAAAAGATATTTTAAATTCTTTTTTCAAAATGAAATAACACTACATTCATTCCAAGTAGAATATGCCAAAACATGCTATCCGGGGATAATTCCTCCACTCTTAGAGTGATTGTCAATGATGCTATTAATAAGGAAATGAATTAGAGGTCACCAACACAACATAGATGGACTATAAGCCCTCCACTGAATGATAACTTGCCTGCTGTTTCACCTCAGATGCATGAATCATTAGGGGTCAGTAAGGCACCTATTAAATGCCCTAACGTCCCTAGTTATTAGAGGAGCAAAGAAACAGGAGAAATCTTGTTTCAGGATTTTTTTTAACAATGTTTCCACTGGAAAACTTTACTTTTACATGTTGTACTTTCATTAAGACAAAGTGGGTCTACTTCAAAAAAGGTCACAGGCCACAGGTTTTAGTCATTTGACAAACGTTTATTAAAGCCTACAGAAGTCTTTAATCCCTTAGTCTCATTAATTTCTCCAGCACTATTTCTTTACTAACTTCTTTAAGTTCCTCATGCTTGCTATATATGGAACGCTTCGCAAATTTGTACAGGGACCAGGCTAATCTTCTCTGTATACTTCCAATTTTAGTGTATGTGCTGCTGAAGTAAGCTGTGTCCAACAAGTCAATGTGATGCGTCTAATGTGTCAGTGAAGACAATTAGCACGTTTTCTGCTTTTGTGTGCTAGTTTGCTTCTCATTTTCAGCCCCCGCCGCTGATCAGCAGCAATGTGAAAAAGAAAGCCAAATGTGTAATTCTCTCCCTGTCAGTACACAGCCTCTCCATTGGCAAGTCCTCAGCTATGCATCCTCGAGGCGACACATGAAGACTGGGTCCTCATGGCCCCAGGTAAAGCTTCAGAGGAACTTGGGAGGAGGTTTGCACCCCGTCCCCCCTTTCATGTAGTTTGCAGGCCCACCAGTATGTGGACTTGCCCTCGCACTCATGAACTAAACTCCCAGCCACGGGTGAATAGCTCTACTGCCTTGTGGGTACCTCAGGAGAGTTGAAAGCTAAGGGAGTAAACCCTGACAAAAATCTGGAGTGGACCCAAAGGTGGACTGATGTTTTAATATGTCATCTTTCGGATAACTCCTGCAACCAAACCGACATCAGCATAATGTTTTGCATTCCCTTGGACTCGACCAGGGAGGTTGAGAGGGGGGCCCTGATGTTTTGGGCAGCCCGCATCTCCATAAATTTTGCCCAGGTTTGCGCCCTAGAGAGGACACAATGCAGAGCGTTAACACAACATGGGAGATGAGACAGCAATTACAAGTGATAAGCCCAACTCTATTGGCGTAGAAAATGGGTGCTATGAGCTGTCTCCGATGGTGGGAGGGACCAATATGACCCCACTGGTCAACCACCACCCACCCTAAGTCGGGCAACCCCTGGCCAGTAAGGTGCTGACCCATCATGGTCCATCTGCTTGAATGGGTCCTTGGAGCTTAGAGTCTCTGCTTAACAAGTGGGACAGAACCCATCACACAAGGCATACAAACAAAAATAAAGAAGATACCAACTCTTCAATTGGCAAGCTGGAAAATCAGGACCATGCGCATGGAACTGAGAGACAACTTGCAGCTGGTTGACCATGTGCACAAGACAGCCGTGATCGATATGGAACATGATAGTCTGAACGCCGACATAGCATCCCTATAAGAAACCAGGCTCACCAAGAGAGGATCACTTAAAGACAAACACTACACCTTCATCTGGCAGGGGAAAAGTTCAGAGGAAACATGTGAGCAAGGTGAAGGCTTTGCTGTAAGGAAATTGCTACTCTCAATGAAAGAACTCAACACAAATGGCTCACAAAATGTTTTCTCCATCTGCCTCTCAACTCTAACAGGACCAGTTAACCTCATGAGTATCTATGTTCCAACGCTGTGCTCCACTACCGAGAAAGGAGACCAGTTCTATGTGGAGATGGACACTTGTCATCAGCGGAATCCCTCAGTCAGAAATACTAGGGGATTTCAACACAAGAGTGGGAACAGACCATGAGGCATGATCTCCTGCCTCAGACATCTTGGCCTGGGAAAGATAAGTGAGAACAGAGAGACGCTGCTTGAACTTTGCTGCTACCATGAGTTTAGTCAGAATAAACCATGCCACAAGGTGTCCTGGAGGCATCCAAGGTCAGGGCATTGGCACCAGCTGGATCTGACCATCATCAGATATGATTCTCTGAACAGCATTCTCAACAATGCAGCTACCACAGCACTGACTGTAATATAGGTCACTCGCTTGTGTGCGCAAGGGGGAGGATGCAACCCTCGAAGTTTTTTCATTCAAAGCAGAAATGCCATCCTCGTATCAATGTCAGCCATACTGCTGAACCAGATAAAAACCAACCATGACTCAATTGAACAGGCAGTCTCCAGCATCCCCACACAGAGTGCCAAAGCGAAATGGAACATACTCTGAGACACAAACTACAATACTGCACTCTCAAGAGAAGCAACAGCAGAAAAATACAGACTGGTTCGAGGCTAACATCACTGTGATGGAACCCATCATTAAAGCCAAGAGGCTCACTCTCATTAATTACAAGAGAGATCCGAATGAGAAAACTCTGAATGCACACAGAGCCACTAGAAGAAAAGTCCAAAAGACCACTATGTGGTGCTCCAATGACTGCCAGAATATCCAAGTGCCTTTTAACACAGGGAATGTCAGGGGCATGTATGAAGGGATTAAAAATTACATCTGGTCCATCAACAAAGAAAATGGCTCCATTAAAAGCAAAGGCAGGGAGGTCATCATCGACTATAGTAAACAATTGGAGAGATGGGTGGAATACTACCTTGAGTTGTGCACTAGGGAAGACGCTGTCACCGAAGAAGTTCTAGACACCATAGAAAGTCTGTCTGTCATGGAAAAACTGGATACTGAACCCACAGTGGAGGAGCTTAGCAAAGCTATTGTCTCGCTTGCCATGGGCAAAGCTCCAGATGCTGATGCTATACCACCTAAACTCATCAAGCACAGGAAACTGGCACTCCTGCAGCATCTGCACAAACTCCTGTCTCTGCTGGAGGGAGAGGGCAATGATTGTGACCCGATACAAAAACAAGGGCAACTGCAGCAATTACAAAAACTATTGAGGCATCTCCCTGTTAAGCATCGTGGGAAAAGTATTTGCCCATGTTGCTTTGTCCGACTGTGGACCCTGGTTGAATGCATCTATCCAAAATTCCAGTTCAATTTCAGAACTAGAAGATCTACAATTGGCATAATCTTCTCAGTTCAGCAAGAGAAATGCACAGAACAAAGGAGGCAATTATATATTGCCTTCATCAATCTCACCAAGACATTTGACCATTTGAGCAGAGGTGTTGTATTTAAGCTGCTGGAGAAAACTGGCTGCCCAACGAAGCTGCTCAATTGTGATCTTCTCTTTCCATAGCAACATGATGGGTAAAGTCAGCTCTGATGGGGCAACACTAGAACCCTTTGAGATCTGCAATGGGGTCAAACAGGTTTATATTCTGGCACCAACACTCTGGCATGTCTGAACCCAAATCCCAGAGGAAAGGAGTTTTTTATCTTTAATATGAAAATGAGTAAACAACTTGAAGGTTGAAACAGTATTGGATTTACAAACTGTCATGGAGTTTTGTTCATTTTGCCGAACTGAGTGCTTCTTGATAGCTGTTAAGGTTGTTTTTAAAGCACATGGTTATTAAACTAGAGGTCTACTTTGCATTATAGAACAGTGTTGCCATAAATTTGTACATTTCAGGCATTTGTAGTTGACAGCAATGCACATTCTTTATATCTTATGAGAAAATAGACTGCTTTCATTGACATGGTTATAAATTGCTTTTACTTTTACAGGAAATCATTTTTGTGCACAAATGTATTTGTGCTCATTAGAAAGAGGAATGATAGTGCTCTGAAATGGGATGCCTTTCAACTCTGCATCCAATCACTGCACAAGCACTCTCACATTAAGCGCTCCATAGGAAGCATGCAGTGGGACGGAGACCCAGCCTTGCATTGGATTTTATAGCGCATAAACCTGACAGGGGCTGAGTTTTGACATTATAATTGAAAAGACCTT
Organism: Cetorhinus maximus; assembly: GCF_964194155.1. NCBI lineage: Eukaryota > Metazoa > Chordata > Chondrichthyes > Lamniformes > Cetorhinidae > Cetorhinus > Cetorhinus maximus. The sequence continues at coordinate 95,674,461 of NC_135888.1, forward strand.
AATCTGATCTATCCAGCCAAATTCAAATGCTCATCCTAGAAGTTAAATCTATGCCACCAAGTCCTTCACAGCTTGTACAAGTTTCACAATTTTGACTGATTCAGCACCAATGAAGTACTTCAGAATAACATTTAAAGGGACATGAAAGATCGAGACAAGCAACTGGTTCCCAATCTTACTCTTGGAACAACTGTTCAGAGCAGGCTGAGCACCTCCCCCACTTTGCTATGCCTCCTAATGTCCATCAACAGAGCAGCAGAGAGAGACAGCCAAAAGTGACGATTTCTTATCCTGACTCACAGCAGGAGATTGCTACTTAGTAGTTTCATAATTATGACGTTTATAAGATTGTTATGTTTTTGAACTGTGTCTTTAAATTTAAGATGAAATAAAGAGGGTCATTGGATCTATTCTAAAGTCTGTTTGGCAGTAAGCCTGGGTGGTTTATTGTTAGAGATCAAAGGAAGACTTAGATGGATTTTAGCTGCAAGATATTTACAATTGGAGACAATGGCAGCAGCTTGTGTGTTAACAGTGGAGAATGAGAGTCTCAAAAGAGCCAGAAAAGTATTGAGAAGGTCAGGTTGCAAACAGTTGTGCTTTAAACTGTCTTTTTAGTTCCAAGATGAAAGAGAGTTGGGCTCTCAAGAATAGCTTATCCACATTTCTACCTAGATACAAGGCTAATGTGTTTCATGTTGCCATGTGGAAGAGTGCAGAGAAAGTCATTTTTGAGATCAGGTTACAGGCTTCCCTACAAAATGAATATCACAGACAACAGTTCTCTGTGGTCAGCGAGAAGAGCGGCTGATTGGCTTGGTGAGCTACCACAACCAGATGTGGGAAGGAGATGGTCTCTAGTCGAAGAAACACATCCTGCAGTCATTTCAGGATTTCGGGAAGTTTGTCCTGACATGGCCAAAGTAGCACAGTCATCAGGACAGGCTTTATTGAAGGTGGTGGATTTAGGAAACTCTCTGAAAACTAAGGAAAGCACCTGGAGTCATTCATTCAATGTTACTACTCAACAAAACATGAACCTAATGGAAGCTGAGAGCAACAGTGGACTGTTTGCTACAAGGAACGTAATTCAGTGGAGAGTGCAATGTGTGATAAGTATAAAAGGGGAACCTTCCTCTCTGTAGTTTAAAGAATAAGTTGCCTACAAAAATAGCATTTAGTTAATAATGTTTTAGTCATTTGTTATCGCAAAAATCTTAAAATGTGAAATCTTGTTTTGTTATTCTTTTCAACTATTAACTAGAAGTTTGAATTTCTTTTTAAAAGTTAGCAGCCTCTACGGGGACAGTAACATTACAGGGGAGAAAGGAAATAATCTATAAGAAACAAAAATACCATGAATTCTAAAAAAAAATTTATAATTGGGATGCATCACTGGTGTCCCAGAAAGAAAAAGATTATAAAATAAAAACACAAACTATAATGCGCTAGATTTTATTCATTTCTACTTCCAATGCAGAGCTTGTAGCCAGGAATTAATGGACACACTATGATGCAGGATGCTTTGATCTGTCTCCAAATTCTAATACATTCCGATTGTGTGTCAAGAGCATTCATTCATAAAATCTAACACAGTAATTAATATAATTAACTTAATACAAAACTAGTAATATGCATTTAAAGACCCCCAAAATAATTTATGCATACCAAAAGTCTAACGACTCCAAAGCTAAAGTCAAAAACAGCAGAAGAGATTTCCCTCGAAGTGTAGACTCAGTCAATGCTTGTAAGCAGCCATTTCATCCAGGGATTTCTCTTGTCCTCCAGGGTGCCTCCATGCATCTTGGGGGTTGGAGTATGAAGATTTGAGGCAGCTTGGATGAGTAGGGGATAGAGGAGAAATGGCAGCTGCCAGGAAAGCGAGCGGACACATTGGGAATTTCTTATGGTGGTCAGGGACCAATTGAACATTAAGGGAGTTGCAGCCTTCCCTGTTGATGGATCTTACTGGCCAGTCGCTGGATGACTTGATGACCATGTGAATGCAATTTGTGATGCCGAGAAGCTGGGGGAATTAAGCAATGAGGTGAAACTGAATGACCTCTGTCCATGTGAGGCTGTTTATGTCATCAAATGAATGTATTGTCCAGCTCTGGCAAAGAGGGCATCAGTGACCAGTGAGATGTAGTGGAGGTGCCACTAAGGTCCGCAGCTGATCCTTGGACAGAGGCAGAAGGGAAGAAGTTCAAGGCCACAGTGACTTTGCTACTGGCAGTACATGGCAACTAGTGCTGTGAGGTGTGAGGTCTTCAGTAACAAGGGCACAGATGTCTGTGACCATCTGCCAGAAGAGTTGCAGCCTCCTGCAATACTGGTTCTTGGTCATCTCTAGGTAGCTCAGTCTTCGGTGGTCAGTCCTGTGTTGACGGTTTAACTGCCATTGCTTTTCCTCATTATTCTCTTCTGCCCTCCTGATATCCAGGGTTCTGCCTTTCTTTTGGAGGGTGTTGTCCATCATCACCACTGTGCCCAAAATCTGACAGTCATGTCCCCATTGCCAGCTGCAGTCTTCCTTCATTTCAATAGTGGTGGGGATAGTGGCAAACACCCTTCCCACTCTGTGGCAAATTAAGGACCACTTTAAGGGCCTGTTCTGGTGTTACAGAGGTGGAAATGCAACCTTAGTGATGGTGCAGAAATGTGGTTGGATAATCTCGGGATTAAATATAACATCAAGATTGCAAACAGTCTGTTTCAGCCTCAGACAGTTGCCAGGGAGGGAGATGGAATCAGTGCCTATGGAACCCTAGAGTTTGTGATCCTTTCATTGTGCAGAAAAGGAAGTGTCAAACCTCCAAAGGAAAACAAATTGGCTGATTCCCCAAAAGTCTCTGATCAATCCCTGTGACATAAAAGGCAGCTGACACTTAAAATCCTGCCAGTGGTAGTGACCAACTGTCTCTGCCCATTTGTGGCCCTGCTGCAATCCTTCAGTTGTAACTTCACAAACTGCTCTCCCACGATACTCAGGTATCAGACTCTTTTGCACAAGATTGGAGGTTGGATTTTTCTCAGCTGTACTGCCAGTTGCATAGCTGGAAAGAAATATGTAAATCCAGGAATAGGTATCAAGGACAAAAACAGAGACTTGTTATATCAGGAAAAGATCAAGTTGAGATGGGAAAATTATTGCAGGAAACTGTTCGAAGAAGAACCAGAAAATATAATGAACAAAGATTGGAAGTTAAAAGGAGAGCTAGAATCTAAGGCACTGAAAGATGAGATAAGGTAAGCTATAAAGAACATTAAGACTGGAAAGGCAGAAGGATAAGATCAGATGCCAGTGAAAGCACTAAAGGCAGGAGGTGATTATTGATGAGATATGGACAAGTGAATGGTCTTGAAGTATATATCTGAGATGGTCGCAATGTTCAAGATAGCAGTCTCACAGTACTGTCCAAAACACTGTACACCAAGTCTCATCAGTCATTCATCTAAAGTATTACTTGACATCATCAGAGAGTAGCCCCTGTATGAAATGTCAGGAGCAGAATGTATCTGCTGTCTTACTGCCCATAATCAGTACGTTTTGTGTGGACAGAGGAGTGTCTTGTCTTGGAGTGCGTGTTCCAATTAAATAACTCAGCAGCAAGCTTTCATGAGTTTAAAACAAAGGCTATTCATTCTCATGCACTCACAGGTTTGTAGTGGAGTTCCCCAGGGAGTCAGCATTGGGACCATTGCTTTTCCTGATATATATTAATGACCTAGGCTGTGGTGTGCAGGGCATGATTTCAAAATTTGCAGATGATACATAGATTGGAAATGTTGTCAACTGTGATGAGAGTAGTCTTGAACTTCAAAGGACATAGACATGCTGTTGAATTGGGCAAACAAGTGGCAGTTGAAGTTCAATGCAGAGAAGTGTGAGGTGATCCATTTTAGCAGGAAGAATGTGGTGAGACAGTATAAGATAAAGAGAGAGACTCTAAAGGAGGTGCAGGAACAGAGGGACCATGGTGTATATGTACATTGGTCCTTGAAGATGGCAGGGCATGTTGAGAGAGCAGTTAATAAAGCATATAGTACCTTCAACTTTATTAATAGGGGCATTGAGTACAAGAGTAAGGAGGTCATGTTGAAATTGTATAAGACACTAGTTAGGCCTCATCTGGAGTACTGCGTTCAGTTCTGGGCACCATATTTGAGGATGGATATGAAAGTATTGGAGAGAGTACAGAGGAGAGTCACAAGAATGATTCCAGGGATAAAGAACTGTAGCTATGAAGATAGATTGGAGAAGTTGGGACTGTTTTCCTTGGAGAAAAGAAGGCTGAGAGGAGACTTAATTGAGGTATTCAAGATCCTGAGGGGTATGGACAGGGTAAATAGTGAGAAACTGGTCCCACTCAAGAGAGAATCAAGAACTTGAGGGCACAGATTCAAAATAATCGGCAAAAGGAGTAAATGTGATGTGAGGAAATTTTTTTTCACACAGATGGTGGCTGGAGTCTGGAACAAATGTCCGGAAAGGGTGATGGAGGCACGGAGGTGCCTCAGAGAGATCAGTTTGACATGTGTCAATTTAAATAAAGGGAAATAAAAACTTTTAAAACGTGTCCTCTCATGTGGCACTGTCACATGAGCTGGGACAGGTGAAAGAACTATTTTTAAAATTTTGATTTACTTTTAAAACACTTCATGAAACCTCATCCCGACCATGGATGAGGTTTCATGAAAAATGCGAAAGCCGCCTGGGCTCTTTGCCTGCCCGACAACCTTAAGATTGGGCAGGCAGCTTAGCTAATTGAATTAATTACTATTTAACTGGCCTTAATAGGCCTTTGACAGTTCGGCGGGTGCGCAACCAAGTCGGCTGTGCACCCTCCAAACTGAAAATCTAAATGACGCGCAGTAACGTCAGGACGCCCGCCTGACATCACCGCGCATCATTTTACGTGTCGGCCAGAGGGCCCCACCCCGCTTGCCGACCCGAGAATTCTGCCCATGGACTGAGGGAGGCTTGAAGAAAGCCAGAGGAGAAGCAAGGTGATGCAAATGGCCCCTCTAAGGCTACAGTGACAACGAACAAACAAACTGCCAATTCTGGAGTGATATCGGGGTACACATTTGAAGAAAATCAACTTTGTCAGAAATATATGGAGAATGGAACTCTCTGAATTTGATGGTGGCGAGGAGCAGTGGTGAAAAAAGGGATTCATTTATCTATGCGTTTTGGACAGTGTCAAGACTGCAGGCCTGGCATGCTGTACTAACAATGTGAAGAAGAGGCTAGGAGCAATTCTAAACAGCAGCTGAAAGATCAAAAGGATATTGTAAAAAAAAAAGTAGTGCATTTTCAATATTTCTTAACCATTTTCTATAGTTTTTTTAGTACGCTTGACAGTTAAGTTTTTGCAGCTTTGTGCTAATTGTATCTCCCATTCCTTCCCATGGTGCATCTCAGCCCTGGTATCACTCCAAAGCTAGCAGTACAGATGAGGAAAATCTCTTGTCTCTTGCAAAAGTACCTGATATCTGAGTATAGTGGAAGAGCAGTTCAAGAAGTTGCAACTGAACGATAGTAGTACAGTCACAGGAATCAGCAGAGACAGTTGTTCACTACCAGTGGCTGAGAAGATTTCAACTGTCCTTGCCTTTTACGTCACAGAGATTGGTCAGAGACTTTACAGGAAAGCTTTTTAGCTTGTTTTCCCCCACAGGTCACGAGAGAAATAGGAAGGCAGCTCCTGTGGAGAAAGTCTCAACAGAGGAAGAGGAAGAGAGAGGATAAGAGTGTGAGTAAGTGGAGCACAACAGCATCTGCAGGTGATAGAAGGAGCAGACTGTGCAGCTCATGCCCATTAAGCCACCAGAGGAGGGGCTAGAGGAAAATCAAATCTCCACACCTACTCTCCTTCCAGGGAATGGAGTTACTCCCCTCCAAGTTCAAACCACCCACAAACAGAGGAAGAGTCACCAGCATTGACACAGATAACCAGGCTGAGCACATGATTCAGCAGCAGGTCAATTCCTAAGCATCTTATTCCAGTACTGGGGAGGCCGAAAACTTGGAGGATATGCAGGATGTAGCATCCTTTCGCCTCTTGTGAGATATAGATACGCTATAGGTTAATCAAACATGAATGAGCTTCCCAAAACATAAATATGCGTTTCCTGCAGAGTTAACTTCATGCCAGAAGGAAGTAGGAATATTATGGTGGATTTCTCCAAGAGGAATAACTTAAATCAGTGCAATGCCAGAAGTTCAAACTAGCAATGTTTTTCATAACATTAATTATTATTATTATTGCCAAAAAAAACAGATTTAATGACTTTCAACCACTTGTCTCTTGGTATTGAAAATATGCTGGAATAATAACAGGATTTGTACTAACAATAATAATGAAGAATTGTCTGAATGCGTAATAAATAACTGCTATTGGGATGCTTTTATATTTGTGACTCAGTATTCAGACAACTAGTATACACATTGTATGAACAGCTTAGAAAAGGGCATTGTAGTAACAGTCAAATTCATTAAAAATAAAATTCTGGTAATAGGATCAATATTTGCAAAACTAAACAAAAATAAAAATCACTTCTCCAATGTCATTGTTACATTTCTCTAGATATTTCTCTTGGATTCACTGCCTCAGACCATTTGCAAGCAAGCCTTTGCACTCCATGACCCAGAATATGCAATTACCTGCACAATATCTAGGGCAATTTGTAGCAAGCCAACAGATCAAAGAAAGAACCCTTGTCACTGTATGTCAGCTTACTGGTTATATCAATATCATTCTTGACTTCAGAAAGCAGTAGAATAAAGATTAGATGCAAAACAGATTTATTAAATAATAAACAGATAAATAAACAGAAGCAATGGCACTAGATTTTCATGGTTGTGGCTTAACTATCCATCCTTTGGAAGATCGAAAAAATAAATAGCTGTGCCTTCTATGCTAAACTTCAATGTTATATAGAATTAGCCCAAGCCTCCTGCTTATTAATCTTTATATGGCAGTTTGATGCTGACCATCTGTAGATACTCTCCCTGACCTACTTCTCTATCTCTTTCCAATAGCTTCAGACAGATTAAGAAATACTTTTTTCAAAAAATGACAATCATATAATAAATTTGAATATGCATCCCTTGAACTCAAAAAACTGCCAATCAAACATCTCCAAATAAAACCCACAAAATACTTGTATTTGAATTGAACTGGGCTATTTGGCTTGACAAGACAATTATACTCTGGAGATCCATGTCCCAAAAAACTTAACCCCAAAAGTAATGTGCTTATTTTTTTGCCATTGTTATTAGCAAGCCATGTAATTGATGTTAAAAAGCTGTTTCTTGCAAAGGAACTGAACCTATACATCGTACCGTTAAACACTCTACTCCCAAAGATTAACTGTGAAATTACTTGATTTTTTTCAATCCTTATTTTAAATTATCATTACCCTGGAGTGAAAAGGTAATGATAAATTTGTGAAAAGTAAAGGCAACGCTTCAATGAGCTTTGTCACAGAGAGGGCTCAGGCTTAATAGACACCATTGTGTCTATTAAGAAAAAATTGAAGAAATATTTGAAGCAACAAAAGATACGCAGAGACACACATAAATACATCTGCATACATAAGTACATTCACATAGACATATATATCCATACATATACACTGAGAGAGAGTGAACATGTAAGGTTAATTTGGATTGCTCTGGGGTTGGCACACAATAGTAAAGTGACCTTTTCTAGTGTGGTAAAACTATGCGCAGAATCAGCCCAGATTTGTACTAAATGCAGTAGCTGGCATGAAAAAACGCGTTTTACCCACCTGCTGCAATGGCGGGTTTTCACACCGTATCAGCCCCTTCCTAGCGCAGCGCGCCACATTAATAATGCATTCACAGGAAACACTCAAGAGCGCTGGCGGGCAGGCTCGGATTTGCCCACCACGCTGTGTCCTCAGCGTTTCCCCGCTCCAGGCACCATATTTAAAGCATACCAGAGCGTAGCCTACTTCATATCTAGAGACCAGGACTGCTCCAGGCAACAGGTGACCCCGAAAGCAAAGACCCCAAATTCAGTGACCCCTCTCTGGGGCACCTGCTGGACAAAGTGGAAGGCCGCCGTGATGTCCTTTACCCCTGCTCTGGCCACAGGAGGTCCGCCAGAGTCACCAACCTAGCCTGTGAGGCAGTGGTAGCAGCGGTCAGTGCCAACAAAGCACTGAGAAGGTCAGCCATTCAGTGCGGGAAGAGGATGAATGCTCTCATCTTTTCCGCCAGGACAAGTCAACCAACCACCTCATCACTCAATTCACACACTCACAAACCCATCATACAACCTCATGGATCTCACATCTCAAAGGACACCACTACTAACTCTCACACACACCCTCACATCTCCATCAGGCTCATATCCTCTGGAGCTCACATCCTCATCCCGTCAATGGCTCCGCTCACCACACAAACATTCCATGCAGTGTCATGGATTCTGCTCACACTCTCTCCATCAGTCTTCATGCAGAAGAAGCTGATTCACAACAGCAGGGAGAGGTTCCAGACTGGGGGGACCATATTAGGCCCCTCACTCACTTTGAGGTGCATGCCATCGAGCTGGCTAGTGAGGACAAGGACCCTGTCTGTGGTGACGGTGAGATCAGTGGCAAACACCCACGTGAGGACCCTGCACCACATCATCTCTCTCTCAATGCAACTGTGAGTGTTCTCTCTCCTATTTTGGACTCTGCTGCCATGCACTAATTATCTCTACTTTGGTTCACAGGGAGCTCTGCCAAGCAGCCAATGCCCTCAGCCAGCCAATCCCTCAACTCCATCCAGGTTCTCACCTCCAGCCAAGAGGACTCCTCCTCCATTGAAGAGCTGGAAATAAGCAGCTTGGAAGACCCATCATATTGCTTACCCACAACCTCCACCAGCGCAGAGACATACACCTTGGTGGGACCTAGATCTAGAGCAGGCTTGGGTTCACAATCTGGCGGTTACCGCATGGACACGTCCACAGCAGGAGGAGGCAGGTTCAGCCGAGCACCCCAGCACTCAGAGAACTGCTGAGGAAGAGGCATCTGTGAGGTCAGAGTCAGATGATAAGCCTCTGGATTCGGCCTTCCAACTCATCGTGAAGGCAGGGGAACACCATGCAGAGCTGTTGGAAGCCCTCAACAGAGTACGTCTGCCTGCTCTCTGATGAAGTGGTGCCCACATGTGTGCACATGAAGGTCTCCATTGGAAGGATGGTGGACGCCATGGAGACCCGGGCCCAGCAGAATGTAGAGATGCATGCAGACCTGCACTCCATCACGGTAGCTGTGGGTGAGTTCCTGCAGTGGTAATGCAAGGGGGAAACAAGGAGCCTCGATATCCCTCCAGGTGCTCCTTCCCCTCAAGGAGTCAGGCTGGGGCCCTCGTTCACCCAAAGAGAGGCAAAGTGGCAGCTGAACATCCCTGGGTCATCCACTCAGGAATCTCAGAGGCTGTCTGCTCCCTCCAAGTCCCTTTTGCCTGTGACCCCTCAACCTCATCCTTTGTCATTGCAGAGGGAGCAGCCGGCCCACAGGAGGACAGCCAAAGTAAGCCGGGACCCTCAAGGTCTCCAAAGGACGCAAGCCGAATGTTATCAAAGGCAACAGGGCCAACCATTGCACAGGCTGTCTCCGCCCCTGCTGCGGATGTCATAGCAGCAACTAGAAGAAGTGGTAGGCCTAGAAAAGTTAAGAAATTCTGATCACAAGTGGTTGCACACGGGTGAACACATTTTGTCACTTAATAATCTGAAAATATATTCACTTTCGTTGAATAATGCGTAATGTTGCCTTTCAGTCTCATTGACAGGCTTCACTCCCGCTCCATCCCCCAGCTCCCCCACTAGCAGTTCAGCCGCACGCAGCCAGACCATGAGTGATTCTGGAGGGAGAGGTGTGTGTGAGGCGGGGCCTATCGGAGCCTCGTACAAGCACTCTCCCACGCATACGGAGCCTTCATCTATCACACTCATCTCACTGTCCTGAGCATTTTCAATGCTGCCTGCTGGGGTTCTCCTTCAGTTGCCCATCTGAGCTGACTTGCATCTCCGCCCACCCACTGGCTGCACTCCCACACAGCACCTGGTGACCATCCAACAGGAGGCTCCGCTCACCTTCAATTTAAACAACCATGGTAGTAGTGAAGTATACTGTTAGCTCCCCCCATCCTTTCCCCTCCCCCAGTAACTCATGTCTTTTCCCCCATCACTGTCAACCCCCAGCAGCCCCTTCCGCCTTCCCACCGTCACCTACCAACCTGAACCCTTGTCTTTCCAGGATGTCCGGGTGAACGTGCACATTCCCTACCTTCCTGAGAATCCCAACTCCATCCACTTAGACCTCCCCAACCTCCTCCTTCCCACCCCCCGGGTCCGTGTCTGCCTCTGAGACCCCTCAAATTACTCTCACTGTCCCTTCTACTACTACTGACACTCACGCTCCCAGCCTACTGGCTCCCTCTGCCCCCTCTCACACTCACCATTCCCTCCTACCACGATCACCCTCAGTTCGCTCTCCAGGAGGCAGTCATTGACTCCACAGAGCCCTCCCTTGCACGTTCACCTGGACATCCCCTACCTTAATCCCTCCTCCACCCTTACTCCTGCTTCACCCCGGACACGTTCTACCACTGGACACCTTCTCCCCTCCAAACTCCCTCCTCCCCCTGGACACCTTCCCCCCACTAATCTCCCTCCTCCCCCAAACACCTGCCCCCCTCTGAACTCCCTCCTACCCCTATCACCCTTCCCCCTCTGAACTCCTTCTACCCCCATCCCAACCTCAACCCCTCGACACCTTCGTTCCACCACCCCCCCACAACAAACTCACTCCCCCAGGAATACCTTCCTCTCCCACTCACAGCTGGACTCTCCTCTCCCTCATTCTTCCCCATCATCTGTCGCAGCCCATGGCCAAGATCGTGATGTCCCGAAGCAGATCTAAAGCACCAATGGAGACCTCCCAGCTTCCGTGAACTGCTTCACGACAGAGCTATGTCCATGAGGATCCACCCAACGTGCAATGCACCAGGGTCTGGTAGCTGTAGGGCTCCAGCATCACCTTCTCCTCGGATGTCCGCGATCTGAGAAAAGCCCTAACGATAAGCCCCAACTTCTGCACATCACACTTGTCCAGACGTGTTCTGGGTCGGCGTGTTTTCCCGCCGGCGTAATGGCAAACCTGGTGTGGGAGGGTCGATTCCGGTTGCGTCTTACTTTGTATCCTATTACCAGGATGCAAATCAGGTTCACACATGATTCATGTTCCACCGTGGTGGACGCCATTGGGTGATTCCGCTGTGCTTTCAAGCCAGTGTGTAACCAATTTTTGGCCTTCTCACCATATTGTCCCCCACCGCACCACCCCCCAACATTCGCCATGACACCTGCCGCCAACGGGGCCGGACGATTCCAGCCTATGATTCTATTGTGATTAGTCGCTGAGTAATGCAGCTCACCAAGAATAAAAAGATTTTGACTTTAGAATCCCCACACTCAACAGGCAATGGTGAATAAGCTGATTTTTGGATGCCGAAGCTTTGTGACTGTGCCAATTAACTCATATTAATGTTAATATATTATGTACATACATCTTATTTTAACACTCAGCCCTTCAATTAAACGAAGAGGAAGAGGAAAAGAAAAATGAGGGAAATACATACTTTGGATTTTTGAAAACATTATCCAAATAGAAACATAAGAAAGAAACTTCGTTTTAATACAAGTCACTCCCCACCACTTCCCCGACCCAAAAATGTAACTTTCCGGGGACCATTATGATCAAAGTAACCTAAAGAGCACAAAACAGTCCCCAAACAAAATTGAATTACCTGTACTTAGGAAAAAAAGGGCTACAAAATAGATAACCTAATGATTCAGCGCTGCTTCTGAAGACTTTGTAGAGAAGACCTTGTGGGCAATTTATTCAAATCTACCTTTTTAATAAAACCCAGGGATATATTTTCCCTTTAAATTAATAATAAATGTAATATTTAGTATAAATTAAAACCTTTGTTATATTTGTAAATTTTAACAGTTATCAAAAGCAATGGCCCATGTCCCTTTGGCAAGGTACCTGCTTTTGAACTACATATGAAAGAGTGAGATATTAAATATTTTCTAGCATCATTTCCTGACATTTATGTTTTATATGAGTAGCAGTAATATATTCCACATAATATATTCCAGATATGCAAAATAAGAAAGCTGTTTTAATCAATATTTCTCAAAATAAAAGAATATATAGGGCAGAATTTTCACAGCCCCGTGGAGGCATTGGGAGGTGGGAGGGGGATATTGCAGTAAAAAAAAATCAGCCCGGTTCCCCAATGTGCCCCCGCCTCCTCATGCTTTTCCAGAACTGGGGTGCGCAGCTTTGACAGCAACCCACCCAGCTGCTGCGGGAATGCAATAAAGCTAATTAAGGAGCCACTTAACTGTGATTATTTCAGCAGCACAGCAATTTTGCTGGCATTGTGCAGGCTGTATCCGCACTCTGACGAGTGACAGGAGGCAGCTTGACAATGGGAAGGCGAAGCTCTTTTACAACTGAGGGAGATCTAAATGTTTCTTATAGAAAATGGCATGACAACTGTCTTCCCATCTCACAACCTTGCCACTGAGCATAGAATTCCTGGAGATGGGCCACTCCAATTAACATGGGCTAACGAGGTCTAAGTTGCTCCCCTGATATTGCTGATGGTGAGAAGTGCTCCCTGCTGCTCCTGTTGCTTGGGCCTCAGCAGCGTTCCTACTAGGCGCACTGGGCTTCCTTTGCGTTGGGCCATGCTATCCGAAGCTCCTGCACCTGGAACACACTGTCACTAAAATTCAGCCGGACAGGGCAATACCACCTTGAGCGGGTTCATGTCAATGCTGCTACGCTTCAAGGAGAGATTCAGAGTGTCTCTGTAGCATTTTCTTTGTCCTCCCCTGGAACGCTGCCCATTGGAGAGTTGAGGAAAGAGGACCAGGCAGGGGAGATGCTTTTTGGCCATCTGGACACAGTGTCCAGTCCATTGCAGTTGGTTTTGCAGGCACTTTGCCTGAATGCTTATGGAGTTGGCTTCAAGAAGGGCACTAGCGTTTATTCGACAGTCTCCTCATTGAATCCAGAGAATGTGACGGAGGCATTGCCGATGGAATTTCTCCAGAGCTCTATGTGTCACTCATACAAAGTCCAGGTCTCACTGCAGTAAAGGAGAGTGGTGACAACAACTGCTCTGTACACTGGGACTTTTGTTGACTTGCAGAGGTATTTGTTGTCAAACACTTGCTGCCTTAGTTTGTAGAAGGCTGAGCTGGCACAGATGATCCAGTGTTGAATCTCCTCTTCAATAGTGGCCTTCTGAGAGAGGTGGCTGTCAAGGTATGGGAAACGCTCAACATATTCCAGAGCCTCTCCTTCAACATATATGGGAGATGGAATATTTGGCTGACAAGGTGTGAGTTGATGAGTGGAATTGTCCCAGATTTGCACTAAGCACGGTAGCAGGCAGGTGAAACAACATTTTACCCGCCGGTCACGATGGCAGATTTTCATGCCGTATCATCCCAAACCCGCCACATTATTTATGTATTCCCAGGAGACATGCCGTTTTGATGGCTGGAGTTCGCTTTCAGTCGTCCATCTGAGCTGACCTGCATCTCCGCCCACCCACTGATCACACTCCCATGCAGCACGTGGTCTCGCCCACCATGACTCTCATTTCACTTTTGATTTGGACAGCTTGGTGCTAATTCAGTTTTACTTTTGCTCCCCCATCCTTTACCCTCTCCCACTTGTGCATTTCCTTTCCCCCATCACAGTTGACCCCCCCGGGCATCACATTCCACCTTCCCTCCGTGACCTACCAGCCACAACACTTTCCCTTAAGGGATGTCGAGGTAAATATGCACATTCCCTTCCTTCCCAAAAATTCCACCCCCATCCACAGTCATCTCCCCGATCTCCTCCTTCCCACCCCCAAGGTCCATGTCTGCCTCCGAGTCCCCACCAACCACCCTCGCTGTCCCTTCTATCGCTACCGTTGAACCCTCACCCATACACCCTACCGCCTCACTCTGCCCTTAGTCATTCTCACCCTTCCTCCATACCATGCCCACCCTCAGTCTGTTCCCCAGGATTCAGACATGGTCCTATCCGACCACTCCCGTGCATATTCGCCTGCACATCCCCCACTCCGCACCCCTTCCCCCTCCGCACCCCTTCCCTCTCCGCACCCTTCGCACCCCTTCCTCCCTTCGCATACCTTCCTCCCCCTGGACACCCTTCCTCCCCTAGAACCCCTTCCCCCCAGAACCCCATCCCCCTCCCTCCCCCCCACCCAAGACTCCCTTGGACTCCCTCCCCAGCTTACTCCCTCCCCCTTCCTGACTCCTTCCTTCAGCCTTACCTCTTCCTCCACTCTTACTTTTCCTCCACCCTTACTCCCTCCACACTCTGCACTCATTCCTCCCCCTGAACACCCTCCCCTTTCGCACCTCTTCCTCCCCCTGGACACCCTCCCTCTCTGCAGTCCTTCCCTTGCACCTTACACCCCCCCCTTACACCTACCTCCCCAGCTGTGTCTTCTGCCCCGTTACCCACTCCTCCCCTTTTCTCCCTCCGCCCTCCCAACCTCCCCCTTGACACCTTCATTGCCCCCTCCCAACCTCACCTCATCCTGACACCTTCATTGCCCCCTCCCAACCTCACCTCATCCTGATGCCTTTATTCACCCCCCACCCAACCTCACCTCATCCTGACACCTTTCTTCACCCCCCACCCAACCTCATCCCGTCCTGCACCTTCATTCCCCCCTCCCAACCGCACCCCATCCTGACATCTCTTCCTCTCCCAGTCGATCCCAGCCCTTCCTCTCCCACCTCCTCAACCATCATCCATTGTGGGCATCAACAGTAATTATGCAACTTCCTTGTGCTGCTTCGCAGCAGAGCCATGTCCATGCGAATCCACCCAGCATGCCATGGACATTCCGGTAGTGTCCCGTGGTGTTGGGCTCCAGCATCTTCTACTCCTCGGATGTCTGCGATGTGAGCAAACCCTGGCGGGTAAGTCCCAACTTCTGCACGTCACAGTTGTCAAGATGCGTTGTATACCAGTGTGTTTTCCCACCGATGTGGGCAGACGATCCAGCGGTGGAGGCACGATTCCGGCTGGCAAGCCTAATAATAATCTGCTGCTGTATTACAAGGACATTCCTGATGTCCAGTGGCGAAGAATGCCATTGGTGGGCTGAGCGGACGATTGCGAAGTAGTCTCACACCGTCGTGAAACCGATCGTGCCATATTTTCCACTAATGCCACTAAGCATGACCGAGGCCGGCAGGCATGGAAAATCCTGACCAATGTGTGAGCTTTGATTTGGCATTATTCAAGGACAGGCTGAGTCTCTTGTATGCAGAATTGAAGAGATTGAGAGTGGCTTACAAATCTGGCACAGAGTGGGCAATCACACTGCCGTCATCCACAAACTGTAGCTCATGTATGTCTATGGTGGTCAGTTTAGTTTTGGCACGGAGGAGATCTAGGCAATATTTAATACTTACACAAGAGGGCACTGATTTTTGATGAGGTGAATGGCCACTTTCAGGTAGATTGTAAATAGTATGGAGGCCATCACACAGCCTTGCTTGACATCGGTCTGGATTTTGATGGCGACTGTTTCAGATCTCCCACTCAAGACAGATGTAGTCTTTTCATCATGAAGCAATTTCAGGATTGTGATGAAGTTTCTTAGACATCCAAATCTCTGGGGCACAATCCACGGAGCCTCACGATTTACTGAGTCAAATGCTTTGATCAGGTCGATGAATGCAATGAAGAGCTCCTGCTGTCGTCCCCGACATTTTGCTTGGGTCTGTCTGGCAACAAAGACCATGTCTGGCGTTCCTCCGGAAGATTTAAAAACCACGTTGTGTCTGGGAGGATTTCCTCAGCCACAAGAAGTAGGCTTTTCAGAAGAATGTGTATCAGGACTTTCCCTGCGAGGACAAAAGGGAAATATCTCAGTAGTTTCCACAATATGATTTATCTCCCTTCCTGAAGATAGCTACAATTGTTGCATTCCTAAAATCATGGTTTGGGAGGGAGGAGGAGGGTGCGTAGGAGCTCTTTTTCCTCCCGAATCCATAGGATTCATCTGTAGTCTTGATGTGAGCAAAAGCCCAGCAGCTCTGAAGACCTCAGCTGGAACGCCATCATGGCCTCAGGCTTTCTGTGTTGTCACCCGTTTGATTGCTTGTTGCAGCTCTCCCAACAATGGTAGTTCACCCATAGATTTTCCCACAGGGTACTGGGGATAGTCTGGAGAGTATCAGCTGCCACTCCGGATTCACAGTTGAGGAGTTTTTGAAAATGTTCTTTCCAGCATTGTCAGGTGGCGTTGTTATGCTTAAGATGTGCACATATTTTGCACACATCCTAGGTAACAGAGTTGATGCGGGATGTTTCTGCATAAAGTGCTCACCTAGCTCTGTGCAATTAAATTAGGTTATCCTGTCCTAAGGTGTTACCTTTCTCCTTTAAATTGATCCAACTTAGTTTTTTTTCACGAAGATAAAAGCAAAATACTTGCGGATGCTGGAAATCTGAAACAACAACAAAAATAGCTGGAAAAACCATTCTGATGAAGAGTCATACGGACTCGAAACGTTAACTGTATTCCTCTCCGCAGATGCTGTCAGACCTGCTGAGTTTTTCCAGCTATTTTTGTTGTTGTTTTAGATTTTTTCACACTGATCAAGTAGAGAGTTGCCATTGGATGGATTTCCATTTAAACATGCCAGTCAGCATCAGCATTGGGACTACCTCAACTTATTGCACATGGAACCCTGAAAGTCACAAGAGACCTCTCATCTCATTACTTTAGGCTGGATTTGAACCCAGGTCTCAGAACTGCACTATTTAGTTCACTACCATTGTTCTTTTGTAACAGAAGAAAGCAAGGTGACCCCTTAATAAAGTCACTGTGACTTACCACTGACTGGAATTCCAATTTATGATTTTTCTCCAAGGTTTCTGCTGAATTTATGGTGGGGAGTTCAGCACCTACACCTTTAGAGATAGTGATCCCCATTCCCTAAATTATGTTATCTTCCTGTTTGGTTTAATTCATTCATGGGATGTGGGCATTGCTGCCAAGGCCAGCATTTATTGCCCATCCCGAAATGCCTTTTAAAAGGTGGTGGTGAGCTGCCTTCTTGAACTGCTGCACTCCATGTGGTGTAGGTACACCCACAGTGCTGTTAGGAAGGGAGTTCCAAGATTTTGACCCAGCGACAGTGAAGGAACAGCGATATATTTCCAAGTCAGGATGGTGAGCGGCTTGGAGGAGAACTTGCAAGTGGTGGTGTTCCCATGTGTCTGCTGCCACTACCACTCTGATGGTAGTGGTTCCGGGTTTGGAAATTGCTGTCTATGGAGGCTTGGTGAGTTCCTGCAGTGTATCTTGTAGATGGTACACGCTGCTGCTACTGTGTATTGGTGGTGGAGGGAGTGAATGTTTGTGGAATGGGTGCCAATCAAGCGGGCTGCTTTGTCCTAGATGGTGTCAAGATTCTTGAGTGTTGATGGCACTGTTGGTGACCCCTTCCACTGCTTTAGCAATGATCGAGAATAGACCTGGGCAATTTTCCACAGAGCCGGGTAGATGCCAGTGTTGCAGCTGTACTAAAACAGCTTGGCTAGGGGCGCAGCAAGTTCTGGAACACAAGCCTTCTGTACTATTGCCGAATATTGTCAGGGCCCATAGCCTTTGCCTATCCAGTGCCTTCAGCTGTTACTTGATATCATGTGGAGTGAATCGAGTTGGCTGAAGACAGGTATCTGTGATGCTGGGGACCTCCAGAGGAAGCCGAGATGGATCATCCACTTGGCTCTTCTGGCTGAAGACTGTTGAAAATGCTTCAGCTTTATATTTTGAACTAATGTGCTGGGCTCCTCCATCATTGAGGATGGGGATATTTGTGGAGCCTCCTCCTCCAGTGAGTTGTTTAATTATCCACCACCATTCACAACTGGATGTGGCAGGATTGCAGAACTTAGATCTGATCCGTTGGTTGTGGGATCACTTAGCTCTGTCTATCACTTTCTGATTATGCTTTTTGGCAAGCAGTCCTGTGTTGTAGCTTCACCAGGTTGACACCTCATGTTTAGATATGCCTGGTGCTGCTCCTGGTATGCCACCCTGCACTCTTTATTGAAGCAGGGTTAATCCACTGGCTTGATGGTAATGGTAGAGTAGCGGGTATGCCGGGCCATGAGGTTACAGATTGTGTTTGAGTACAATTCTGCTGTTGCTGATGACCCATAGCGCCTCATGGATGCCCAGTCTTGAGTTGCTAGATCTGTTTGAAATCTATCCCATTTAGCACGGCGGTAGTGCCACACAACACGATGGATACCCTCAATGTGAAGAAGGGACTCGTCTCTACAAGGACTGTGCAGTGGTCACTCCTACCGGTACTGTCGCGGACAGATGCATCTGCGGTAGGCAGGTTGGTGAGCGTGAGGTCTGGTATGTTTTTCTTGTACAATGAACTGAGGCATTAATTGGTGCCGGGAGTTTACGGTCCCACCATGGTGGGGACGGGGCTGTGAAATGTGCTGAGACATTCTAAACTCCATTGACTTCGGCGGGACCGTAAAATCCTGCTGGCATAAAATTTCACCCTGGATCTCAAAGAGACCTGTGCCCTAGGTTTTTCAATCAGATCCATTAACTCACTCACGTACTTGAAAATTTGAAGATTTATTGAGCAGATGAAAGTAAATAGCATAACATCCAGAGCAGGAACTCCATCCTACATGTATATTGAGTATATTAATATTTAAAATTTAAAACACATTTAGATCTCCACGCACTACCATCCAATTCAGAATCCAGAATATCATACAATCCTCCAAATAGAAAAGGACGCATAGATTAGTGAGAGTTGGAAAAAGCTCACTCCAACCTGATATGATTGCCAGAAGTAAATAGATTTTTTTTTAGCAACTGCTCTGCATGTGGTGGTACTTTCTACACATTTTCCTTAAGTTATCAATTGACACAAATGAGTTCAGAAAATTCCAGTTCACAAAATCAATTAAAGGAAAGGGCTGTGTCTGTTCTTCTCGTATATGCTTTAATAACCTTATATAAATATTTGGTCTGTGCTATCTCATGATAAGCAAACATACAGGAGTATGCCTGCAACATGTTCACTTACCCAACCTTAACTGTCAATAGCTTTATATCAGGAGAGTGGAGTATTACAGCTCTTATTTATTAACTATTAACCAAATTGAAAAATCTGCTGATCACATCAGATATAAACTAAGTTACTGATGCACAGCTGTGAACAGGAGAAGAGCAATAATTTCAGATGCGGAACACCAAATAGCTGTGCTATGAAAGTGCAATAGTTAAAACATTCTGAAAACAATAACATTTGAAAGCCAACACTTCACCCATAACTTATTTTGCACGGAGGTTAAACCAATTGACGAAATGTCAAGTAAATTAATACAAACCTGAATTACTAAACAATAAATGGAAAATGGAAATTCATTATTAGCATTGTTCCATCATTAGTTCGAACGGTGAAGACAAATTCAAGACGATGTATACTCAATTTTACCTGTAATACAATGAATAATGTTTCTCAAAGGTATACATGCATTTCTGCAACAAGTTTTTAGGTCTCAAATAATTTCACTGCTAATGTGGCTATTGTTAGAACATGATGTAGCAATGGTTAACTATTAATTATAAACCTGTATATATGTATTGTGACAGGCGATATACACTACCAACCTCTTAGTTTATTTTTAAATGCCTATAAACTTAAGTAACAAGGGTTTTGTGAAAGATCATTAGTTTATAAACATTTGGGATCCATGGCCCAATAAATAGAGGCAGAAACTACAAAAACAAAAAAATTGTAATAAACCTTTATAAATCACTGGTTAGGCCTCACCAAGATTACTGTGTCAATTCTGGCCACAACACTTTAGGAAGAATGTCAAAGCCTTGGGAATGATGCAAAGGAGATTTACCTCAATGGTACCAGGGGTAAGGGACTTTGTTATGTGGAGAGACCAGAGAATCTGGAGTTGTGCTGCTTAGAGCAGAGAAGGTTAGGGGAGATTTAATAGCAATGTTCAAAATAATGAGGAGTTTTACAGAGTACATAGGGAGAATCCCTTTCTTTTGGCAGGTGGGTCGGTAACCAAAGGGTTTATTTAAGATAGTTGGCAAAAGAGCCAGATGGCGACAAAGAGATTTTTTCATGCAGTGACTTGTAATGACTCTATAAAACGATGGCTATGGGGAAAGAACAGGGGATTGGGACTAATTGGTAACTCTTTCAAACCACTAGCATTGGCACAATGGGTCAAATAGCCTCCTTCTGCCCTATGGGATTCCATTAACAAGAATCTGGAGTTCAGTTGAAGGTTGGCTATATTTTACTGATTTTATACCCAGCTATGCAAGAGAAATCATCTAATCACTGTCACTTGCATGCCTTTTATTTATTAAAATAACTTTTTGCAAATGCTGCAACATGCCAAACTGAATGATGTACAGCTACTTAACTCAGTCTGGTCTCAAAATAGTAAAAATAATTAGTTTCATTTTTTACTGTTGCAATCCCTGAGAGATCATTAAATCTATACTGGCTCAAATGGTCAAAAGTTGTGTGCTCATTCCATGTTCTTATGGAAGACTTGAAAGTGGCAGTGATTGTGTGATTTAAATTGTACTTCTGGAAATAAAATTCATAATATATAGACAACTTTCAACCAAATTCCAGCTTCTTGTTTTAAAATCTATAAATCTTTAACAGAGTCAATGCTTCAATCCTCCAAGGTGATACACTAAGATTAAGCAGGGCGCTTGTGCACCATGCTCTCCAATGGAAGACTGACAGAACCAATATCACTGTTAGTGTTTCACATAATATCAAATTTCTTATTTTTATTGAATGCTTTTCTTTCTCTTTCTACCTTGAGATTAGATATTAGCATTAAAGTTTCTATCACAAAAAACTTCACAACTGCAATACTCCGAAGAGTGTTTTTTCCCCAGACTTTTCTTGGGTCTATTGCCATCTTTAATGCAGCAAAACACTCTGAGATGCTTCACAGGAGGTTCACAAGACACTTGCAGGAGCTGGGAAAAAGTTAAGATGGAGGTCTAAAGGCCTGATTGAAGAGAGAGGTTTTGAACATTTGAGGTTTAGAAAAGATGTAGCAAGGAAGGAGAGCTTAGAAAAATAATTCTAGACTTCACAGATGGCAGATGGCCTTAGCATTGAATGTAGGGCTAATTATAGGGGCAGAGGCAGAGTAGTCCAGACTCAAGAGGGATGGAAGGCATGAACTGAGGCATAGGACTAGTGAAAATTTCAGAGCGGGGGTCAAGTGAGGCTTTGTAAATGAGGGTGATATTTTTTCAAATCAATGTGCTTGGGAAAGGAGAGTCTGTTGAGAACTTTGGAAATCAGGATGATAGATGATTAGATAAAAGCAAAATACTGCAGATGCTGGAAATCTGAAACAAAAACAGAAAATTCTGGAAAAACTCAGAAGGTCTGGCAGCATCTGTGGAGGGAGAAACAGAGTTAATGTTTCGACTCCTTTTGGCCCGACTTCAGAGCTCTGACACTCTGAAGAAGGGTCATGCGGACTTGAAACGTTAACTCGGTTTCTCTCTCCACAGACTCTGCCAGACCTTCTGAGCTTTTCCAGCATTTTCTGCTTTTGTTTGTGACAGGTGATTAGGATGTAGCAGATAGCAGGAGGCAGGAAACAGAGTTTTGGATGAGTACGATTTTGTTTAGCGTGGAGCTCAGGAAGTCAGAGGAAAAGCCTGGACAAAGCCATGAATGAGGGTTTCAGTGGCAGTAGGAATGAAGTTGGATGGAGCTAACGATGTTCCAGGTATGGAGTCATCTTACTGATGAACTGGATATTGGGCTTGAAGTTTATCTCAGAGTTGAGCAGGACACTGATGTTACATGGCATTGGATTCACTCTGAGTGATCAGTGTGGGAGGTGTATGGAATCAGGGAGTGGGCCTCTGGTAAAAAGCAATCAGGATGGCTTGTCTTGCCATTGTTTATTTGACAGAGGATTCAGCTGATTTGATACCGCAGAGGCAGTCCTACAACAAACCAACAGGCATGGAATCAAGGTTGAAAAAAGAGATGTAAAACTGGATGTCATTGGCATGCATACAGAAGTTGATTTTGTGCTGACTGATGTCAAGTGTTGTGAAGTGGAAGCAATAAGACAAAACATCAAAAGATGTTTAGAACCATAGAGGTTTAAGACACAGAGGGCGGCCATTCAGCCAATCATATTTGTGCTGATTGTTTATGTGTCAAATTCTATTATCCAGCAGGAAATTGCTACAGTAATTCAAAACTAATCCCACTTTTCTGCTCTCTCCTCATAGCACTGTATCTATCTCTATCACAAATATTTATCCAATCTTCACTTAGATCCATCTGTATAGTAAAGAGCTCCACGCTAATACAATGCTCAGGAGTAATTTAAACCCTATCCACCAGGCAGGTTTTCTGAATAGTAATAGGAACAGCAGTAGACCATTTAGTCTCTCAAGCCTGTTCTGTCATTCATTTGAATAATGGCTGATCAGCAACAGAATTCTATGTACCTGCCTTTGCCCCATGTTCCTTAATATCTTTGGTTAACAAAACTCCATCAATTTCAGTTTTAAAATTATTAATTGAGCTAGCATCAAATACCATTCGTAGAAGAGAGTTCCAAACTTTTACCACCCTTTTTGTGTAGATGTGTTTCCTATGGCTGAATTATATGAGGCGCCGGATTCTCCGTAACACCAGATAAAAAGTCCGGAGGTGGGGAGCCCACCAAAGGGAAAACTGGCTGCACCACATTTAACAGGATGGAGGCAGGTCTTCCACCCTTAGCTCGGACAGGAAGTTCCACCTCACAAATCTGCCAGCCAATCAGATGCTAGCAGCTCTCCAGCACTTTGGGACATGCATGCAGCATTGGATCAGGATCTGGGTATGTGTTTGGGGATCTCACCAGTTACCAATCTGGCAGATCCCACTGGAGTGGGGGGGGCACGCAAGGAGGGGTGGGAGGCTCTCTGTTGGGCCCGGGGGACCATTAAGGAGGGGCTTCTCCTGCTCATCGCCAGTCTGCGCAACGAAACCTGCCTGGCTGGACACTTAACCAGTGGCAGCAGAATGAGGCCCTCAAGTGGGCATTAGTTGCCCACTAAAAGGCCTTAATTGACCCACTAGTGGGCAGGCTGCCCGATGCCACCCCCAACAGCTGATATAATTGTGGTGGGGGCAGGGGCTGTGGGTAGCCCACTCGCTTGATTAAACAAGCCTCTGCCTTTAAATCTGTTGGTGGGGAAGCGTAACTTCCAGCCCTGATTACACTCTTGAAAGGCTATGCTCCATCATCCTAGACTCCTCAACCAGTAGAAGTACTTTCTCTCCATTGGGCTTATCTGTTTCCCTTATTATCTTGAAAATTTCAATCAAATCATCTAACCATCTAAATTCAATTATCTTACGTTGTGGGCTTCTGCCAAACTTGAATTACACTACAAATTGAAAGATGCTACAGTCCAGGTCTATTCAATTGTCATTTACTTCCATGGGTATGGAGCAATTTTGCTACATTTAAGACAATCATAGCAATATATGTTTTCCTAAGATATTGACACACTCAAAACTTATAAACATACAAAATATGCAAGAGGTCTTAATATAAGGGTAATCTGGAATGCAAATTACCCCGAAACAGGTCTAGTGGAATTATTGCGACTTTTATAGTGGAAAATTGATGATCCACAAAGAAGTATTGTTCCTTTAGTCTTGTTAATAAAGAATGTTATTCTGTGTAGCTTTCATGCATGCACCGTTGTGGACATGTTCTGCAGCTTCGGCAGGATAAACATGAGGGAGTAACATTCTGCTTTGTTAATGGTATTATATATCACCATGTGGTAACATGGCCATTATTAACTTACTCAATGCAGGTTTTTTTAATGAACTGAGGCTAAACAGATTAATGTTTCAGTATCGGGACAAGATGAAACTAGCTTCCTCTGGCTTTATGTCTACAAATTAGCACGCTGTACAATGTCTGGTGCTAAAAGGTCAGGAGAAGCAAGTGGATAGAGAAAAATCAGCAACCTTAAATCTGCGCACTCCTGTTTATATGTCAAATTCTATTATCCAGCAGGAAATTTCCCCACTCTCCAGGGAATATAGAGCCCTCCCCAACTTTGTGGTTATTAGAAGTTGAACAACTTTAATTCTCAAAAACTCTTTGCTTTTCAAATTGCTTTGTATTTAATACTGTAAAAACTGGAAAGGTTCAATGCTATTGAGTTGAAATTCCTCTATCAGTCTAACTCACACATTGAAAAATATAGAACTTGCTTGGAATAAAACAATGTTACATTATTCAGCCAATCCAGGATTTGAATGTTGTGCTTAACACAACAATATGCAAGGTTTGTTGTATTGAAATAATAATGTCCATTACTTATGACAAAGTGATCTGAATTGTCAAACTCTGCTGAAAATGGTTAGGCTTTTCTGAGCAAACAGAGATGCAAGGTAATGACCTACTGCAGTCAAATCAATTACCAGGAGCAGAATTATGATAGGACGTAGTGTGCTGCACTTGCTTTCACTGCAGCTGGAAGATAAACACAACTGTACCATATCTAATATGAATTGTCTCATGGATTTTGTTGTCATCCATGACAGATGCACGTATATACCTGTTCTGGGCAATACTGAAACAAGCCAATGACTGCACAAAGCATCTACAACTTTGAATTCAACTAGGGAAGTATCAAGTAAATCATATAAAATCTCTCTTCATATTTTATAATACTGCAGGTCAAAAATATTGACGTGTATTCACAATGGAATAAAGGCACTAAGAACTAACAGGCAAAATGACATTGTTGAACATATGCGATTTCTGTACCGTTAAAGTTTCAATGGCTTACGATTGCATCTTTTCAATTTAGACACAGGTACTGAAGACGCATCCTCCATAAATGTTTCTCTCTAATATTTCTGGAATCACTTATAATAAGATATTTGGGTTTTCACAGCAGAATTTAATTCCTGATTTATTGACATACAAGACTGACCTCTGCTTTCAATTTCAAGGCACTAGTTTTGTGATCAGCAGAAGGTTCTGCCACACTCTTAAAAATGACTTTGTCTATGAAATGTGAGTATCTGAATTTTGCTGTTAAGTAAGACAAGATATACATGTGAGCAGAGAGTTGAGATAATTTTAACATAAGTGCAGATAAGTGAAATGTACAGCACATATGAAGGAAAATGAGTTGTAGACATATTCCACAAAAATTTAATTGAAAGGGGCCTAGGATATTAGACTTGATACAATATATAAAACCAATGCAGAGCAGTACTCAACAAAGCCAATGGAATCTTGAACTCCATTACAAGAACAATCGGAGGAAGAAGTGAATAACGAAGTGAGGCTCCTGTATCTATTTCTGGATGCGTTCACAAAATTCATTCTAAGTAGCTGAAACTTGTGATGCTTTATCAGGTTCTAGAGCTGTCTTTAGGAGGTGACTAGAGGTGTGCAGAAGTTTTTCTAAATGAACCTTGGTATGGAGCTTGAAGGTGCTCCTCCTATCTCTACATGAAGACAACGGCCACTGCCAGCCCACATTTGATCCCTCCAGATCACGTTTGTCCTCACCCCATCATCCTCATCTGCAAGCCCTGTCAAAGGTAGTGGTGAGTCGTTTTCTTGAACCGCTACAGTGTGTGTGACGAAAGCACTTCCACGCTGCTGTTAGGGAGGAAGTTCCAGGATTTTGACCCGGTGAAGTAACGGCAGAATACATCCAAATCATAATGGTATGTGACTTGGTGGAGAGCCTGCAGGGAGGAATGTTTCAATATGCATGCTGCCCTTGTTCCTCAAGGTAGAAGAGAATGAGTTTTAGATGAGTTCCTGTAGTGCATCTTGTAGATGGTACACATTGCTGTTACTGTGTGTCAGTGGTGGAGGGAATGAATGTTTAAAGTGATGGATCAGGTGCCAACAAGTGGACTGCTTTGGCCAGGATGCTGTCGAACTTCTCGAGTGTTGTTGGAGCTGCACTCATCCAGGCAAGTGGAGAGCATTCTATCATACTCCTGATTTGTGCCTTGTAGATGGTGGACAGGCTTTGGGGGGTCAGGAGGTGAGTTACCCGCTGCAGGATTCCCAGTCTCTGATCTATTCATATAAGGCACAGTATTTATATGGCTAGACCAGTTAAGTTTTTGGTCAATTTAACCTCCAGGATGTTGATGGTGGGGGAATTCAGCAACAGTAATTCCTCTGACTGTCTAAAAGAGAGATGGTTAGATTCTCTCTTATTGGAAATGGTCATTGCCTGGCACTTGTGCGGCACAAATGTTATTTGCTACTTCTCAGTCCAAGCATGGGTGTTGTCCAAGTCTTGCTGCATATGGGCATGGACTGCTTCAGTATCTGAGGAGTTGCTAAAGGAACTGAACACTGTGCAATCATCCCCCGTTCTGACCTTATAATGCAGGAAAGGTCACTCCATAGCAAAGCTCCTCTGCAGAAATAAATTGTCAGAAGCAGAAGACAACAATAATTTCTGGCAACTTCTGAAATCTGTACTGTAGCTTTGAGCTTTGATTAAGGATGCTAATTATCTGTTGCATACCCATATGCACCTCATAATTTCTTTCTTTCAGTTTTGTCTTTGGGTTTCACGATGCAGTGAGCAGCCATGACTGCAGCAGATAGCCTGCTTCCCCCAGCAGCCATCCATCCAGCAATGCTGTGCTTATACTAATGTTAGCACCATAAATGGTGTATTCGATAAATGATCGAATGATGGCAACTGCCAGATTCTGGGCATTAGTTTGTAAATCTGGTTACCAGCTGCTGCAAAATTTAAGCATGATCTCTGTGAAGAATCATAGGGACATATTTATATCAACATCACCTGGTGGAGCAGATTGTCTGCTGGTTCTAGAACCCAGCCAGTTTCTATTCCAAGGATCCCAGACACTGAAGGTAAACATCCATTCCCTAGTCTTTGTCAGACAACAACCCGCTATAGTACATTTCCAAGTATAACTATAGGCCAACACATGGAAGTCCATGGTCACCAGCGCCCTCTTAGGGCATGATACCTGAAAAAAGAGTGTCTTTGCTCCATATCTATGAATGGTTGTCTGCTCATGTTACCAGGCTGACTTTGTAATAATGAGACCTAATTGATCTCATAAGGTGGCATGCCTCATGACATGCTCTTCCTTCTCCTCGGTAGCAATACCTAGACCATGAATTCCAGCCATTATAAAGGTGAAGTATGTACCCAATTAAAATTCTCTACCATCACTCTTCATTCAAATTTCACTAAAATACCAAAACAACAAAAAGTACAAAATAAAAAATATGTGTAGTACATAGTTTTCATTTTTAGTATTAAGTTTCATAATTTCAAAAAAAAGTGGTATTTACTTGTTCGAAAGGACATTATAAACATGCATGGGGTATTACACAAATACATTAACAGTTCTTTAAGAATTTTATATACTTTTTTATTAGCTAATTACATATTTGTAGAACTTATTTGCATCTGACCATCAGTGATCTGATTGTATTAATATCCATTTACAAGGCTTTTATCAACAATTTGCAAGTAGAAATGATGGGGGTAATTTTAACCTTCGGGAAACGTGGCAGCTGAAGGGAAGCGGGCCTGCTGGATGAACTGGTTAAGTGCCTTTCTACACTGTTTGTGGACCAGGAGGAACAGGAATGCTTCCCCCTGTCCCCAAGTTACCTCGTTGGCCCTAACCCATAAACTTCTATATCCTCCACTGTGATCTCCCCAATAGGCACCCACCCCCACCCCCACCATCACCATGATCTCCTTCCTTCCCTGCCTATCTCCCCAGACTGCCTTGTGACCCTCTACCCTCCTATCCCAATCTCTCCAGATACCCCTTCGATGTCGTCATCCTCGTCTCATGATCTTTCTAGCCATCCCTACCTCTTCATTGATGTCATTCCCCCATCAATTACAACCTGGTGCCAGAGGCCCATGGCTGCGACCAGAAAGCAAATCCCAAAAGTGGGAATCAGGTTTAAATTCAAAAGGACCTAAGGGAAACCCATTCTTCTGGATTTTCCAACTGCTTCACATTGGGGCAATGTTCTAAATCCACATACTTTTAATTTTCCCTCATCTATACTTTTTACTCTGTACTGTATTACCCTTTAATCCTTTAGCATACAGGCAGATAATCTTTTCCAAAGACATTGCCTGTACTAATCCTTAGCTAGCAGAATGGCAGCTATGACTATCTAACATACGATGCGAGATTCATTCATGAGGTCGTAATCTTGGTTCACCTCAGGGCAGTGTCATCACTCCTACTTCCTCGCATAGCACAACAAGAGAAACCAAGTGAGTCCTAGGAGGTGAAGCTATTCCAGCACACACAGTAAAGGTCCTCTAAAGCTATGAGAAGAAAAAGGGACAGCACACATAGGAAAATCACACTGCAAAAATAGTATAATAGGGAAGGATATAAGGTGGCGGTGTTCCCACATGCATGCTGCCCTTGTTTGTGTGCACACGCAGCTTGCTGCCTTTAGCTGTATTTATGTTGTTGATTCAAGGCAACATCTTAGAATTTTAATAGGGAGAAAAATCAAGCAGGGTATATAACAAGTTGCCATCGTTATTGCCCATTTCACATCATCACCTAAAGTTGAAATTACCAATCATGTCAAAATTCGCTTGTCTTACTTGCAACTCAGTGGCTCATATTTCATACTCATCAAAAAGCAAATCAGGACTGGACAGGTACAGAAGTCACAAATAAAACACGAGGAAAGTAGATAGATAAACTTTCAGTGCAGAACAATGAACACATTAAAACAACAGATCAAATATACAGAGTCAAGAGAATCTATGTATGAAGGAAAAGCTGAATCAAATGTTTTCATCAGCTATCTTACTTCCTCCACCAAATAGAGCATTTCATATTAGAAAGATTTGCAAAATAAGAAAAACCTAAAGGAAGTTACAAAATTCACATGAAAATGATTAAACTTACATAAATCACAAAGTTTATGCATTTGAAATACCTAAAACAATGTTTTAGGCTGGCTGAAAACTGAGTTCATGAAGGTTCCCAGCTCCATTACTAAAGAGGCTTAAGATGGTGGGTCAAAACTCCCAGCTTCAACCAATGTGCACATCAAGATTTAATCCTAGACTGACATCAAGGCTAGTCATTCCCAGAGTATGGCCTGGCTTGATATTTACAAACCACATCCATTCCTCCAGTATCTCAAAGGAAAATTCCTTAAAACCCCAGGAAATCAATTTAATGGCTTTGAAACTAACAGGAATTTGGGAGAGGGGTGCTTGTAGAAACCATGAAAACAAAGCTAAGGTTTTTTTCCAAAGTAATTTATACAGTGTAAACACCGGAATTTGAGAATGGCATTTAGTGCTATCCCACAAAATAGAGTAACATATTAGGTTCAGTCCTATGGGTTAGATGGCAAAATACCGGACTGGGTTAGAAATTGTTTGGTTGATAGACTGCACTGAAATATGGCGCATGGGGAGCCATATGGGTGGTTGCCAGTTGTTATAGGTACTAGTGTTAGGAACACCTGTTTATAATTTTAATAATTGATTTTGGGGATTGAACCATGTCCAAGGTGTCTACATTTGCAGAAGATAGCACATTTAGTGCTGTGACAGATAGTGATCAATGCACATAAATATAAAAGAAATACAAAAGTTTTGTCTGTAAATAAAGACTATTTTTAAATTTCATTTATGGAATGTGGGCATCACTGGCAAAGTCAGCATTTATTGCCTAACCCTAACTGCCCTTGAAAAGGTGGTGAGCCGCCTCCTTGAACTGCTGCAGTGTGTGTGGAGAAGGCACTGCCACAGTGGTCGACGTGGTTTGATCCAACTGGGTCATTTCAGCGGGCAGGTAAGAGTCAAGCAAATTGCTGTGAGTTTGCGGTCACATATGGGCCAGGCAATTAAGGACAGCAGATATCCTTCTCTAAAGGACATCGGTGAACTAGATGGGTTTTTATGTCAATCTTGCAGTTACATGGTCACCATTCCAGATACTAGTCTTTTATTCTAGTTTCTTTTTATATAATTACTTGAATTTAAATTCCACAACTGCTGTGTTGGGACTTGAACTCATGTCTCAGATAATTAATCCAAGCCTCTCGATTACTAATCCTATATTATAACCACCAAGCTACTGTTCATGACCAAATGGAAGATGAATATGCAATACATATTGAAAAGTATGAAGTTTTGCAATTCAGCAGAGGAAAGGATGACATGGATTATGTATTAAATGGAAATGTGCTTGCAAAGTCATAATAGAAAAAAAGATCTTGGGTTTTGATGGACAGGTTGTTTAAACCTTCATTGCATTTCACAGGCTATTTAGGAATATGAATGATTGTAAATATGTTAGCTATGTAACTTATAAGTTGAGAGAGCTAAGTTTAAAATTATATCTGGCTTTCAATACTGTGAGTAGTTCTGACCTTGTTATTTTAAAATTGTGTCCTTGGATGAAGAGCAAAAGTGAATTACTAGATTAACTTCAGGGCTGTGGTTATTATGGGATTTTTCACTCTTGAAAGGAGAAATCTGAGGTATGATTTGTTAAAAGTATTCAGGATTATGAGAGGTTTGGAGAGTGTGAATTTTGATAACTGAAGCAACATCTTGTGGATTCTAGAAATCTGAAATAAAAATGTAACATGCTGGAAAATACTCAGGTTGGGCAGCATGTGTGGAGAGAGAACCAGAGTTAATGTTTCAGGTCTGTATCCATTTATTGGAAATGGATTTTGATAAGCTGTTTTTCCTGCCATGTACAAAATTCAAGAATAGGAATTCATAGATTCAAATTAAGGTAATCAAAATAAATTTATAAATTCAATTATTTTTTCCAGTTAGAGTGTGGTAAATAAGAGATAATTAGCAAAGGTAATGGAACAATGATGGGTTTCATAAAGTTCCTATCAGCAAGAAGAATTCAAGGTTATTAGATTTAGACGGGTGTCTGTCTAATTTTGTATGTTGGGTAGGTGGAACAATGGTTATATTCCTGCATGAACATTGCATATTGTTGTCAGCAGGAATAGTCAGAGTGCTAAACACAGAAACATTGAGGGGAAAACCTCTGAATTGAATAGGGGTCAGGCAGGAATGATTTGGAGTGGAGTTTTATAGGCCGGGGTTTCCAACGGGACCCGTCGCAGGCGGGACCAAAGATTTGACTTTGACATCAACATCCATTGACTTTCGGTGGGAATTTCCAGCCCCGCCCACACTCAGCCTATAGTTTGTAATGGACTCCAAATGGTCATGCTAACTGCACTTTTGTTTTTTTTTATGTTTTAATGTTTATACTCAACACTAAAAAAAACCCCATAAACTGAAACAAGCCCTAAAAACATGGGAACAATATTCAAATCTCATATTTCACTATCACCACAGGTGTTTCTTACAAAATTCATTTCAAATTATTTCAGAGATGTGAGCCCCTCCCCCACTTCCACATTGCGGCACCTCCCTCTTGCCACAGCGTAAGCTGATCAACAGTAACAGAAAGAAATACATTCTACTACCCATTCAGGTGTACGTTGCTTAGATACTGAATTACCTGAACTTTTAGAATGAAAAAAAAGAACAATTGCTCAGGAAAAACACAAACCCTTGGTCCAAATGAACTAATGCTCAGCTTTTGGGCAGCTGATTGGTGGAGTGCCAGCCAGTCACCTATCAAGTTGACAAGGGGACCTTAGAAATCAAGCCTCATTTAAATCTCATTAGCAAGCCCCATTCCCCAAACAGACACCCACCGCAGCTCACGAGCTCTGAGCTAATGGGATGGCATCACATGGAACCAGGAGGAGTTCTGGCAGCGGCTGGAGCACCAGTCCACCTGAGGCCAGTAACACCTCGTGAATATGATTTGGCTGAGTAATCGAGCCCAATGACTGAAAATATTGTAGATATTAAATCTCTGTTTGCAATGGTATAAAACACAAATACCATAATCTCTGAGACAAATAAAATTTTGGATTCAATTTGGCTCTATTCTGATATAAACAATCTGGGGAGCTATGTAACATGTCCAGCGATCAACAATATGGAATATTAATCTCACATACTCAGTCCTAGAAGGCAAAACAAGTAAAATAGGGTTTTAAAAATGCATTTGAGGCTCCATGGTAATGAAAGTACAACAGTAGTTCCAGTTTGTGGAGAACAAGATTAAGCGTGTGCTTATACTGTGATATTAGCATTGCTGCAAAGCAGTTTCTGCTTCATCGTGACCTTGAAGTCACAGTATTAATCAGTCTCTGATGCTGACCTAACTCCACAGAGAAGTGGTACAAGACTCCAGTGCAGTGTCAAACATAGGTTTAAAGATTGCTTGGGAGAATCCCATGAACTTTCTGTACACTTTTTGAATTAACTAACCATAGTATGAATGTTTTCATTCTCAAAACATAAATTTGAACAATTGGGAGTGAAGCTCTCCAGCCAAGGGTACATGTAGCTTTCTTCAAGGAAATCTGAGGTAAGTAGTCTCGTCTGGCTGGAACTGATACCACCCAATTACCCCTGCAGAAGCTAAGCCCTTGCCAAGGATGGCATCACCAAATGTATGTCCAGCAAGACACCTAACAAGATGACGGTGTTGTGATATCTTTGACAAACAAACCACAGGAGGCTCAGGCACAGGTTATGATTGTTTATTCGAGCAATTGCAAGAAGAGAACCACCTCAAAGCAGCTTGAGGTAGCACTCTACTAAATTACAAGTATACAGCTTATTTATACATCACTGACAAGAACATTGTTCAGCCTTCACCCAGGCAGAGCCTTCTCTCCCTATCTAAGCTCGGACCATCTGACCTTTCCTTATCTGTTGGCCAGCACACTTAATCTATCTTGTTTTCATCCTCCGTCTCCAGTCTGGCTCCCAGGGCCTTTCTGGTGATTGCAGGCCCTAAAGGTGTACAAAGTTCATCCTTAACTGTTAATGTACTTGATGGCACTGGCTGCCTGGAATTTCTAAGTAACTCCCTTTCAATAAATTCTTACTGTATTCCCCCTAACAGCGCCCCCTTTCGGCTTTTGGCTTAGCCCAAGGTAGCCAACTACAGTGGGGTTACAGTCCGTCCCTTTATGTACCACCACCCATTGATACTGGCCAGCTTTGGATTGTAAAGGTCAGACCATCTGTATCATCTGGCCCTACAATTCAGGCCTCTGACTTGCTAAACCTCTTCTCCACCTGTTAAAATTTCCCCAGCGCCACCTCTTTTGCAACCTTAGGGTACAATGAATTAAGTATGTTAAATATATAACTAGTATCAGCTGAATCACAACCAGGACATGGGAGATAATCCGAATCCACAGGTGTATTTGTACATTTGAGCCCCAATTCCACAGATCCTCCCACCATGTGGAACAACGGCCATGACAAAGTCAGTGTAGGAGGGTCACCTCTCAAGAGATGCTTGAAAGTCAGCTGTGGTCACCGTGTACAAACCAGGCTACGACTCTAGTCACTGCACAAAGTGCCAATCCAGCAGCCTGCTGGCTGCTTGCAAAAGCTTTCGGAGAAAATCATCACACTTCCCACATCGGCCCCAGGATACTAGCTCCAGCTCAGGCCATGCAGGGATTTGGAGAGGAAGAAGCACTAGTGACAACCTGCTGAGATTATCACAACACATTCTTCAAGTTTTAACAAGGAAGAGTGCACATTGGCAGTGATCATCTCCCAGCTTAACATCACTGCTAAACTGATTCAATGGATAATGAATTTCCTGCCAGAATACACAATGAATGTGAGAGTGGGTCCAATATTCCCACAAATGGAAGGAGAATCTCAGGGCTCAGTTCTGAGTTCATGTCTCAGAGAACAGCACAGCCCAAAAGGAGGCCATTCAGCCCAGTAAGTCTGCAACATTTCCAGGACAGTAAGCAAGGCAGATCAGCTGACCACTCCTACTGATGGCCATGTTACATGGCTAGCAATATCTTGCCGATATCAGAGCAACTCTCCCCCCACCGCCATGCCCTGACCTCCACAACGGCCAGCATGGGGAGGCCACCAGTTCCATGGAAGCAGCCTCCTTCCGATGGTTCGGGGGGCTTTAAAGTCTGAGGCTCCATGGCCCAGGGAGGGGACTACAGGCATGAAATGCAACCCCTGCTGCCCCAATAGTCTCCCCCAAAGAGTCTTCCCCTGTCCCACGGGGCCCACTGCCCTCAGCCCCTAAATTTTCATTTGTACTTGCCTCTTTGAGGTCGCCTGTCCCAGTTGCACTGCTGAGGCTTCACAGCTGCCGGCTTTTGGCTGAGTTGACAGCATCAGTACCTGTCATCCTTAACTGGACAGTGTGCCTGCAGGAGGACAATTAGGATCCCGCCAGCGGTAAAATCACAAACCCCATCCTATTGCCAACAAACGCAGACTAAGGACCAGCTTTTCGGCCTGACATTGGGGTCCCGAAGCCTATGGTAAAACTCAGTCCACTGTGGGGGAATTGGTGGAATGTGAATTCAGTTAATAAACATGGAATATAAAGCTAGAATCCGTGATGTTGACATGTAACTATCATCGATTACCATGAAAACTCATCTGGCTTTCAGGGAAGGAAATCTGCCATCCTTACCTGGTCTGACCTACATGTGACTCCAGATCCACAGCAATGTGGTTGATTCTTATTGCCCTCTGAAATGGCCCTAGCAAGCCACTCAGTTCAAGGGACAATTAGGGATGGGCAACAATAGCTGGCCTTGCCAACAGCGCCCACATCCCATGGAAGAATAAAGAAACTTGACAATTAAATACAATGTACAGAATGTAATGCTCTCCCTGGGATCAGGCTGGGAGGCAGGGGCCCATATAATGGGGTGGAGATCCTGTTGCTTACTGACTCCTCCCAATTAAGTCCAGGGCAGGAAGGGTCAAGAACGGCCTTCTGACCTGAAAGCCAACTGAGGCCCTTAAGTGGCCACTTAAGGACCTCATCCCACTGCCACTGGTATTTAACCAATGGCAGGTGGGAGCCACACCTTGTGGGTGAACTGCAGGTAAACCCTGGCAGGCATGCCTGCAGCCTGGCTGGAGGGGAGGGAGGGGGAGGGTTCCCCCCTTCTAGAACACCCTGTGCTCATCATAGGGACCCGCTGATGGCATCTGAGGGACCTGGTGAAGATGCCCCCTGTCCTATACAATGGTGCCCCTCCTGCTCCCTCAACAGGGCCTCCCTGACTGGCTCCAGTGTTCCCATCGCACTCACCTTTGTCCGGGGGCTCCAGGGACAATCCTTAGCCTTGGGCCGCCTGCAGTGCCAACAGTGTTTACCATTCCCGGAGGCACTGTCAGTATAGGAGAGCTGCTGGTCAGCAGCTCTTGGACACGGGACATCTCCCCCACACCCACAGAAAGTGCAGCGGGAAATTGTCCCTGGTGGAGCAATGGCAGCCAAGGGGCTACTGAATTGGCAACTAATCCAGATAGGGCTCCCGGAAATGGCCATGGCAGGAGGGACGGGTCCATCGCCGCAACCATTAAATTCTGCCCAATAGGTGTAATTTTAACCTAATTCACCCAACAGTAAACCAATGGAAAGGGATAGGTTGTCTGTTTAACTTCAAAGTTAAATCAGCCAGGTGGAAAACAGGCATCTGATCGAATCCTCAATTTTCCACTGGTTGTGTTAGGTTAAAATTATCCTCAATATGACAACCAAGTCATAATTGCAAATCGCCACAGTTACAGTTCCATTGTCTAAATTTAAACATTTTGTTTAATTCTCTTCCTATTAGGACACCAAAACAAAAAGAAAATTAACGGTGATATGTAAGTAATCGTGTGCACTATCTTGGGAAAATAATATTCTGTTAAGTGGTACAGATAAAAGAAATGCCCACATCTGATAACTGCAAATTTTGCTCCCTTTGGAGCACTTAAATGTCAGTACCACATGTTCCATATGATGTGCTGAGGAAGGAAAATTAATTGTAAAAATAAGGTCACTGTTTTCTGGTAGGAGAGGGGCCCCTTGTGTTGTAATGTAAGTTCTGGTACTTCTGCAAATTAAAAACCTAATTGAAAAATTACCACTTTGCACCAACCTGAAGTTGCAGTATTACAGATGCAGGATTCAATCTGTCCACACAGAGAAGCAACAAGGATTTTAGCTCCCGGTGTGAAGCGGCAGGAAAAGATAGAAATCCACACCAGGGCTCTTCATCAGCATGCCACAGGTCTTGAGAGGGCAAAGTGGCAGCTGGCGTGTGGGGGTGAGGGCAGCCGTACAAAAATCAAACAGCTGCCACCAAAATAAGGCTTCTAGCAGCAAAGTGGTTGTCTGTCCACTGGGCACTCCTGCTTCTTGTAGCCTCATTAATTAAATTTTTTCTCGAACTTACCCCAGAGGGTCTCGCTCATCTCCCCGACAGCTTTACCCGGCTGCACTCAGGGATGGGTTAACCTTTCATTGGGATAGCATGTTTTGCGTTAGCGGTATCAAAATGGGCAACTTATGGGAAGATGAAGGAAATATGCTCATTCCTGCCTTGCTCCTTTCTCACTGATCAGAGTGTTAATATTGCCCCTAATAAATAAAGATCCAGTGCAGGGTCAAATGTGGTTGAAAAAGATCTGAGGGAATCGTGTGAGACTCTCCTCAGCAGGAGACTTTGTAGCTGCAGTGTTGGTTTCAGCTAGGTTTACACTCCTGACTGTGACTGAGATGGCTTTCTCCCTGTGAGGCCAGTAACTGTTGTATAAATGCATTAGCTATCATATTTGATGTTTGTTCTGAAATAGCAGGTTCAGAGAGTACAGTAAGGTAAGTTCCTGCCCTTCAAAACACATTCGAGGACTACATTTGTTTTTGCACGGACATAAAATCAAAGGGTAAGATTTCATTAACAGATACAAACTAGCGGGAACAGATTGTCAATCCATTATGCACAGTGCCCGATTTTCTTTTCGACTGATGTCAATGGAAGAAGTGTGGAACTGGAACTGACGCCTACCACCAGCGGCATCGATGGAAGTGAACGGGTGGGTTTTAATTTGAAAACGTTTGTGGCTGACAATCACATGGGGAAGTGGAGTTCCCACCCACTCTCAGCAGAATGTGGCAGATGCTGACGTAGTGGTAATGTCACTGGGCTGGTAATCCAGAGACTCAAGCTACTCTGCTGGGGACATGGGTTCAAATTCCTCCAAGGTAGCTGGTGGAATTTAAATTCAATTAATAAATCTGGAAAATAAAGCTCGACCCAGTAATAGTGACCATGACAATTATCATCAATTGTTGTAAAAACCCATCTGGCTCACCGATGTCCTTTAGGGAAGGAGATCTGCTGTCCTTACCTGGTCTGGCCTACATGTCACTCCAGATCCAGAA
Source organism: Cetorhinus maximus (assembly GCF_964194155.1). Classification (NCBI taxonomy): domain Eukaryota; kingdom Metazoa; phylum Chordata; class Chondrichthyes; order Lamniformes; family Cetorhinidae; genus Cetorhinus; species Cetorhinus maximus. Next base: position 95,712,020 of record NC_135888.1, read on the forward strand.
CAATGTAGTTGACTCTTAACTGCCCTCTGAAATGGCCCTAGCAAGCCACTCAGTTCAAAGGCCATTAGGGATGGGCAACAGATGCTGGCCTTGCAGTGACGCCCACATCCGAAAGAATTTTAAAAAAAATGTTTTTAACCACCTCATTAGCTGGCCAACTTCACGCCAAAAACACAGCAAGAAGTGGGTGACAGGCAAATATGGACTTAGAAAATCAGTAAGCCCTCGGCTTCTTGGCAGCACATGGTTAGATGTGAAGATGGGGAAGGGTTTCTAACCATTTCTTGTGCAGTCTGGACGAGAACACCTGCTCCACAAAGAAAAGTAAAAAGTTATGCTGAACAATCTCTTCAGCTTCTGATCTTCATCTGACAAGGTTTCACCCAGTGGGAAAGCTCCAGCAAGCTCTCCACTCAGGCTCAGTTAATATTGCGTCGGAGCAATGATGTCATGAGACCTTGATTTACATATTTAAGGAAGCACCCCAGCAGCTTTGGGTTCTTGTCATTAGCTGCCTGTCAAGTGCTGGTGACAGTTAAAAAAAAAGGGTTCAGAGCAAACATCAGCAGATAAGTCATCAGGCAGCTTTTAGCTGCTTGCCCACCTGTTTTCCATCAAACAGGCAAGGTTAAAATCTATCTCAAAATCTACCCACAATATTTTTTGGCCTTAGCTAGCTGGCCTGTGGGAAAAGAATAATCAATAACTCCAGCTACTCCCTTTCCTTCAGCTGAATAGGGTTAAAACCATCCATACAAACATACAAGATACAAGCAGAAGTAGGCCATTCGGCCCCTTGCGCCGGCTCTGCCATTCAATAAGATCATGGCTGATCTGTTTGTGTTTTGGGTTCCACATTCCCACCTACCCGCGATAACCTTTAATTCCCTTGTCTAACAAGAATCTATCCACCTCCATCTTAGAAATATTCAATGACCCTGCCTCCATCGCCTTCTGAGGCAGAGTTTCTAAGTCAAGCAACCCTCTGAGAGAAAAGAAATTCTCCTCATCTCTGTCCTAAAAGGGCAACCCCTAATTTTAAAGCAGTGCTCCCTAGTTCTGGACTCATCCACAAGAGAAAACATGCTTTCCACGTCCACCTTGTTGAGACTGTTCAGGATCTTATATACTTCAATCAAGTCACACCTCACTCTTCTAAACTCCAGTGGAAACAAGCCCAGTCTGTCTAACCTTTCCTCATAAGACAACCCGCTCATTCCAGGTATCAATCTAGTAAACCTCCTCTGAACTGCCTCCAACACATTTACATTCTTCCTTAAATAAGGAGATCAAACTGCCCACAGTATTTGAGATGTGGTCTCACCAATGCCCTGTATAACTGAAGCACAACATTCTTACTTTGATGTTCAATTCCCCTCGTAATAAAGGATAGCATTCCATTAGCCTTCTTAATTACTTTTGTACCTGCATACTAACTTTTTGCTATTCATGCACTAGAACACCTAGATCCTTATGCACCTCGGAATTCTGCAGCCATTCTCTGTTTAAGTAATACTCTGTTTTTTTATTCTTCCTACCAAAGTGAACAACTTCACATTTTCCCACATTACACTCCATCTGCCAGATTTTTTCCCACTCATTCAACCTATCTATATTCATCTGCAACCTCATGTCCTCTTCACAACATACTTTCCCATCTTTGCGTCATCTGCAAATTTAGCTATCATGCCTCTGCTCCCCTCATCTAAGTCATTGATATAAATTGTAAAAAGCTAAGGCCCCAACACAGACCCTGTGGGACTCCACTTGTCACATCCTGCCAATCAGAACCATAGAAAAGTCACGGTGTAGAGAGAGGCCATTTAGCCCAGCGTGTCTGCGCCGGCCAAGGAGAAAAAAGAAACTAGCCGCTCATTTTAATCCCACTTTCCAGCACCTGGTCCATATTCTTGTAGGTTACTGCACTTCAGATGCAGATCCAGGTACCTTTTAAATGAGTTGAGCATTTCAGCCTCAACCACCAACTGAGGCAGTGAATTCCAGACGCCCACCGCCCTTGGGGTGAAAAAGTTTTTCCTCATGTACCCTCTAATCCTTCTACCAATCACCTTAAATCTATGCCCCCTGGTAATTGATCCCTCAGCTAGGGGAAACAAGTCTTTCCTGTCTACCCTATCTAGGCACCTCATAATTTTGTACACCTCAATTAGGTCACCCCTTAGCCTCCTCTGTTCTAAAGAAAACTACCAATCTCTCCTCTTGGCTGCAATTTTCAAGCCCTGGCAACATTCTTGTAAATCTCCTCTGCACTCTCTCCATAGCAATTCTGTCCTTCCTGTAATGTGGTGACCAGAACTCTACACAAATTTCTGGCTGTGGCCTAACCAGTGTTTTATACAGTTTCATCATTACATCCCTGCTTTTGTATTCAATCCCTCACCCAATAAAGGAAAGCATTCCATATGCTTTCTTGACCACCTTTTCCACCTGTCCTGCCACCTTCAAGGTTCTGTGGACTTGCACTCCAAGGTCTGTCACTTATTTAACGCCTCTCAATAACTTCCCGTATATTGAGTATTCCATGCTTTGTTTGCCCTCCCTAAATGCATTATCTCACACTTTTCAAGACTGAATTCCATTTGCCACTTCTCCGCCCACTCAACCAAACCATTGATATCATTCTGGAGTCGATAGTTATCCTCTTCACTATCAACTACATGGCCAACTTTTGTGTCATCTGCAAATTTCCCAACATGCCTTCCACATTTAAGTCTAAATCATTAATATAATACAGCAAACAGCAAGGGCCCCTAAACTGAGCCCTGTGGAACACCACCGGAAGCTGTTTTCCATTCTCAAAAACATCCATTGACCGTTACCCTTTAATATAAAAACAAAAAACTGTGGATGCTGGAAATCCAAAACAAAAACAAAAACAAAAATAGCTGGAAAAACTCAGCAGGTCTGGCAGCATCTGCGGAGAGGAACACAGTTAACGTTTCGAGTCCGAATGACCCTCCAACAGAACTAAGTAAAAATAGAAGAGAGGTGAAATATAAGCTGGTTTAAGGAGTGGTGGGGAGGCAAGTAGAGCTGGATAGAGGGCCAGTGATAGGTGGAGATAACCAAAAGATGTCACAGACAAAAGGACAAAGAGGTGTTGAAGTTGATGATATTATCTAAGGAATGTGCTAATTAAGGGTAGAAAGCAGGACAAGCAAGGTACAGATAGCCCTAGTGGGGGTGGGGTGGGGTGAAGGAGTCGAAAAAGGCTAGAAGGTAGAGATAAAACAATGGATGGAAATACATTTAAAAATAATGACTGTTACCCTTTATTTCCTGTCACTGAGCCAATTTTGGATCCAACCTGCCACCTTCCCCTGTATCCCCTGGGATGTCACTTTCCTGACCAGTCTGCCACGTGGGACCTTGTCAAATGCCTTATTGAAATCCATGTAGACAACATCCACTGCACTAACCTCATCAATCCTCCTTGTTATTTCCACAAAAAATTCTATTAAGTTAGTAAGATATGATTTTCCCCTAACAAAACCATGCTGACTGTCCCTGATCAATCCGTGTCTTTCTAAGTGACAGTTTATCCTGTCTCTCAGAATTGACTCCAATAATTTGCCCACCACCGAAGTCAGGCTGGCCGGTCTATAATTTTCCAGCCTATCCCTCAGACCCTTTTTAAATAATGGTACAACGTATGCAGATCTCAATCCTCAGGGACCTCACCTGTATCTAGTGAGGATTGAAAAATGATCCTCAGAGCATCCACTATTTTCTCGCTGGCTTCCTTCAACAATCCATCTGGCCCTGGTGATTTATCCACCTTCAAGGATGCCAGTCCCCCAGTACTTCCTCTCTCACTGTGTTTATTGTCTCAAATATTTCACTCGCCTTCTCTTTAACTAGAATGTCTGCATCATCCCCCTCCTTAGTGAAGACAGAGAGAAAGCTCTCATTGAGAACCCTGCCCACATCTTCTGCGTCAACCCACAAGTTACCATGTCTAACCCTGATAGGCTCTACCTTTTCATTAGTTATTCTCTTGCTCTTAATGTACCGGTAAAACATCTTAGGATTTTCATTGATTTTACCTGCCAATATTCTTTCATATCCTCTCTTTGCTTTCCTAATTTCCATTTTTACTTCATCCCTTTACTTTCTATACTCCTCTAGGCTTTCTACAGTATTAAGTCTTTTGTGACTGTCATAAGCTTTCTTTTTCTGCTTTATCTTGGTCTGGATGCTTCTGGATATCAAGGGGTCTCCAGATTTGGCAGAACCACCCATTTTCTTTGTGGGGGCATGTCTACACTGTGCCTGAAGAATCTCGCCTTTGAATGCCTCCCACTAATTTGGCATAGTTTTTCCTTCTAATAGCTGTGTCCAGTCCACTCTCGCCAGCTCACCACTCAACTGTGTAAAATCTGTCTTCCCCCAATTTAGAACTTTTACTCCTGTTCTTTCTTTGTCCTTTTCCATAATGATGCTAAATCTAACTGTATTATGGTCACTATCTCCAAAATGGTCCCCCATTGCTACTTCATCCACTTGCTCAGCTTCATTTCCTAAGACTAAATCTAGAATTGTGCCCCCTCTTGTTGTACATGCTGGCTAAAAAAGTTCTCTTGAATGAAATTTAAGAACTTCGCGCCCTCTGTGCCCTTCACGCTGTTCGTAACCCAACTGATATTCAGGTAGTTGAAGTCCCCAATGATTACTGCACTATTGTTTTTGCACTTAGAAATCTGTCTACATATTTGGTCTTCTAAGCCCCTTCTACTATTTTGGGGTCTATAGTACATTCCTAGCAGTGTGGCTGCCCCTTTTTTATTTCTGAGCTCAGGAATATGCCGCTTAATTTGATGCTTCATTTAGTATCAACCTTCCTCACAGCTGTAATTGATTCTCTAACCAATGATGCTACACTCCCACCATTTTTATCACCCTCCCTATCCTGCCTGAAAACTCCATATCCAGGGATGTTGAGCTGCCATTTTTGTCCCTCCTTAAGCCAAGTTCCCATCATAGTGATGATATCATGCTGCCATGTGTCTATCTGTGCCCTCAGCTCATCAGCTTTATTTACTATGCTCCTTTCATTTACATATATACCAATTAACACTGCCAAATTCCTGTGTTGTACAGTTTGTAACCTGTGCTGCTTCTGCCTTTCAGGGTCACTCACTAATTCTCCATCTCCTGTTTCCTGCTCTGAATTTGCCTTCAGGTTCCCATCCCCTTGCCAATCTAGTTTAAAACCCCGCAACAGCTCGAGCAAATCTCCTGCGAGGATATTCATCCCAGTCCTGTTCAAATGTAGACCATCTGGCTTGTACAGGTCCCACCTTCCCCAGAACCAATCCCAATGCCTAAGGAATCTGATGCCCTCTATCCTACACCAGCTTTCCACCCTCGTGTTTAGTTGCTCAATTCTCCTATTTCTATACTCACCTGTATGTGGGAGTGCGAGTAATCCTGAGATTACTGCTTTAGAGGTCCTGCTTTTCAATCTCGTTCCTAGCTCCCTAACGCCTGCTTTCAGGACCTCGTCCCCTTTCCTACCTAAGTCATTAGTACCAATGTGGACCACGAGCTCTGGCTGATCACCATCCCCCAGAACAATGTCCTGCAGCCGCGCCATGACATCCTTGACTCTGGCACCAAGGAGGCAACATACCATCCTGGAGTCACGTCTATCGCCACAGAAACACCTGTCTGTTCCCATAACTAATGAATCCCCTATTACTACTGCTCTTTCCCTCTTCTTTCCACCCTCCTGTACAGCAGAGCTGCCTGTGATGCCATAAAACTTGCACTCCTCTGAGGAACCAATGGCCTCACCGGTATCCAAAACAAAAAGCGATTGGTGAGTGGGACCCCAGGGGACTCCTGCTCTACCTGTCTAATTTTCTTGGACTGCCTGGCAATCATCCATTCCCTTTCTGCCTCCCGGCTCCTAAGCTGCGATGGGACCACCTCTCAGAACGTGCTATCCACGTAGCTCTCAGCTTCACGGATGTGCCACAGTGACTCCAGCAGCCGCTTGAGCTCTGAAACCTGGAGCTCAAGGTTCTGCAGCTGTGACACTTCCTGCACATGTGGTCGTCTAGGACACTGGTAGCGTCCACAACTTCCCACATATTACAAGACACACATTTCACATAACTGAGCTGTCCAGCCATGGCTTCAATTTACTTCCCTTGCATTAACTTTATTTTACTTTGGTTTACTTATGAAACTTTATTTTACCTGGCTTCGGCTTCACTTTATTTCCTTATTGCTTGTGTTTCTTACTTAAATGTAAGTAGCCCCTTCTTTTAAAAGAATGTGTTTTTCTAATTTTCAGCTACTTGATGACAATCCCTAACAGCAGTTTCTCAACAACCAGTGAACTTATGTTTCTCCTGTGATGTTAGGTGCTACATGCGGCTGACTGCCTGTCCCAGGGTTCTCCTCTTGCACTCTCCTCTAGGTGCTGCTGACTGCCTGTCCCAAGGTTCTCCTCTTGCACTCTCCTCTAGGTGCTGCTGACTGCCTGTCCCAGGGTTCTCCTCTTGCACTCTCCTCTAGGTGCTGCTGACTGCCTGTCCCAGGGTTCTCCTCTTGCACTCTCCTCTAGGTGCTGCTGACTGCCTGTCTCAGGGCCCTCCTCTCGCACTCTCCTCTCCATTTTCTGCCAGCTAACAAGTCTTCTATCCATTCTAATAAGTTACCCCCACACCAGGAGCTTTTATTTTCCGCAATAACCTTTGATCTGGCACCTTATCAAATGCCTTCTAGAAATCAAAGTACAGTGTGTCTACAGGATCCCCTTTATCCACAGCACACGTTATTCCTTCAAAGAACTCCAATAAATTGGTTAAACATGATTTCCCTTTAACAAAACCATGCTGACTCTTCCCAATTACATTGAGTTTTCTAAGTGCCCAGCCATAACTTCCTTAATGATCGATTCTAACACCTTTCCCACAGTAGACGTCAAGCTAACTGGCATATAGTTTCCTGTTTTCTGCCTCCCTCCCTTCTTGAAGAGAGGGATTATATTTGCTACTTTCCAGTCTGATGGAACCTTTCCAGAATCTAGCGAATTTTGGAAAGTTAACATCAAAGCAAAATCTACTACCTCATTAGCCACCTCTTTTAAGACCATAGGATGAAGTCCATCAGGACCCGGAGACTTGTCAGCCCGCAGCTCCATCAGTTTGCTCAGTAACACTTCCCTCGTGATTGTAATTTCACCAAGTTCCTCTCTCCCTTACACCTCCTGATTTACAGCTATTACTGGAATGTTTTTTGTGTCCTCTATAGTGAAGACAGAAGCAAAATATTTGTTAATTTCATCTACCACTTCCTTATTAACTCCCCATTGTCACTCCTAAGAGGACAAACACTCACTTTGCTTACTCTTTTCCTTTTTAAATAACTGTAGAAACCCTTGCTATCCATTTTTACATTTCTGGCTAGCTTCCTCTCATACTCTAATTTCTTTCTCCTGATTAACCTTTTAGTCATTCTCTGCCATTCTTTATATTCTGACCAATCATCTGACCTGCCACTTATCTTTGCACAGTTATATATTTTTTCCTTAAGTTTGATGCTTTCCTTAACTTCGTTAGTTAACCACACATGGTGGGTCCTCCCCTTAAATTTTTTCTTTATAGTAGGAATATACTTATTCCGAATATTCTAAAATATCCCTTTAAATGTCTGCCACTGCTTCTCTGTTGATCTGTCCCCTAGCCTAGTATCAGTTCACTTCAGCTAGCTCAACATTGATGCCCACATAGTTGTCTTTATTTAAGATTAAAATACTAGTCTTAGACCCACGCTTCTCCCTTTCAAATTGGATGTTAAATTCAACCATATTGTGGTCACTACAACTGTTTCTAGAATTTTCTGTGTTTGACTGTAATAATAGAGCATCAAGTATAAAGGTCGGAGTCGTATTAGTAGGGGAAGTTAAATTGGCTACAGGAAGGTCAGTATCACACATCTAGATAGTACAGGTGTTCATTATCACCAGTTCTTCACTTGATCTTCCCAATGTAAAGGAAATCATACAGTGAGCAGTGAATTTAATCTCCTCACGTGGAGGAAGTATTCGTAAATTGGTGTCTCAGCTAGAAGGTGTGGGAAGAAGCAAATAGATGGATCTAGATACTATGAGGGAAAGGGCCAGGGAAAAGGCATTGACTTGTTGTTAACCCCTCCTCATGCTGTCCTGCTCCATAATAAAAATGGGTTCGCCTATCTTCCAATTTCTAGTTCTGGCAGAGCTATTACACCCAAAATATTGATGTGTCTTGTCTCATTTTTTCAGATGAAACGAGTAGCAGTATACCTTTAAGAGAATGAGTGTGTGTCTGTATGCATCACAAGAAAGGAAATGTGTGCATTGTGTGTTCCAGTTTTAATTTCACTTTTGCTGTTAGCAGCAGAACAGTTCCGAATGCTCCAAGCTTTGCAACTATGTAAGAATGTTCTCATGTGCCTAATCTTAATAAATGAATCCAAAATGTGTTTACCCAATTGCTTATGAATGATTGGTGCCTTGTGTCTTATACAGCAAATAAGCTCAAGGACTCATATCATTATAAGAACAAGACATGGTGTGCAGCGATGGTTCCTTCTAAATGGCAATGGTGGCAGCTAATAGACATCTTTAATAAAAGGCATAATATAATGGAAAGGATGGAAAAAGATTAAGCACAGGTAAGACATGATGAACAGTGATAGTTCATGCTACACAGCATGAGAAGATGCTCGAGGTTTTGGACAGACCGCAACAAAGATGCAGCATCGAAGTGTGTTGAAAACGTAGTGTGGTGACTGCAATGAAAAGCTTTGGAGACACAGCATCAAGCAAGTACTCAGATAAAAAGCTCGTAGGCAGATGGATCCCTTGTAGTGAGTTTGCAGCTCAAAGCCTGTCAGTTCCATAAGCAGGCAAGAGGACCCGCACTGGGTTAGCTCTGTTGGGAAAGGCGAGTGTCCAGTGGGTGGGCCGGATCAATTGGGATAAAGGGAGATTTAGGAAAAAAAAACCATAATAAAAATCGGGCCAGAGAAAGTTGCGATAATAACGAGCGGCTATAGGACATTCTTCCCAGGTACTCCAGCAGAAGGAAGGTCGAAGGGATATTGTCAGAATGTCTACAAAATTCCCCAGTTTGAATTGGGATGCAGCTGACCTACTATCCAAATACAAAATGTTTAAACAGTGTGCACAGCTGTGGTTTCTTGATTCAGGTGTGTCTGAATCAGACAGGTAAGCCATAAAGATTCACCCAGCAATGGGTGAACATAAGCTGAACACATCAGGATTAACAGAAGAAGAGCTGAAGGATCCCCAAAAGGTATGAGCTTCATTGGAAGACTGGTTCAGAATCAGGTCAAAATTCCATATTCATTTCTTGCAGTTCATGTCATATCATCAAAGGCCTGAAGAATAAATAAACCACTTTGTCAGCAGATGCAGAGAAAAGGCTGCTTATTGTGATTTTTCAGATGCAGAGCTAGCAGATAACTTGTTGAGTTGGTGATCACATCCACTCCCATGGAAGCTTTCCAAAAAGATCTGCTAGACAAGCCCAAAACGTATAGCATTGAAGAGCTGCTCAAGGATAAATATAAGTACGAAGCGATTTGTTGCAGGTCGATAAAGCTTACAAGTCTTGTGTACAACCCGGATTGTTAACAAACTTACTAGAACATCCATACTTGACAACAGATGTGGCAGATGTGGACTCTTACATGAACCAAAGAAATGCCCAGCATTTCATCAGTTCTGCAAGGGATGTGGCAGAAAGAGCCATTGACAGTGGCAGTGCACTAGAGCAAAGGCTGAAGGAGCTACAAAGAGATCCTGATCCAAACAGACCATAGAAAAGTGATACCTTCAAGCAACAAGAATGACCATTCAGTATCCTGCCAGAAACATATACATGAGGCGACTGACAAACCAGAAAATGACGATGATGTGCACGATGAGACAAAGAGTGGCGAGCACATGTTTCACACAGTCAACCTTGCGCAACACCATCAGGAGGGGTTTACCAACATTCCAATCATATGTCCTAAGGAAGCTGGCAACTATTCGTTATTGGCCAAGATAGACAAAGGGGCAATTGCCAACGTAATACCTCTGCAAATTCTAAAAGACATGTACCCACAGACATAGAAGGCCATGGCGAAACCTACTAATTCCATGTACAGGATCTATAGTCCTGGGGTACAAAGAACCACCGATTCCACATGAAGTACTACCCATCCTTGGTCTAAAATTGCTTCCAACCCCTTTCACGTCCATGGGACTGACTCCATTTTCATTCTTGACTACTTTTCCAAGTACCCCATTATTCAACAATTGCATGATATGTCAAGCACAGCTGTCATACACACTCCTTAAATGCTATTGTCAGTTTATTTGGTGCACCTAGAGAGATCATTTTGGATAACGGTCCTCAATTTATTGGTAAGCCATTTCAGGATATATGTGAGAAGTGGAATATTGATCATGCTACTTCTTCTCATTAATGGCCTAGCTGAACAAAGATTCACATGGTGAAATCCCTCATTTTCAAATGTAGACAGACCAAGCAAGATCTACACATTGAAATGTTACATGTAAGATCAACACATTTAAATGCAACTATTTCATCACTGACACAGCTCATGTTTGGCAGTCCAGTGCATACCAGTTTACCTACTCTTACCCATTTTAATCTCTCAGAAACTAGAGAGCAACTTTTAAAACTACAAGGAAAGATGACCAATGTGCACAATAAAAATGCAGGTAAAAAATTGTCAAGTTCACAGTTTGGACAACAAGTTTGCATCAAAGATCCCATAGAAGGTACATGGCAACCAGCTGAAGTGACAAGAATTTGTTCAGGACAAAGGTCTTATGAAGTCATTACACACAAAGGTGCAATGGTGAGGTGTAACTGAGGGCAAACCAGATCCATTTCATCTCCTCATCTCCTCAACCATCGTGCAGTCCTACTGTGTCAAGGACAGCATACAAACACATGAATTAGGAGCAGGAGTAGGCCACTTGGCCCCTCGAGCCTGCTCCGCTATTCACTATGATCATGGCCAATCTGACTGTAACCTCCCATCTACTCCTGATAACCTTTCACCCCCTTGATAATCAAGAATCTATCTACTTCTCTCTTAAAAATATTCAAAGCTCTGCTTCCACTGACTTTTGAGGGAGGGAGTTCCAAAGACTCTCTATCCTCTGAGAGTAAAAGATTTCTCCTCATCTCTGTCTTAAATGGGCAGCCGCTTACTTTTAAACAGTGACCCCTAGTTCTAGATTCTCCCACAAGAGGAAACATCCTCTCCACATTCATCCTAGCAAGACCCCTCAGAATCTTAAAGGTTTCAATTAAGTCGCCTCTTACTCTTCTAAACTCCAGCAGATACAAGCCTAGCCTGTCCACCCTTTCCTCATAAGACAACCTGCCCATTCCTGGTATTTGTCCAGTAAATCTTCTCTGAACTGCTTCTATCACATTTATATCCTTCCTTAAATACGGGGACCAATACAACACAGAGTACTCCAGGTGTGGTCTCACCAGTGTCCTGTACAACTGAAGCACAACCTCCCTACTTTTATATTCAATTCACCTCACTATAAACATTAACAATCTATTGTCTTTCCTGATTACTTGTTGTACCTGCATACCAGCCTTTTTGTGATTCACGCATGAGGACACCCTAAATCTCAGAGCACTGCAATCTCTCACCATTTAGATAATGTGTTTCATTTTTATTCTTCCTGCCAAAATGGACAATTTCACATTTGCCCACATTATACGCCATTTGCCAGATTTTTCCCCACTCACTTAAGCTATTTATGTCCTTTTGTAGCCTCCTTATGTCCTCTTCACAACTTACATTCCTACCTATCTTTGTATCATCAGCAAATTTAGCAACCATACCTTTGGTCCCTTCATCGAAGTCATTCATATAAATAGTAAAAAGTTGAGGCCCCAGCACTGACCCCAGTGGCACATCATTCGTTACATCCTGCCAACCAGACAAAGATCCATTTATGCCTACTCTCTGTTTCCTGTTAACTATCCATCTTCTTTCCATGCCAATGTGTTAGCCCCTACATCAAGAGCTTTTATTTTCCACAATAACCTTTGATGTGGCACCTTACCAAATGCCTTCTGGAAATCTAGGTACAGTACATCCACCAATTCCCCTTTATCCATAGCACATGTGACTCCTTCAAGGAACTCCAATAAGTTGGTTAAACATGATTTCCCTTTCACAAAACCATGTTGACTCTGCTTGATTATCTTGAATTTTTCCAAAGTCGAGAAAGAGAGTGCACAAACTTCCAAACATCTTATTCACCCGACCTTCCAGGCATCATCTGCTCCACATGTGGCAGAGTCTGCAGGTCATGCGTTGGACTTATTTTAGAACTCATCAAACCGGGGTGGAAGCAAGGCATCCTTTATCCCGAGGGACTGCTTAAGAAGAAGATGAGACATGTTTTGTCACCGTGGAAGGGGACTACCCTACCCAGACTTGAATGTCTATCGTACTACTATAATATCATTAAAAACTGAGCAAGTGCGTGGTTTAGATTAGATCCTGCTCTATGGGGTAACACATTATTTATATCTACAACTATTCTCCTAAGGTGACAATTCACCTCCAACAGATTCTAATTACTTTGAATCACTGCTGTTTTATTGAATCAATTCAGGCAAAGAGTTGCTGAGTTTTTTTGGGGCACAAGGATAATTCTTGGTCTGTTCTTTATCTAATCACACGCAATACTTAGGTAATTTATTTTAATACTGTAACACCAGGTTAGTTTGCCAATACTTTGTTTAGTCTGCGTTATTGTGCCAGGCTCATCAACTGCCTTGCGGCTCAATATGTGACATATAAATCAGTATTCAAATCAATATGTTAAAGCTGCTGCTTTCATTTTGAATGCTGTACCTAATTTTAGTGTAGTACTTGTGCATTTGTGTGAAGTATTGTGCCTCAGGATACTGCTGATTTGTAGAAAAAATTTTTTCACCACCTCCTTCTGTTTCGGTCTTACTACGCCAGATTACCCTGACAGTAAGGTTAGTGCCCTGCTTCTAGTTAATGCTAGGCTTCAATCTGAAAGTTGCAGATGTGCTTTTGTACCCCCGAAGCTACTGCCCTCCTAATTTTTTTTTGTTCCTTCTTCAATGGCATCTCTCTCCAGTGAATTGACTAAGACTGGAAACTTACTTTCCGGATACTTGTGAATGCGCATGTATTGCTTTGTACAAATAACTACCCAAGACTATCATTGAGACCACTACTTTTAATCTTGTTTAAAAAGGGGCAGTCAGGTAAATGTGGCATTTTGCATGTCTCAGATATCTTGGTATAATTAAAATCTATGACACCATAAAACCATAATAGTACGCAGCACAGAGGGAGATTGCTCAAATCATCATGTCTTTTGCAGTGCTTTGCTAGAACAATCCAATGTAATTCATACAGCCCTGCTCCCCCAACCTTCACCCCCACCCCACCTTCCATATCATTGTATGTTCTTCTGCCTCAAAGATTCTCTTACATTTCTTTAATGGACCATGAAGGTTGGAACGAGTTTCAAGTAACCAGAGGCCAGTTTTTTTTTTTAAATTATTCGCTCCCCAATGATTGATATTGCTACCCAAGACATAGAGCCAAGCAGATGAAATATGTAAAACAAAAAAAATAGAAAAACATATAGATCAGAATATTAATATATCAGAAAAATTAAAATAAAAATAGCAAAAATAGGAGATGAGGAAAAGGAAGCAAGAAACAGAAGTAACTGAAGTTATACCAGTTACATTGTTTAAGTATTGCAGTTGATACAACAATTATTGCAACAATACAGCTCGTAATATGTGCAATTCTTAATATTAAAATGTTAATTTTGGATTCAGTATCGCACTGTGGGACTGCAAACTTCAAACTGCCAGCACAGGGAGGTTGGAATTTCTGAGAAGCTGTTAGAAGTCTGTGGGTAAAAAGCAAATTAGTGTCGAGGAACAGGAATGAGGTTCATTATATCAGCTGGAAGCCAGGCTCTTACTTGACAATGAAATCTCAAGAAAGTTAATGAAATTTAGGGATAATATAGAAGAGGCTATTATCCTATTGTTATTGTTATATTATTATACATGGTTGAATAACTAAAGAACTTTATACATCCTATCCTCATCAAAAGTTTAAAAGTAGAAAATTCAATACATTACTTAGTCCTCTTAATATAGAAAAATAACCGAGATGCTTTACAGAAGAATAATCTGACAAAAAAGGATGCCAAGTCAAAGGGGATATGAGAAGAGGTCCAGTCAAATGGAGAGGTTTTAAGGATATCCTTAAAGAAGCAGAGGGATGCAAATAGATGGAGCGGTTTTAAAATGGTTTAAATCATAGCTGCCAATTTTAGAGAAAGGAATTTGAGGATAAATAGGAGACCAGAGATGGAATAAGATAGCATTCTTGGAATGTTTCAGAGAGGTTATAGAGAAAGGGGAGAAAATCATCTAGAAGGGTGAGAACTTCAAAGCTGAGGCATTGCAGAATTAGGATCCCATATAGGTACAGCACTGTGGGTGTACCTACACCACATGGGCTGCAGTGGTTCAAGAAGGCAGCTCACCACCATCTTCTCAAGGGAAATTAGGGATGGGCAATAAATGCTGGCCCAGCCAGCGAAGCCCACATCCCATGAATGAATAAAAAAAGAGTGAGTAAGCACTTACTTGGGCTTGGTGCAGGGTTGAATACTGGCGACAAAGTTTTGGATGAGTTTAAGTTTAGGGAGGGTGGAAGATGGGAAGCTGGCCAAGTTAGCATTGAAATGATTGTATCTGGAAGTGACAAGGACTTGGATGAGCATGTCAGCAGCAAGTGGATGATGTTACAGAGACAGAAGTTGATGTTCTTTGTGAGGAGAAGCTATGATGATGAGCTTGAGGATCAAATGGGATGCCAATGCTGCAAACAGCTAGCTTCAATTTGAGACAGTAGCTGAGGAGGGCAACAAAATCAGGGACAAAGAGAGTTTGTGGTGGGGGTTAAGGATGATGGCTTTGATCTTTCCAATTTTTGACTGGAGAAAATTGAGGCATACTGCAGAAGTGGTTTTCAGACAACCAGCCTGATGACACATAGGTAGTGGAAGGAACAAAATGATAAGTGGAACTAGATATAATCAGCTTACATGTGGAACTTTGACCCTGTGTCAAAGGGGGCTCGCCTCCAGCCATCCAAAGGACACATCCCCACCAACTCTGACTGCCCCGCAGCCAATTTACGCTCCAATGAGTGTTGATTGACTGCAGGCAGGACTTCCACCCCTCAACTGGGAGGAAGGCCTGCCTTAGACAGCTGCCGGCCAATCTAATTGGGCGACAGTTCTCCAGTCCCTACAGCAACAGCGCTGCAGTGGACAGAAGAGGAACTACACCAACCTGCCTGAGCCTAAGTGCTGGAGGCGGGGGACAAGGTATGTGTAAGGAGTGTCAGGGTGGGGTGGGTAGGAAAGGCCTGGAAGATCACAAGTGGGGCGATTGGGATCTAGGGGGAGAGGCCAGCAGGAAGAGGTCACTGGGCTTTAAGAGGAGGGTGCCCCCTGTCAGAAGGAGCCTTCTGATGGAGGCGCCCCCACCCCACCAACCTCCTCCTTCCCTCCCAACATCTAACTTTGATTCTTTCCGGCCTTCCTCCACGAAAGTTCAATGTTCCTGCCAGCCTAAAAATTGAGGCTGGGCAGGAAACAGCCCTTAAGTACAGTTTGATGGTTTCACTTCCAACAGTTTCAGAGTGATGAATAGAGTGAAACAAGGCTGTGTCCTAGCCCCCACTCTGTTATCTTCTTCTCCATGCTCCTAACCTTTGCCTTCCATGCAGACAGCGAAGCAGTCTACTTGCTTACTCGGTCAGACGGCAAACTCCACAATCTATCAAGACTGAAAGTAAAGACAAAAACACATTGCATCTTGATCAGATAACTCCTCTATGCTGATGATGCTGCACAGTCGCCCACATGGAAACTCAGCTGCTAAGACACATGGACTGTCTCTCCCATGCCTGTAACTTGTATTCACTGACTATAAGTGTCAGGAAAAATGTGATCATGGGACAAGGTATTGCATCTCTACTCTTGATCACACTAAATAACAGCCTGCTGGAGGTTAGCAAATTCTGCTACCTCCAGTCCACTGTGACAGACAATCTGTCCCTTGATGCAGAAATTGATGCATGCCTGGGGAAAGCAGCTGCCACCTTTGGCTGACTCATGAAACTTGCATGGAATGACATCGAGGACCCTTAGGACCAAGCCGATGGTTTAGAAGGCCTGTGTTCTTAGCACCTTGCTGTATGGCTGTGAATCATGAACGATTTACAGCTACCAGGAAAAGCAGCTCAATATTTTCCATCTTAGCTGCCTGTGGCGTGTTTTGGATATATCTTGGCAGGGCAAAATCCTATGAAAGGCAGACTTCCCAAGGCTGTTAGCACTCATCAAACAGAGATGGCTTCACTGGCTTGGGGATGTCCATTGGATGGAAGATGGTCATATACCTAAGGTCGTTCTGCATGGTGAGGTAGCTGAAGCCAGGCAACCAGTAGGATGCTCAAAGCTCTGCTTCAAGAGTGCTTTCAAGTATGACATGAAAGCCCTAAACATTGATTATTGCACCTAGTAGTCTCTAGCTGACAACCGGGAAAAATGGAGATGCCTCCTGTGGGCTGGCATGCACCACCACGATGACCATACCCAACCAGCCTGTGTTTGCAAAACTCAAAACATAGTGTCCAACATTAGATGTGATTCCGTGATTGGACAACATTTGCAAAATAATCCTCAGTGTGATAAGGATTATGCTGACAACCAATTTAAGATTGTCAGTCGGGCTCGCTGTGTGGCACATTTGCGTGTACTGGAGGCTACATATTTTAATACTCAGGGCCCTGTTCCTTGCAGATAGAAAGAACATGTACACACGTTGCATCTGTTTCAGCTAAACAAAATAAGTGACAACCATTTGCTGACTCATTCCTCAGGATAATGCCTTGACCAATCAGTGTCAAACTGCCTGACATAAATTTCAAAAAATGTTTGGCAGTTAACTGTCAGTCACCATCACTGGTGCATTCTCCATGGCAATGTCACTTGTCAACCAATCAGCACTCTCTTCACATGCATTATAAATTGTTGTCTTCCTCTTATATTGGTATTCTTGCAAAGTGACCTGATAAGTACAAGGCGAAAAGCTTAGACATGTCTCTTTTTCAGCAATATTCAAGTTCTGTACTACCAAATGACTGTGTTTCTTAATTGTCTTCACATTTGTTTGAATTTCAAATTCACACAAAGATCTCCCAACTCCTTAGATGTGATGCATTTGTCTTTTTACCCTTAACTTGCTTCATTTTACTTCCTCCTTGTGATTGAAACTGCATATTTCATTGTTATTTCTTACTTGCCCTATATAAATAAAAGGTAGCAATATTTCAATGACAAATCATTTAGGTAAGGATCTTTAAAATAAATCAAGACGGACATACCTTTAACAGAGCTAAATTATATATTGTACTGGGATGAAAACAAATATGCATCAGCTATATTTTATGGCCATATTTAACATGTGAATCAAACCAGATCACAATACAAATATTACAGATTTTCTGTGTTTGTTCTGTACACATAGGCAACACTGGTAAGGCAGCATTTATTGCTCATCACAAGGTGCCCTGAGAACATTAAGAGCCAATTATATTGGGAGACAAAGCTCAAACACAGAACAAATCAGGTAGGAATGGCACAGAAATGAAGGAATCAATTTAGCAGCTTGCTCAGTCATTTATTCATGTGCTTGCCCACGAGTTACTAAATTACTGAAGTCAAGTTTACTGCTTGCCATGGTGAGATTTGAACTCGAGCCCTCCAGGTTGCTCGTTCAGTATTAGACTACCACTCTTCATAACAGTACATTCTCACCAAAAGAAAACAAAAATTAAATAATTAATGAACAGCACGTCAGCTCAGAAATGTGAGCTGCAATATCATCCGCTCCACTTCTCAACGGCCTCCGCTGATACATCCTTTGTTGTAATGCTTGAAGCAATGTAATTATACTTAATTCTAAGCTAGGAGGTATGACTGTGATGGTCTAATTTTAAAATCAAGTTCCACTGTAAAATAAACTAGGTATTCTAAGAATTCATTCTACCATAAAGTGTTCTGTCAAAAGGATGAAGACAGTATTGTGATCTTTGTAGCAGTAGTTGTGCATCCCTCCTACTTGAAGATGAGGCTGCCAACAAAGTAGAGAGCATTAATTTGTATGAGGTAGTTGCGGCATTGACTATATAGGCCATTATGCCACAGACATTGTCTGCAATAAGCCTTACATAACAACGTTTCCAGCCTGTTAATCACTCTGACATAGCTGTTCCTTCTGTTTCTCGCATTACAAGTCCACATTAGCATGAAGTTGTAGCTCATAGCCCTTCTCCCACTTCAGCACATATTGTTGTCTATCAATGACCAGAGTTTCCTAAGAATCAACAACCATATTACACTGCTTCATGTGAATCTTCAGTGTGTCCTTGCAGGGCCTTTGTTGTCCACCCTCCTTTCTTCTGCCATTTATCAGTTCTCCATAAAGCACCTACTCTGGTAGCTGTACGTCGTCCATCCTAACATTTCCAGTTCAATGGAGCTGAGTATTGATTATCACAACCTCAATACTGGTGTTGTCAGCATGTTCCAGTACTTCATTGTTAGTGATCTTGTCCTGCCACATAATACAATGTAAGGTGGCTTTAGTAAAACTTCTCCAGCTGCCAACGGTGCTCTCTCTATGCTGTCAGTGATTTGCATCCACATAGGAGATTGGTAAGGACAATTGCTTTATAAACCTTCAGTTTAGTGACAACCTGAATACTGTGCTGATTCCAAATGTACCTGGGCAATCTGAAAAAGATCAGTCCTGCTCTCTGTATGGAAACCATCCCTTCCCTAATTTTTAAAAATATCAAAATGCTCTTAAAATACATTGTAAATGGAAATTTTGTGAGAACTGGCAGTAGACAAATAATTACCATAATAGGTGTATGCAACTCATTATTTACTTGTAACCAGTGCTCAGAATGACTGTTTTCCACTTATGTTTCTGAGTAAAATCACTACCTACCACACTGAATGGAAGTTTAAAGATAGCTTACATTATTCTTCCTGGAGTTGTGTTTCTGACCCCTGTATACCCCTTATTTATGAAGGTAACATGTTTAATAAGAATGTAATAAGTAAAATAATAAAGTACTCAGACAGGATTAAAAGTAGGGAACAGAAGCAGGTTTGAACAAGAAATTGGGCTCACTTGTGCTCATTTTTTGGGCACTATAAGTGCTCTTAGAGCTCCAAAATGGCATCCACAATGCACGGGCACACATTTGAGAACTGAATCATGCTGGATGCTATATTGGGGCATAGTGAACATCTGATGGGAGCATGCAGAGTTGCCAGATCATGACGTCAATCAGCATTCAATGCTGATTTGATGACAGCACAACATTTTGTTTTGATGGTCATTGACCTGAAATGTTGGGCGGCATTTAACGATTGTAGCAGTGGGTCCATCCAATGGCTGGAGAGCCAGTGGCAATGACCCTGACATGGCCATTTCCAGAGGCCCTGTCAGGATGAAGTCCCAATTAGGCAGCTCGCTGGCTGCTTTGGGGGTTACTGGCTCCATCAAGGGCAATTTCCAATCAGAGACTAGGGGCAGAATTTTTCCCTCATCGGGCGGGAGCACACCCAACCCGAACAGGGGTAAAATAGTGCGCGATGACGTACTCTCATAATATTTCACTCGGCGGGTGTGCACGAGAGGCGGCAGCGTGCCCACTGACAATTAAGAGGCCTATTAAGGCCCTGAATCAATTAATTAAATCAAAATTTTCGCTGCCAGTCCAACCGTTCGGTTGGCGGACGGGCAACTTTATTTTTTGCGAAACCTCATCCACAGGTGGGATGAGGTTTTGACCAGTGATTTAAAAAAAAGTTTTAAAACTCATTTTTAACATGTCCCTGCTCGAGTCACGGAGCCGCGAGGCGATATGTTTTCCTTATTTTTCAATTCTTCATTTGTAATGTTAAAAATCTTCAGCTCCCTGAGGCAGCTCTGTGCCTTCAGGGAGCATTCACCCCCTCGCACATGTGCAGACTTCAACGCTCGCTCTCTTCCTGCCCCCGCCCCAGCAGCGCTGAGCATTTCAGCGCGCCTTTCACACTGGCTGGCCGTTAATTGGCCAGCCAGCGTGAAATTGCAGTCGGGGCCTGATCGGGGGTGGCGGTCGGTTTCATGGCCAATTCCAGGCACGCCCGACGAGATAAAAATCCTGCCTTAGCAGTCTCTCCCCAGTACCAGTAGTGCCATCGGGAGCAGTGGCCATTGCTGGTACTGCAATGGTACTGCTGGAGCTCTGGGATGATAGGTGAGTTAGGCAGGATTGCCGGAACTTGTCAGGGAGGTCCCAGTTAGGTGGGGGCATTTGTGAAGTGCAGGGATGTGGCTTCTCGAAGGCCCCTCTTTTTCTGTCATCAGGTCCCTCCACTGAGCAAAGGGTGCCCGAGAAGGAAGGACTACCTCCCAACCCTCCATCCCACCTATCTCAGGCATTACCAGGGTTTACCAGTTTGCCGACATGGTCTGGCCCCTGCCTGCTGCTGATTGAATACCAGTAGCGGCAGGATGATATCCTCAAGTAGTCCTTATATGGCTTCAATCGGCCTCCAGGTGGGAATGCAGCCCTTCCCGCCCTAGATTTAACTAGGTGGATTTGGGCAGCACTGCACCTTCCCGCCCCATTGTATATGCCTGCCCCCCCCCCCCACCCCCCCCATCCCCCCTTTCCTCCCCCACCTATGGGGGAAGACATTTAACTACACCCGCTAACTCTGTTTCCACAGATGTTGCTTGACCTGCTGAGTATTTCCAGCATTTTCTGCTTTTATTTTGAAGCTCTAAGCTCCAGCCAATGCCCCTTCTTAACCTCACACAGCGGAACACACATTCAGCAGCAGGGAATACCCCCACCAGCGCTATTTAAAGGGATTACCAACTACATGTAAAGTAAGTCCTCACAAAGTTGTGGTTGCATTCCTGAAAATCACGACTTTAAGTGAAACGACTTAATTAAGCGAACTCCTATGGGTCCCCTTAGGAATCAGTGTTAAAACCGGAGTTAGGTTCTTGCCCAGAAAAACCAATGTACAAGTGGAGATACTATAGCATGCGTGTGAAGCATTGTACATTCCTAGTGGAGTAACTTGCAACTCAGAATAAACCACTGAATATAACAAAAATACTGTATAAATTCAAATCAGCCAAACAAGCCCTGAGTAGCATGGCTTCTGTGTCTCACCCACAGCACCCCTGAAACTCAGCTCAACATTTTGCTTGCTTTCCTTTCCCACTCTCCCTCCTTTCCCACTCTACCCCTCTCTCTCTCCTTTCCCACTCTGTCTTTCTCTCTCACTCCGGAGCTTGGACCCCTTCCTGACAGTCTGCAGGGGCTGAGCCCCTGTCCTGTTGAAGGGTGGGGGGAGTCACCCATGGAGCCTAGGGGGATGGGGCGCTGCTGGTAGGGCCGGGGCAGGGGGCCAATGGAGCCGGGGGTGGCCCCACTCCACCGCCACCCCCCCCCCCAACTCCAACTGCCCCAGGCTATTCACACTTGATCACCCGCTCGGTGGCCGGCTACTTCCCGTCTCTGCCCTGCACACGTGCTTGAGGGTCTCGGGCCTCGCTCTCTCCCTGCAGCCTGGGCTTCTGATAATTGTGGCGGCACCTCCAGCATCAGAACATGGCAGTAGCTGACCCAGAGTTCAGTGCAGGAGGGGCGGGACCACAGTGCAGGTGGCATAAAACTGAAAATGGTGAAGCAAATCAAAAAAAAACAGTTCTGAAGAATAAACGACGTTAAAGCAAAACTACTTTCTGCGGGCGGCTTAAAGTGAGGACTTACTGTAGTTTAGTCACTGATTGATTTATTCCGGCCATTGCTTCGGGTGCAATCTTCCTCACTTATAACATTTTCAGGTGTCGGAACCATTTACGGGTTCTGACCCCACCTGGGTCAGTGGGAAACTTCTGTGAAGTGGCCAATTAGCAGGCCGTTTCTGTGTTTGCCATCCAATTAGGGAGCCCCTCTAAGTCCCTTTGCACTCTGTAATCCTCAGTTACGATAGCAGCAATCTGAGCCGCAAGGCTGCAACTGCAACTTTCAGGTTTTGGGTGGCTGCTGTTTGTGCTGTATTGGAAGCTGAGACATTGGACATGAGATGCTGCATCATGGTTGGGTCCACAAACATGCAAATAAAGTTTGCTAACACTTCCACACTTGAAAGGATGGGCTCCGAGCTCTGCGCAAGGCCCTGTGCCAAGTTGGTGTTAGACTCCCCCATGCTCCTTAACATTGACAGCAGGAACTGGTTATTTGGTTCCACCTGCATCAACCTGATACATTAACTTTGTTTCTCTCCCCACAGATATTGCCTGACCAGCTTAACATTTGCAGCATTTTCTGCTATTATTTCAGATTTCCAGCACCGCAGTGTCCTGGTTTTGTTTTATTTGTAAAGGGGGAAACTTGTTCTCTGGTGAAATGAGTTGTAATGCTTGAATGACTAATCCAGAAACCAAATACCATGCTAAGGAGATACCATTTATGACAGGTTTTAAGGCAGCAAAATCTTAAGGTTGCTTCATTTCATGTATATTTTAAGGAACGAGGAATGGACCTAATTGTACGAGGATTTGAATCGGTACAAAATCAAATAATGAACAGACAAGGCTTAAATATATTAATAAAAGATATTCATATGTCAAATTGTATTTTGGGACCACTGTGCACATTGACTATTACTCACACAAATGTTTAAGGCTTTTAGTTTTCATATTTACTCTGGTTCAATTAGAAACAGCCTCAGAGGGACGCACAAACTTCTATTTAAATATTAATTATAATCCCCAGAAAGTAGTGGAGGCCGGGTCTTCGAATTTAATCAAGGCAGAGCTAGGCAGATGTTTGTCAGGCAAGGGAGTCATGAGTTATGGGGGCAGACAGGAAACAGGAGCTGAGGCCAGAATCAGATCAGCCATGATCTATTGAACGGTGGATCAGGCTCAAAGGGCCAAATGGCGTGCTCCTGCTCCTGAGTCCTCTGTTCCTTCCTATGTTAAAAATGCTGCATTAAAACAAAAGGTAATATTTATTGAATATGCCCTGACATTTTCCTTCATGTATTAGTTTTAAGTAATCTATAAATGTGTTGTTCATGATGTATTTTGCACTCATTAAAACTAAAGGTGAAGAAAACTATTGGCAGCTATCCTTTCACCTAGACTCAGAGAGACAAATTGACAATCATCGGTATAGGGGATCCAAGGCTTTATACATAGTGTCATCAGGCACGAAAACAAAGAGATGATGCTTAAAGTTGTACGAATCGCTAGTGAAGCCACACTTATTACTCTAACCTGGAATTTCAATGAGGTTGCACTGTTTCATTTAACACACTTAGTCCAAAATTGGCCAAACCAGCACAAAAAGATCATGGAATTTAAAGTTCAAATCATTCAGTGCAATTCATTGCAGTTGTTTAAAAAACCATCATGCTAAAAAGTGGTCCTTCCAACAAAACTGGCCATTCCCTATGTTCAAATCAATCACCACTGCAAATGACTGCCAATTACACCTATTTGCAGGCCTTCGGAAAGGCTTTTCAAATTAAACTTGTTCTTTTGGATATAAGGCGCAATAATAGACATATTTTAAGAGCTTTTGGATTTTTTTGTAATTATTAAGAAACTGACTACTGTGCACCAATGTAACTAGCAAATAGTTCTGTAGTGTTTCTCTTATATAGTAATTTTCATTTATTTAAAAATGGGTTACTCACAGGTGGATTAGACAATCTGATTAAAATTACTTATATGTAATAACCCATTTTCAGCTACTATTAATCAAGCTGCACCAGGTTGCCACTCTTAAAAATCTCAAATATTTTTAAATCAAATTTTAAATAAGATGATTATGCTGTAAATGCTCCCTGATCACAATGGGTCAGGTTTTATGTTCAGTGATATGCAAATGAGTTTGAACAAAAACTTGAGCAAAAAAAACACTTCTCAAAACCAAAGCTATTTTGGGCACAAATTGCATCCAGAATAAGAAAGACTTGTGTTTATATAGTGTCTTACACAACCAGAACTACAGCCAATGAAGTATTTTTGAAGTGTATTCACTTAGTAATATAGGAAATGCAGCAACCAATTTGTGCACAGCAAACTCCCACAAATGGCAATGTGAGCTGAAAATCTGTCTTTTTACGATGACTCTCCTGCAGTTCTTCGAAATAGTGCCATAAGATCCTTCACCTCCACCTGAAGGGCAGACAGAACTTTGGTTTAACATCTCATCTGAGAGGCACCAGCTCCAACAGTGCTGTGCTCCATCAGTCTGCACTGGAGCATCATGCTTAATTTTTGCTCTCTGGTGCTGGAATAAGGCTTCAAACTAACAACCTTCTCACTCAGAGGTGAGAGTGCTATCAGCTGAACCAATTCGACAGTTGTGTCCAAAACAGAAACTCTACCTCATTTAATGCACCTTACTTGAGGGAGGATATCAAGACCATGCAAAAGGATCCAGTAGATAATTACTAAGACAATACTAGTAATGACAGTATTTATTTATGAGGACAAACTGGAAGAAACTGGGGCTTCTTTTTATTAGAACAAAGAAAGGAGATTTAATAGCAGTGCTCAAAAATCAAGAAAGATTTAGATAAACAAAAAGGGGAATAAAGGAAAAGGAGAAGGCCATTCAGCCTCTTGAGCCTTTTCCAAATAAGTCTTCAAGCTGCCATGGTGGGATTTGAACTCACGTTCCCTAGATGATTATTCCTGTTCTCTCCATCATTATACCAGTAGTATCACCATTAAACAACTGTAACATAGAACCTTAGATGGGGGCCTTTCGGCCCTTTGAGTTTGTGCCAGTTCTATTGAAGAGCAATCTAGTTAGTCTTAGTCACATTCTCTTTCCACTTATCCCTGCAATTTTCCTCCTTCGAGTATTTATCCATTTCCCTTTTGAAGACTATTATTGAATCCCTATTTGCCGCCCTATCAAGTAGTGCATTCTAAATCCTAATCATTCATTGTGTAAAAGAGTGATTCTTCATTTTGCCGATCACTGTACTTCTGTGGCCTCTGGTTATTGAACCTTCCACCACCAGAAAGTTTCTTTACTTACTCTATCTAAGCCTTCAATGACTTTGAACATCTCTATCAAACCTCTTACTAGCCTTCTCTGCTCTAAGCTTCTCTAACCTATCCACATAACCAATTCCTTATCCCTGGAGCCATTCTAGTAAATTTGTCTTGTACTCTTTCCAAAACCTTCCCGCCTTTCCTAAAGTGTGGTATCCAGAATTAGACACAATACTCCAGCTGGGACCAAATTAACATTTTATATAAATTTAACATAATCTATTGGGTTTATGTACTGTTTATAAGCTATTTCCACGGCCAGTGAGTAACAGTATGCTTGAAGCTTTATATTTAAGATTATTACCAGAAAGCAAGGGGAGGTGGTGGCGTAGTGGTATTGTCACTGGAAACCTAGGGGTAATGCTCTGGGGACTGGGATTTGAATCTCCACCATGGCAGATGGTGGAATTTGAAAGACTAATGCTGACCATGAAATCCATTGCTGATTGTCATAAAAACCCATCTGGTTCACTAATGTCCATTAGGGAAGGAAATCTGCTGTCCTTACCTAGTCAGGCTTACATGTGACTCCAGACCTAGAGCAATGTGGTTGACTCTCTGGACAAGGGCAATTGGGGATGGGTAATAAATGCTGGCTGAGCCAGTGACACCCACATAAAAACAAATAAAGGGAAAGGTTAGATGTTTCTTTTTAATACAGAGGGGCATTATCAGAAACCATGGTGGGAGCAGAATTCAACTGTAGTACATAGGTATTTGAACAATAAAAACATAAAGGGTACAGGAAAAGGTACAACTTCCATAAGAGCTCATATATGCAGAACACTGAATATTCTCCTTCATTTCTATAAAATTATATTATTCCTTTCACCTGTTATGGGAACACTAAGAGAAATTAATTTGAGTATTTGTACAAATTATAAAAGGTCCCATACTCTGGATATGATTGGCAGGTGCTCAGCTAGTATGTAAACTTGATAAATACCACTCCTCTCTGAATGGATTTGAGGCAACTGGTTGAGATAAAAATAGATGTATTACCATGTACTTGACCTATACTATAGAAATGACCTATAAATGCTTGAGAATGATAACTTGGAAGGTAAAGAACAGAAATACATTTCACTTTATCAACACAAATGATATTTAAGAGTTCAAAGGGAAGCACATTTGAACTATTTGTTTACATGATTGCTTGCATTCTTATCTAACATCTGAAGGGGAGTGCTACAGAGAGGATAATTTTTGCTAATGCTTTACCTAATTATTTTTTAAGAGAAGAATTTCAGCCAAAACTTTGTAAATATGTCCAACTGCAATGTTTACATGATTAGGCTCTGGACTTGATTCTCCGGCATTCACTGTCCAAGTCAATTCTTTCCTTACCGTGTCCAAATGCAGCTTTGTAAAGTGTACCAAATGATACACCATTCACTAAAGAGATATGAATAAAATAGTGAAGGTAGTAATGTGCCAAAAGAAGTTTAAATTGCCTCAACTTATTTGGAATGTTCTGAACATGCTGCACTTCCTATAATTATTAAAATCAAAGACTGATATCTCCTAGATTTACCCAACAATCTTTCATTCTTCACTTAGAATCTGCTGTAATCAGAAGCTGTTGAACCAATATTCATTAAATAGACAATTCAGCCACTTTTTTCTGCTTTAATAACAGTGATGCTAACACCTCAGCAACTTTTAGGGGGAGATGGTGGCATGGTGTAATATCACTGGACTGGTAATCCAGAGGCCCAGGCTAATGATCTGGGAATACAGGTTCAAATTCCACCACAGCAGCTGTGGAATTTAAATTCAATTAATAAAATCTAGAATTGAAAGCCAGGGCAGAATTCTGAGGCCCTGTCCCAGTGAGGACATTGCTGTAAAATGCTGCAGACTGTTCAAAAGATTGTTGACTTCAGTGGGACCAGAAAATCCTGCACCTAGTAACAGTAACATTGATTGTCATAAAAACCCATCTGATTCACTAATGCCCTTTAGGGGAGGAATATTGACCAGTCTTGTCTGGTCTACATGTGACTCCAGACCCACAGCCAATGTGGTTGACCCTTAGCTGCCCTCTGAATAGCCTAGCAAGCTACTTAGTTCAAGGGCAACTAGGGATGGGCAACAAATGCTGGCCTAGCTACTGTTGTCCACACCCCATGAAAGAATAAAAAAGCTTCCAGCATTCGCACATGTGCAATTGTTGTAAGAGATTTCCTGTTTCTCCGCAGGCTGCTTGTAACAGTCCTCATTAATAGACGATGTAGTGGCACTAACCCATTAGTGACCCAATAAACAAGCCAGAAAAAGTCAGGACTAGTATATTCAGGAGAAAGTGAACCTTTAAGTGATAATTACTGCCAAACCACTTCTATGGCCCTGAAAATTTAATTTTACAAGTTTGGAGACTCATTTCTTTCAGAATTTAGTGATGGAGATGTACAAGTAATTGAAATGGTTTAAGCTTTGCGAGGAAGAAATTAATTTGTGTAGTGCCGGTTCTAGCAGCGCTACTCAGACTTACTTTAACTTACCAGGACAAGCAGTACCTGTGTGGCCTGCACAGTGCTCTTCAATTATATCAATGAAGAATTCCACGTGGGCCACACAGATTGTGGCACTGCACAAATTCATTTCTCCCTCCATGAGAATTCTTCAATCTGATTCATTGAACAACCTCACTGATTGTTTTTTTGGTCTGCTTACAAATGCTAAAGATCCCTTATAGAGGGCACTGTGCTAGGTCAGATGCCCATTGAGAACAAGGCTCCAGTCAAAGACAAACAAAAACTCAGTGGGCACCTGTCAGCATAATGAATGGCAGCTGCTGTTCCTTTGCCGCTAACTGCAAAATCCAAGCCTCGAGGTTCGCGCTGATTGATAATAACTGGAAAATTAATGCTGCGATATCCTGTAATATTTTTTCCTGACTTCCAACAATATACCACCTCCATGCTTTAACAGCACTGTTCTCCCTTTTAGGCCCTATTTTCCTGTCAAGGCTACTTTTCTCCTGTGTTTCAAAATTAAAGCCTAAAATAGCAAAAAGAATGATCTGATGAGGTAGGACAAACAAAGAAACATTAGAAGAGATAAACAAAATTAAGGAGGAAGACAATAAATGTTAGAGAGAGAAAAACAAGCTAATTACATTTTTACTTTGGCTTTTTGACAGTATCTCTCAAACGTGAATGTTTTGCTGAGTCAACTGAAGATATCTGGTGAGGAGAATTCATTCCGTACGTCAATTATTTGTGTCACTGCAGAAATTATTCTGAAATAGATTGGTAAGCCACACCAGGTTACTGCGCAAGCAGTGAAGCTGAAAATGTTTTCGTACCTTAAAGAGATCAGTAAAATACGAATCAGAAGATTAAATATTTAACCATGCTATGTAACTACTGTCTGTTGCATTTGCCATATCTGACTAAATATATTTTCAACAGATAAGGCAGCAGAGTATGTTTAACTTCCAATAAATGTATTACTTTATCAACAACAATAGAAGAAATACACCAGGGAATACAGAATAGCATTTGTTCACAATGGATGAGAAATGCCACATAATGAACTATGTCAAAACTTAGCTATTATAGACAATATCTCACTACAGTATTATGATTTGCTGAATTCAGTGCAAAATAAATCTTTTGGAAGCTTTGGAATCTGATAGAACACTTGCACTAAATGCTTAGCATCACTGATTGCAAACAAGCTTAAACTTGGTATTTACTTTTATCTGTCCTACATCTTTCTGTCACATCATTTAAATACCCATGCATAATTTACTGCCAGGCACACTAAAACAATCATTTTCTGCTGAAGGACAAAAGATTACCCATAAATTCAGGTATACTCTGGATTAATTTCTGAAGCATTTTGTAGTCAATCTCTGGGAATATTTTTTCAAAACTTGTTCATGGTAGACATCAGGGGCGGAATATGTCACTCATCAGGTGGGCGGTTGATGTCGGGCAAGCGTCCCGACATTATCGCGCGGTTGCGTGATATTTCGGTCGGTGGGCGCACACGGGAGTCGGAAGCGCACCCGTCAACAATTAAGCGGCCTATCAAGGCCATTAAAGTCATAATCAAAAGAAATTTTTCGTTGCCTGGCCAACTTACGGTTGGCGGGCAGGCGAATCGGCCAAGCGGCCTTTGGGTTTTTTGTGAAACCTCATCCATGGGCAGGATAAGGTTTCGATCAATGATTTAAAAATACAGAAAATTTTCAAACTAATTTCTAACACGTCCCTGCTCCCATTGACAGAAGCACATGATGGGTCATGTTTTTAACGTTTTTAAATCCTTTATTCCTTATTTTTAAAATCTTCAGCTCCCTGTGACAGCCCTGTGCCTCAGGGAGCTTTTACTGTGCACACCCTCGTGCATGCATGAACATCAGCACTCACCCTCCTCACCCCTCCACCCTGGCAGTGCTGCAGTGCGCGTTTCACACTGGCTGGAAAATCCTGGCCCAAGTTTCTAATGTTATTTCAAAAATATAGTAGAACAATGGGCAGAATTTAATCCAGGCAAAGAGATTTTTGCACGCCATTGGAGAGCCAATGAGAGATTGTTTTACCTCCTTTGGGGAAGGCCTGTCATATTAACTACCAATTAGGATGTCACTAGCTGGGAGGGCATGGAGATTGGAAGAAAGAGCAGAACGGTGGCTCTCAGCAGGTCACCCCCCACCCTACAACCCCCACCCCTGCAACCTGTGCCAGGCCCCTCAATCAGGCACTGAGTGCCTGACAACTAGGGACCCACCCGAGCCTGCAAATAAACCCAACAGGGTTTTACGTCTTGGGCTCCCCATATGGTGACTGCCCCACCTGCCACGGTGGCAGGATAAGGCCCCTAAATGGGCATTAACTGTCTTTGTCCACTATAGGGCCTCAATAATGGTCGGTGTAGGTAGGCCATCCAGGTGCCTTCCCGCCCCAGACTTAAGCGCTCCCCACACCACACCCTCTAGCCCAATTTAATGCCCCCTGCCTCCAAACTCGCTTCGGGGGAGGGCATTAAATTCTGCCCAATGCAATTACACTGGTCCCAAAAGACCAAAGCACAAACTCCTAGCAGACGTTTAAAATATATTTATAAAATGCAACTCTTCCATTAATGATGCTCAAAAATGTATATTAGTTGCTACTGGTTGAATGAAAAGGGAAAGAACTTGTATTTATTTAACATTTAAATATTTTTATTGCATGCAGCTTTGCAATTAGTTGACATATCCCAGGATGAGGCTTCGGCCAGAATTTCCCGGCCACCCCCGGGGGCGGGATCTTCCAGTCCCGCCAAAGTCAATGGACGCTTGAATGGCCGCTGCCGCTGCCTCTACCACGGATGAACCCACCCTAGCTGGAAAATTCCAACCAAATTGTTTTTCTTGGGTTCTGCCTTTTGGGAGATTAGCACTGCCTCTCATCAAATTGTTCCTTCCAGGATAAATTATGGGCCAATCAAAAAACTTAAGACCACACATAACCAAAAGATAAAAAAAAAGACCATGAACTTCTTAACTTGATGGTAAAGGCAACAGTGAATCTTGCCTTCAAAATAATAATACCTTTTATTGGAACTAAATGCAACAGTTCAGGTCTACTGCTCCTCTCTCAGTTGGAGGACTACACATGGTATGAAAAATCTAAGGTCAAAGGCAGCAATATTTTAGATGGGGAGAAAGATTGCTTCACAGGTCTTTGCACAATGACAAATACGGTAAAGAACAATGGGCGGAATTTTACGCCCCTCCCGCCAGCGGGCTTTTCTGGTCCCGCTGAAGTCAATGGGCTTTTGAACGCTTGCCATATTTTACAGCCCCGCCCCCACCACGATGGGGCTGTAAAATTCCCACCAATGTTTCTTCATAAATAAGACATGCAAATATCGTCAGGTGTTGCAGCTTTAAATTATACGAAATGTCCCCAATTTATACCACCATTTTAAAATAAAATTACTACTCATAGGGCGGAATCATCCCACAACGTGCAGTAGCAGGCAGGGAAAAAGTTGTTTTACCCACTAGCCACAATGGCAGCTTTTCGTGCTGTATCGTCCCATTTCCGCCTCATTAATTATGCAACCACAGGAAACATGCCGTCTCGCTGGTGGGCAGCCCCTGATTGCCTGCCACGCCCTTACCTCGCCATTTCCTCATGCAGGCCGCCATATTTAAACTACAGCCGCACACGTGCTTCTCAATGCTTGCAGTCCAGGACTGCTCTGGTGAGGACATGGCCCCAAAAGCCAAAAAGAGTGCAGCCCCCTGATTCAGTGATACATCCCTGGGATGCTTTCTGCACACAGTGGAGGCCCCCCCCTCTGGCCACAGGAGGCCCATCAGTTTCACCATTCTGGCTTGGGAAGTGGTGGCAGAGGTGGTGTGTGCCAACACTACAAAGAAGAGGCTGGCCACCCAGTGCAGAAAGTAGATGAATGATCTCATCTGTGCCACAAGGATAAGGCAATTACCTCATCGCTCTAAACTCACACACTCACAAGCCCATCACACACTCACTGGCATCTCACTCACTGCCAGCTCAAGGGACATCACCACTCACTCTTTCACGCAGTCCCTCACATTTCATCTGGCCTCATCTCCTCTGGAGACTGCCTCTTCAGCCCTCACCACCTTGAGGATACTTGCACAGATCAACAGCTGCTCCCACACACCCTGGGATACTCTCCTTCCCCAGTATAGCCCTCGCCCTGCAGCACCTTCCCTTGCCTGAGGCCACCCCGCTTTTCCCCAAGCAAGCCCTAGCCATGTAGGCATTGAAAAGCCACCCCCACCTTATGGCTGGTCTGGTAGGTAGACCCCTGCCCATGAACCCCCTTAAAAGTGAGGCGGTGCTGCCTGTGAAGCCTGGCACTGATGACCACGTGTGCTGCCCAAAGCAACCCAGAAGGAAAAAATAATTTGGACCAGTATCCTTGTTTCCCAGTTTTTACTGGTTTTTCCTTCTGGGAAGGTAGGCAAACAAACCTCGAAGTCCCGAGCGAAGCCCAGGTTGCCAGGTGCACTTCGCTTCTGTACAGTCATGAAACATGTTGGCAATCACGCCAATGTGCCCGGATGATCCAGCCCGGGGGGGTTGATTCCAATGAGCAGGGCTTACAATGAGGTGCTAAAGTATTGAAGTTAAGTTCCCAACATGCAGCGGCGAGAAACGGCTGGAGTGGACAATCGCACACTGGTTTCACGATGGCGTGAAAACGGTTTTTGGCTGTCTTGCCATATTGTACCCCCCACCCGCCATGACACCCAACGCCAACGGGGTTGGAAAATTCCGGCCACAGTGTGAAGATAGTACAAACATTATTAGATTTCAAAGTTTGGCTGAAGAAAGTAAGGTTTTTTTATTTTTAATGATGTAGTAATTTTCTACCTTGCATATTTTTAAAGTATAGGTCTGGCATTTTGTGCTATTGTGATGTGCTGTGTTTACCAATTAGAACACTTGAAAATTTGTTTCACAATTCCTTAGGATACATTCCTTGATAGACCACACTGCCCAAGATATGAGTGGCACAAGCTTATTATCTCTTGATACTTAGAATTTAGGCATGCTGGTCTTTTGCCCGTATTTACCAGCAAGATATTAACTCATTGCTGATAGCAAACAACCTCAGTGATATAGTTACAGTGAAACTATGACGTAACAAAAGGTTAGGGGGATTCCTGGATATAGCAATCAGAAAAAATTCTTCATAACTATTCCGAGGTTTTTACTTAGTGGGCAGAATCTTCGGCTCGGTGAGTGGGGACAGGGCCCGCTCACCAAGGTGTAAAATGACGTGGGGTGACATCGGGCATGTGTCCGAACATCACTGCACATCATTTAGATTTTCAGTTTGGCGGGCGTGCAGCTGAGTCGACT
Source organism: Cetorhinus maximus (assembly GCF_964194155.1). NCBI lineage: Eukaryota > Metazoa > Chordata > Chondrichthyes > Lamniformes > Cetorhinidae > Cetorhinus > Cetorhinus maximus. The sequence goes on from NC_135888.1 coordinate 95,745,219, forward strand.
GCACGCCTGCTGAACTGTCAAAGGCCTGTTAAGGCCATTTAAAAAGCCACTTAAGCAATTACCTGAGCTGCCCGTCCAACCTTAAGGTTGGCGGGCAGGCAAAGAGCCCAGGCAGCCTTCGCATTTTTCATGGAAACTCATCCACGGGCGGGATGAGGTTTCGTGAATGATTTTAAATTTTCCCAAAAATTTTTATTAAAATGAATGCACATGTCCCAGCTCATGTGACAGTTTCACATGAGGGGACATGTCATAAAAAAATTTTTCACCACTTTGTTAAACTGGTTAACCTCAAAACTTATCCCTCTGAGCCACCTCTGTGCCTCAGGGAGATTTCTGCGCTCTTTCCCGTGCATGCACCAAAGAGTGCACTCCCGACTCAGGCAACCACCAACCTCACCACCGCCCGCACAGGGTGCTCTCAGCGCTTCCGGGCGCACGTCACGCTGGGTGGGCCTTAATTGGCCCACCCACGTAAAATGGAGGTGCAGACCCAATCGGGGGCGCCAATCGGGCCCACGCCTCTCCCGCTCCCACACCACCCGCCCGACAGGCGGAAAATTCTGCCCAGTGAGTGAGGGTGGCTGCATAATTGGTAAAGTCACAAATGAGTGAACAGTGAAATAAAAACGGTGTTCCATTTAACCATCGGATATTTTATTTGCACCAAAAGTTAAACCATTTATAAAGTATTCCATTTCATGTTAATGAGATCCACTATACATATAGGAAATGCATTCTTCTCCCTTCCATTATGTTGATAAAATGTTTGGCTTTAAACCCAAAATTTCCCAAGCAAAGATTTAAGTGAAACAATTTATGTTGTTAAACCCAGTTATTGCCTAATGTAAGCAATTATTATTGACCTAAATACTGCTGAAAAAAATATCTTATCATAAATGTTCTTAAATACAACATACAGTCATTACTGGAATAGTATACAGTGTGTGTGATTCAGTGTACATAAAATAGAGAAAACTTGCATCTTGGGCACTGCTGCCCATCAAACAGTAAATTATAGACATTCCAGGTGGCTTGTTGGCACATGAACAATAACACAACCAAACATAGTACAAAATGTTCAGGAGAGAAGGGCCCAACCCACCTGCTTGTGTAAAGTCCCAAAACTGTAGTAAAGCAACCAAAATTATCCCGCAGACACGGACATCATCATTTCTGGAATAGGCAGTCACAAATGTGAAACCTCACCTCAAACATAGGTTTTACAGCTGTGACTGCCTGTTCCAGAAATGGTTATGTTTGGCTGTGTTATTGTTCATGTGCCAACTAGTCACCCACAGCAGACCAAACCAGGCAAACATTACTGCAAGAATTTGTTCCCCTCAGCTTCTGAGAATACTTTATTTACCAAAGTGACTCAACTGATATTTCCAGATTTGGAATTCACTTGCCACCATTTTAGTTTGATATGGCTAACAGAAAATCCAGGAAGTTGCACATGTCTAGGTCTAGCAGGATCAATAAAACAAAATCCAGAAGGCACTGCCGCAGGGGTTCTGAATCAATTGTGTGCTCTGTCATGCCCAGCACAGGAAAGATAATATTACAAATTTTAAAGCTGTACTTTTTAAAAATGGAGTCAACAATTTTTAAGATGGCTGACAACACATCATGTGGTTTTGGCAATCCTGGCTCCAGACAAAACGTGAAACTCAAGCAAATACCTAATAAAAACATGAACAATCCCAGCCTCTTTTGAAACTCTCAAGTCCTTTTTTTTAAGGATGAACTGTAAAACACCAGGACTATGATACCAGCCGATTCATCTTCTTGCCTCACCATGGACAACAGAAACATCAAAACTCAATGGGTGTAAGATGAATATGAAATGAGTCTCATTGACCTTTCACTGTATTTTGATGGTCCATCAACTCAAAATACTCAAAGTGTGAAAGGCCACAAACACAAGATGTGTATAGACTCAACCCACTACCTTATATGGGAAAGGTATTTGGACGTGTATAAAAGTCACATGATTAAGGCAGCCATGTTTGTACATGCTTTTAAAAGTTACAGCAGAAGCTATTCTGATCAGAGAATTGCCATGACAGATTCTATCTGTAAAGCCATTGAACCAGCTGCAAGGCAATGCAGCCAAGGTAAAATAGCTATACCTTGAAATTGGTAGAAGGAATCGCCCAGAATCTGTTCCACTTTCATGTTGACCTGAGAGCCAAACTCCTGTCAATTCATCTATAAGAAACCTTACAGTTCACCAGTTCAGCTAAGAAACTACAGGCCTGCCACGAAAGAAACTGAACTCATTTCAACTTGTAATTGTATTTTTTTCCCGCATCTATATCAATTCTTTGTGTATGAGATGGCATTTGTGAGTTGTCACATTGAAACCACGGGGGCAAGAGTGTAATAATAAATAAACTTATTTATGTTTAAATTTACAAAAGCTTGCTGCTGGAAATAATTTAAATTGGGACAAACCACTCTAAGATTAAGAATACACACTAATCTTGAACAAATGAAAAAAACCTTGATCATGGACAATAATAGACACATAGCCCTAAGTTTTTGTTAAGCTGGAGAGCCTCTCTACCATTACAAAAATGGTTATAGAGGCCTGGATCCAGATGTCCTGTCCCTGAACACGGAACCTACAATTTTCGCAGGGGAGGGGGGAATGGGGGCGGGTTCCAAGTTGCACATCTGCGGTTCATGGAAGCAGCTGCCATATAAAATAGCAGCGGCCTCCAGTCATGTCAGATTTTCATCAGCTAGGAGTGGGAAACATGACACGTGCGGATCAGACCTGGAAGGAGCAGGTCTAATCTTTGTGGAGTTGCTTGGATAGGTACAGCACCCATTTGGAGAGGTACAGAACCCTTTTGGATATGGTCCTGGGACACCTATGGGGAAGGTCAGGTGTCCTTTGGTTGAGGTAAGCTGGCCTTTGGGAGAGGCAAGGTGCCTTTTGGGAGAGGTAAGGTGCCTTTTGGGATTGATGAAAGTAGACATGAATGAGCGTAAGAAGTGATAAACTAATTGGAACTGTCAAAAGGAGGGCCAGAATTTTTTGCTTGGCATGCGAGTGCATGCCCAACTCATTCTAGCCATTTTTTCTGGACTTTAAAATCTGTTTTTATCGAATTTAAATTCTCCAGCTTCCTGAGGCAGCTTTCTGCCTTCAGGGAGCTTTCATTCCGCGCTCCCCCTTATTTCAACACCCGCCCTCCTTCCACCCCAGCAGCGCTGAACCTTTCAACGCGTCTTTTCACGCTGGCTGGTCATTAATTGGCCAGCCAGTGTGAAATCATGGTCATGGGATGACCACGGGCGGCAGTCCGTTCTCCAGCCATTCCTGGGCACGCGGATCATGGCTGCCCGCCGACGCAGAAATCCTGCCCGAGTGTCAAAAGGAGCTGTCAATTTGCCAAGCCATTTAAAACTTCCCACCCTTTTAACATTTGAAAAAAAACTGCAGTGTTTAAAAAAAAAAGTGCTTGTTATTTCTCTCTGTCTGCTGACATAAGACTGATGGTTATCATTACTGAATTAGTGCTGCAGGACTGATTTCACAAACTTCTATTATCACAGTGGGGTTCCTCTAAGTTCACAGTTTAATTGACAGCTCCAAGTGGTTATAGGTTCTTTGAAGTGGAACTATGAACTCCATTTTTTTTTTAATAAGGGTCTAAAGCAACTTAAATGTAGTGAAGGGTTTTTTTTATCAATGAGAGTGTTCTTTTCGAAAAAATTGGAATCAGTTGGAAGGAGTAATTTGACAAGGAATTAGTCAATGAATGGCATGGTACTAGGAAGTTCTGAGGAACAAAGGGACCTTGGTGTGTGTGTCCATAGATCTCTGAAGGCGGAGGGGCATGTTAGTGGGGTGGTGAAAAAGGAATATGGGACACTTGCCTTTATCAATCGAGGCATAGATTACAAAAGTAGGGAGGTCATGTTGGAGTTGTATAGAACCTTGGTGAGGCCACAGCTGGAGTACTGTGTGCAGTTCTAGTCGCCATATTATAGGAAGGATGTGATTGCATTTGAGGGGGTGCAGAGGTGATTCACCAGGATGTTGCCTGGGATGAAACATTTAAGTTATGAAGAGAGGTTGGATAGACTTGGGTTGTTTTCAGTGGAGCAGAGAAGACTGAGGGGCGACCTGATCGAGGTGTACAAGATTATGAGGGGCATGGACAGGGTAGTTAGGGAGCAGCTGTTCCCCTTAGTTGAAGGGTCAGTCACAAGGGGCCACAAGTTCAAGGTGAGGGGCAGGAGGTTTAGGGGGGATGTGAGGAAAAACTTTTTTACCCAGAGGGAGGTGACGGTCTAGAATGCGCTGCCTGGGAGGGTGGTGGAGGCAGGTTGCCTCACATCCTTTAAAAAGTGCCATTCGGGTTACCATAGACCCAAAACTGAACTGGACTAGCCACATAAATACTGTGGCCACAGGAACAAGTCAGAGGCTAGGAATCCTGCAACGAGTAACTTACCTCCTGACTCCCCAAAGCCTGTGCACCATCTACAAGGCACAAGTCAGCAGTGTGATGAAATACTCCCCACTTGCATGGATAAGTGCAGCTCCCACAATACTCAAGAAGCTTGACACCATCCAGGACAAAGCAGCCCACTTCATTGGCACCACATCCACAAACATTCACTCCCTCCACCACCGACGTATCGTAGCAGCAGTGTATACCATCTACAAGATGCATTGCAGGAATTCACCAAGGCTCCTTAGACAGCACGTTCCAAACCTACGACCATTACCATCTAGAAGGACAAAGGCAGCAGATAGATCGGAACACCACCACCGGGAATTCCTCTCCAAGTCACTAACCATCCTGATTTGGAAATATATTGCCAATCCTTCACTGTCGTTGGGTCAAAATCCTGGAACTCCCTCCCTAACAGCACTGTGAGTATACCTACACCACACGGACTGCAGCGGTTCAAGAAGGCAGCTCACCATTACCTTCTCAAGGGCAACTAGAAATGGGCAATAAATGCTGGCCCAGCCAGCAAATCCCACATCCCATGAATGAATTTTTAAAATTATTTGATAGACACTTAAATTACTTTATTTAACCTCGTCTGCATGGATCCTAAGGTCTACCCATGGTGGATACTGGGTGGCATGGTAGGTGCAAGGGAAAAGAATGGTGGTTGGGGAAGCATGTGTTGGCATGAGTTAGCATATTGGCATAGGGGCTATAAAGGGCCATGGGGATGAATAGAGGGGCATAGATTGGTATGGAGAGTATGAGGTGCCATGGTGAGTGGGTAGCAGGGCATAGATTGGCACGGAGGGTATGAGGGACCATGAGGGGTGGTCAGAGGGGCATAGTTTGGCATAGAGGGTATAAGGGGGCATAAGGATGGATAGGGGCATGAGCTGGCTTGTTTTGGCATGGCTAGGGGATTGGGGGGTGCTGTTTCATGTTATATTGTTTTTAAAAAAAAGCTTCACACAATATGCCAGTGCACCAAGGCAGGCCTTCCAGCCACCCTGCTTCCACACCCAGCAGCCTCCATACACGTTCCGGGGTCACACACCACGACTCTCATTTTCACCCACATCCCCCAGGACAGAAAATCTAGTCTTACGGGGCACTTTCCCCTCGGCCGTGTTTGCGGGGCCAGGAACTGTCCCAACTCTGCACTCCCAAGCTGGGAGTGAAAATTCGGGCCAGAAGCTCTGTTCGTGGCAGCTTAATGATCTTTTGCAGCACATTTGCATTGAGCTAGATCTTTGAGCACATCTGGAAAAGGTAAAAGGTTGTGCTCCCCCACAACAACTTCTCTAACACTCTGCTGAGGTTTCAGGGTACGTTTAGTAGAGGAGAGACCAGTGCAATCTAACAGCAGATTGATTTTAATTTAGACTTTGTTAAATTTTGTTTTAGACGTGAACATTTTTTGGAGGTGAGAACAGTGATGTATTGGCTAATCAGCATTCAGGTTTAGCCAAGATCATTCTTCCAGGCTGTTTTCTGTTGTCTGGTATTTGTATAGTCTAGACTTATGGAAATAAAGATCATTCTAGCCCCAAGAAATTAGCATTGCTTTGCCTTTATGGAATGTAAGGGAAGGGGTAGGAAAGATGTTTGGCAAAACAGTCATCTTCATATCGAGATTTAAAATACAGAGAAAGAGAAGCATTTGCCTCTCTACACGTGAGATGGTTATTTTAAACAATGCACATTTTATGATAAAAGAATAGAGTATTGTTAAAGTAATTATACTGGATTGTTAAATTTTCTGCTGATTGCAACAATCATCCACAATCCAAATTTTTTTGCAATTAGAAATTCGATTGAATACTGTGCAATAAAACAACTAGTGATTGAAAAAGAACTGGGTAAATTCAGGTATTTCATCAAGCAATTATTGTAAAATGAAGCTAAACATTTGAAAACTACAACATTACATATAATTATTCTGCAATGAACATCTGTCATCAAATTAGATTCAAGCTTATATTTATAATAAATTCCAAGATCTACAAATAGAATTGAATCTTATTTCCGCAAATTACATCACAGTTTTTCTTTAGATAATGTATTTTATTCTTAGAATTTTTTTTCGGTAATTTGGTGAATGAAAATGGGATGCAAAGTTGTTTGTACTTAAGCTATACTCAAGCATAAATCTTGTTGTGCTAGCATATTGATAGTTGTGAGATAATGATGCTTTTATGGTCCACAAAATCCACATTCAGGACAATAGGATGGTTCACCTTTGTTTGCAACTACAATGCCTCCTTCTAGGACAGTATGAGTAGAAAACAATCCCAAAATAGATGTGTAAACGAACCCAATATTTGTCACAATCAATATTTGTCTTGTAGAAATGAAGGGTCTTGTCCCTGACTCTACAAAATTCAACATGATCATTGTCCATTCCTTCAAATTTTTTGGCAATTATCCCACAGATGCTCTTAGATAGCACCATTATCCAATGCCACTTGCTGAATTCCTAGGTGTCTCAAATTTTCTTTAAGGTATTGATATGTGCATATATCTCACACATTTTCTTTACAGTTATTGATCTGTAGCCTCATTTGATTTCATTGAATGCCCTCTCAAAATTCACAGAACATGCCATTGCCAGAGTGCCCAGGTTCCACAATATTCCATGATGCTGGGCACCAATAAAGATGGGTGGGATGGTTTCCAACATTTAGCCAGTACCTATAAATGCAAGTTGATCAATAAGATGTTTCTTTAACTCGTACATTAAGTGGACAGTTCTTTCACTTGTGCAACAGTGTGGATGCTGAGAGGGACTATGATTCCACTGAGAAATTGTCAGTGCTGTAAGATTTGTCTGTTGACAAAGGGCAGAATTTTGCCCTTGGTTGGCGGGCGGGCCCCACCGGCTCGGTGGCGGGCAGGCAGCCAAACTCTGCTGCCGAAATGGGGCCCGCCGCCATTTTGAGTGGGCGGGCCAATCAAGGCCTGCCCAGCGGCCTGCCCGACAGGAAGCGCTATGCGTTTCCTGTGCGGGGGGGGTGGAGGGATTCCCCATCTGTCAAAGTGCACTGTTTCGCACATGTTTCAGGCTAAGTCTCAGGGAGATTACTGACAGTGTCAAAACCATTAAAAATAGAAAAATATAAAAATTATTAACATGTCCCCCTCATGTGACAATGTCACACAAGGTGGGAAATGTTAATAAAAAGGACATAAACTTTATGAAACTTTTTAAAAACGGACATGAAACCTCATCCTGCCAGTGGATGAGGTTTCATGTATTATCAGAAGCCCGCTGGGGCTCCTGGCCTGCCTGGAAACCTTAAGGTTGGATGGACAGGTCTTTAATTATCTTAATGACCCTGTCAATGGCCTCCATTGACCATTAACAGGTCGGTGGGCGAACAGCTGATTTTGCTGTCCGCCCGCCTTCCTAAAAATTTAAAGGGACCGGGATGACGTTGGGGGTTCCTCCCAACATCATCCCGCGTCATTTTCCCATCGGCGAGCGGGCCCCACCCCCAAATCGCCAATGGGAAAATTCTGGCCAAAGAGTTCGATATCAGATTATTCCTTGCTAATTGGTACTTCCAGATGTTACATTTTGAAAAGGTGGTAGAATTGGAGAATTCAATGGATCCAAAATATTGTTAGTTAAATCATTTGTGGATTGGGAACTGTGTTGAGAAACTGATTTACACAACGAGTAAAATTCCTCATTTATCTCTGGGGAACAAAGAGGATGTGTGATTTATAGCTGAGACAATATTATCTCATCAGTGCTCTTAGTAGATGAGCTGACAATATCAGTTTTATTCTAAGCTCATCACATCATTGTTTATGGTCTCTGTAAAAGACAGCTGAGCTAATTTAATCAAATTGGCTTGAGATTGATGCCCAGGAGCCTAGGCTGTTTAGACCATGATCTAGCCGACAAATTTCCTTGTGTAGAGAACTTGTCATCCTTTCTTTAAGTTTAATGATATGTCATCCTTTCATTTATTATTGCTTTATTGCTGCTATGGGAGACAACTAAAGTGCAATTTTTCTTTTGTGAGCAGGAACAAAGCTCCTATACCTTAATAATAGATGTACTGAATTTCATCTTCTGATTCTGCCTTTCCATTTGTGATCCGTTATATCATCACTAGATCATCATCAGTAATCAGAGATTTCCAATTCTGGCTCACACCTTGCTATGTATTGCAATGTAATGAGCAATAGCATATAATAAAAAGGAAAATGGGGAAAAATCTCTCTTTGATATTATCCTGACCCATTATAACCACCAAGATCACCTTAATAATACAATCATTCATTGTCTTTGATAAATGTGAACCCATTTCACCATGTTACCTTGGTGCAGATCTAAAATCACTGGCCGCTGATGAACGAGTTCAGCGAAAGAAAGTAATATGGAAGCTAACTTTGGAGGCAAGATTTCTGCATCTAAAGTGGATTTATTTTCTAGTTAATTACCTTTAAATAATCCTCACAGTCCCTAGAATTGTACTTCAGTATCAATAGTGAGGAAAAAATATCTTTAAATTTAACATCAATGCCGCACAGTATCCTGCCCTTCTCCTGAGTTCTCCAGCAGTGTATCCTGAATAAAAGGAGCATTTCATATTAATTCAAATGTTCTCAGAGTTGTGCTCTTTTCACTGTTTCTTTAATATCTGTTGATAGAATGTGGGCATCACTGATAAGGCCAGCATTGATTGCACATCACTAAGCTGCCCTTGAGAAGGTGGTGGTGACCCACTGCAGTTCTTTACGTGTAGCGACACCCACTGTGCTGTTAGGGAGAGAGTTGACCCAGTTACAGTGGAGGAACTGCAATGTGGTTTCAAGCTAAGACAGAGTGAGTCTTGGAGGGGAGCAGGTGATGGTGTTCCCATGCACCTGTAGTCCTTGTTTTTCTCATGTAGAGGTCATGGATTTAGGGTTGCAGTCAAAGGAGCCTTACTAAGTTTCTGCAGTGCATCTTTCAGATGGTACAAGCTGCTGCCACTATGCTTTGTTGGTGGAGGGAGCGAATGTTTAAAGTGGTGAATGGTGCCAATCAAGTGAACTGCTGTGACCTGGATGGTGTCGAGCTTCTTGAGTGTTGTTGGGGCTGTACTCATCCAGGCACTCTGGACTCGTGCCTTGTAGATAGTAGACAGGCTCTGAGGAGTCAGGAGGTGAGTTACTCACTGCAGGATTCCCAGCCTATAACCTGCTCTTAGAGGCAATGCATTTATCTGACTGGTCCAGTTCAGTTTCTGGTCAATGGTAACCCCCAGGTGTCTGAATTCCTATATCATTCTAAGATGAAAGTTTAATATACAGAGAACAGACCTATGTGAGAAGGGTAGTGGCAGCAGGAGATGGAAACCAACGGCAGAGAGGGAAGCCCAGAACACAGAGAGCAGACTTGCATGAGAAGAGCAGCGGCAGTGGGAGATAAAAGCCAGTAGCAGAGAGCCCTTCAACCTGTTTCTACCTGTCAGAGCCGAAGTGTGACGTCAAAGGAAAAAAGGTAGGTGATTGGTGGGTATCTCTTCTGTGTCTCTTTTGATCGGCCAAGTGGTTTAAATCAGGAGACATTATTACAGCTGGAAAGTGCAGTTAAGAAATTCACTTTTAAAATATTTTACATCCAAATTAATTAATTAAATATAATAGAGATGGCTGGGCAGGCGATGTGTTGCAACTGACGTATGTGGGGGTTGGTGGATGCCGGTGCAATTCACAATGATCACATCTGCAGCAAGTGTTGGCTGTTTGAGGAACTTCAGCACAGAATTGATGAGCTGGAGTCGGACCTACAGACACTACGACACATCAGGGAGGGGGAGAGTTGCCTGGACACTGTGTTTCAGGAGATAGTCACACCTCTTAGATTAATTGTATCAAATTTGGACCATGGTCAGGGACAGGAGGGTGACTGCGAGTGAGGCAGGTATGGGGATCCAGAATTTAGCTTTGGAGGAGCCTCAGTCAGTGACTTTGTCCAATAGATACGAGGTTCTTGCCGGTGTGGACGAGGTCACAGACTGCAGGGAGGATGAGTGAGCTGACCGCAGCACCCTGATACAAAACGTCATTCAAGTGGGGGGAGAAAAGAGAAATGTAGTAGTAATAGGGGATAATTTAGGGGAATACATACTGTTCTCTGCAGCAAAGACAGAGAGTCCCGAATGCTGTGTTGCCTACCTGGTGCCAAGGTTAAGGACTTCTCTTCCTGGAGAGGAACTTGGAGTGGGAGAAGGATCCAGTTGTCGTGGTCCACGTCGGTACCAATGACATTGGTAGGACTAGCAAAGAGGTTCTGTTGAGGGACTACAAGCACCTCGGGGCTAAATTAAAATTCAGAACCACAAAGGTAATAATCTCTGGAATACTACCTGAGCCACATCAAATTGACATAGGGTAAGTAAGATTAGAGAGGTAAATGCATGGCCAAAAGATTGGTGTGAGGGAAATGGGTTCTGATTCATGGGGCACTGGCACCAGTACTGGGGAAGGAGAGAGCTCTTCCGTTGGGATCATTTGAAACATGCTGGGACCAGTGTCCTGGCAAATTGTATAACTAGTGTTGTAGGTAGGACTTTAAACTAATTAGTGGGTGGGGGGGTTCAATTGAAGAGAAGTTTAAAAAATCAAAAAGAAATGAGAGAGCAGAGGTGCAGGGTAGTGAAGAGGCGAATAGTAATCAAAGTGTGACAGGAAAGGGCAGAAAATATAATTAGAAGAGTGCAGCAGAAATTAGAACCAGAATGAGTAATGATGGTAAAAAGTCAAAGCTTAAGGCTCTTTATCTGAATGCACACAGCATTTGCAACAAGATAGATGAGTTGACGGCACAAATAGAAATAAATGAATCTGACTTGATAGCTATTGCAGAGACGTGGTTACAGGTGACCAACGCTGGGAACTCAATATTCAAGGCTATTCGACGTTCCGGAAAAACAGGCAAAAAGGAAAAGGAGGTGGGGTAGCTTCGTTAATAAAATAAGATATCAATGCGGTGTTGAGTAGTGATATAGGTGCAATAGATCGTGACGTGGAATCAGTTTGGGTGGAAATAAAGAATAGCAAGGGAAAGAAGTCACGGGTGGGAGTCTTCTATAGGCCCCCGAAGAGTTGCCTCACCTCAGGACAAAGTATAAATTGGAAAATAATGGAGGCATGTAAGAAGGGCACTACAATTGTCATGGGTGATCTTAATCCGCATATTGACTGGACAACTCAGGTTAGAAGGGGTAACATGGAAGACGAATTTGTAGAGCGCATCAGGGATTATTTCTTAGAGCAATACGTTGCAGAATGTACCCAGGAACAGGCTATTTTAGATCTAGTAATGTGTAATGAGGTGGGATTAATAAGAGAAATCATGGCTAAGGATCCTCACGGGGGTAGCGATCACAACATGGTAGAATTTCAAATTCAGTTTGAGGGTGAGCAACCTGGGTGTCAAACCAATGTCTTCAACTTAAATAGGGGCAATCACAGAGGTATGAAGAAAGGGTTGTCTAAAGTGGACTGGGAAAATAGATTAAGAGGAAGTTCAGCGGATAAGCAATGGTAGGCATTTAAGCAGATATTTCACAATGCTCAGCAAAAATTTATCCCAGTCAAAAAGAAGGACTCGATGAGAAGGATGAACTACCCGTGATTAACAAAGGTGGTCAAGGAGAGTATCCAATCAAAAACTAAGGCATACAAGGTGGCAAAAACTAGTGGTAGGCCAGAGGATTGGGAATTTTTTAGGAACCAGCAGCAAATGACTAAAAAGTTAATAAAGAGGGAGAAAATTGATGGTGAAAGTAAATTGGCAAGAAATATAAAAACAAACAGCAAGAGCTTCTATGGGTATATAAAAAGAAAGAGAGTGGCTAAAGTGAGTGTGGGACCCTTGGAGGATGCGACCGGAGAATTGATAAAGGGGAACAGGGAAATGGCAGATAATTCAAACCAATATTTTACATCGGTCTTCATTGTGGAGGACACTATAAACATTCCAAAGATATCAGATAAGCAAGGAGCTAATGGGAGGAAAGATCTTGTAACAGTCTCTATCACAAGGGACAAAATATCTGACAAACTAATGGGATTAAAGGCAGACAAATCGCCAGGATCTGATGACCTGCATCCAAGGGTTTTAAAGGAGGTGGCTGTAGAGATAGTGGAGACATTGGTCGAAATATTCCAGAGCTCACTGGATTCCAGGAGGGTCCCAGCAGATTGGAAAACTGCTAATGCGATGTCCTTGTTCAAGAGGGGAGGGAGACAAAAAGCAGGAAACTATAGGCCAGTCAGCCTAACATCTGTCGTTGGGAAAATGCTAGAGTCCATTATTAAGGAAGAAATAGCAGGACATTTAGAAAAGCTTAACTCAATCAAACAGAGTCATCATGGTTTTGTGAAAGGGAAATCATGTTTGACAAATTTGCTAGAGTTCTTTGAGGATATAACAAGCAGAGTTGATAAAGGGGAACTGGTAGATGTAGTACATTTGGGTTTCCAGAAGGCATTTGATAGGGTGCCACATAAAAGATTATTGCACAAGATAGGAGCTCACGGCACTGGGGGTAATGTATTAACATGGATTGAGGATTGGTTAACACACAGAAGTCAGAGAGTCGAGATTAATGGGTATTTTTCAGGTTGGAAAGACATAACTAGTGGAATGCCACAAGGATCAGTCATAGGGTCTCAATCATTTACCATCTATATTAGTGACTTGGAGGAGGATGCAGGGCGGAATGTATCCAAATTTGCTGATGACACAAAAATAGGTGGGAGGGCATGTTGTGATGAGGACATAAAGAATCTGCAAGGGGACATAGATAGGTTGAGTGAGTGGGCAAAAACTTCTCAGATAGAATTTAATGTAGGAAAGTGTGAGACCGTGCACTTTGGCAGGAAGAATCAAAAAGCAGACTATTATTTAAATGGAGAGAGACTCCAAAGAAGTGCAGCACAGAGGGATCTGGGTGTTCTTGTGCATGAAATACAAAAAGTTAACATGCAGGTGCAGCAAGTAATTAAGAAGGCAAAGGGAATTTTGGCCTGTATTGCTAGGGGGTTGGAGTTTAAAAATAGGGAAGTCTTGTTACGACTGTACAGGGAGTTAGTGAGGCCGCATCTGGAGTACTGTGTAGTTTTGGTCCCCATATTTAAGTAAGGATATACTGGCATTGGAGGCAGTTCAGAAGAGATTCACTTGGCTGATTCCTGGGATGAAGGGGTTGACTTATCAAGAATGGCTAAACAGGTTAGGCCTTTATTCATTAGAGTTTAGAAGAATAAGGGGTGATCTTATTGAAACGTACAAGTTTCAGAGGGGGCTTGACAGGGTAAATGCTGAGAAGATGTTTCCACTAGTGGGGGAATCTCGAACTAGGGGACTAGTTACAGAATAAGAGAACACTCATTTAAAACTGAGATGCGAAGGAATTTATTCTCTCAGAGGGTAGTGAATGTCTGGAATTCTCTAACCTAAAGAGTTGTGGTGGCTAGATCACTGAAAGTATTTAAAGAGGAGGTAGGTAGATTTTTGAAATATTGGGGAGTTGAGGGCAATGAGTAGCTGGCAGGAAAGAAGAGTTGAGGCTTGGGACAGATCAGCCATGACCTTAATGGATGGCGGGGCAGGCTTGAGGGGCCAAACGGCCTACTCCTGCTCCTATTTCTTATGTTTTCATAACCAAAAAATCACTATTCGCTCAAAAACAAAAATCGAAAGACTCGTCCTAATCCTTTCTTTTAGTACTGGGTTGCAAGTGTACCCGTTTTATCTTTCAAAGCATTTATAATTAGCTTCGCAAATTTCTTTTGTTTTTTTTAAGATGTCATAGCACATACAAATCTAACTAATGTTGTGTATATAGGTTGCACTCACTGGAAGGTGGGGGTGAGGGGGGTTGGCATTGTGTGTGATGATTTGTCATATTTGCCCGAAACAAAAGAAAAGATCAAGAGACACATGTACAAGTTGAAGTAGCAGAAGGGAATGGCCTTTGATGTAATACACAAGAGTGCAATCTCTCATGTAAATACAAGCACATTAAAAAATTAATCAGATACAATCATACAAACTCATTAGTGTTATGATTTTACACATCTCTGTAACAAGTCAAATAATCCAAGATCCACTGTTAAGCCTAACTTCAGATAATCTAATGATTATAAACTTCTGTTGATACCAAAATAATTATATTCATGACTTATTCAACTTTAAGACTATGACCAACAGATCACAGGGACTAAACTATAATAAACAAAGCACAAAATAAGTATTCCAGTATTGAACTCTACCTTTACTACAAGTGTTATAGTTATCCTAGTCGTTGGAAATAATAAAATCATAACCTGATTCAATGCATGGAGTAATACCAGCTTTTTTAAGTAAAGTCAACATGAATCATAAATTAACAACTGTCCAGAACATTTTAAACATAGTTAAACTTATACCTTAAGTAAGCATCTTTCATTACTTGGTTTAATTTACAGGTCGAAATATATCATCTTATCTAAAACGAAAGAAGGAACAGGACACACATGTGTAAGGTTGATGTAGCATAAGGGAGTGGCAAGATGGCTACTTCAGAGCATAGTAGACACTAGAAGAGTTTAAAATTGATAAGGAAGAGGTATTGGATAGGCTGTCTGCACTTAAAAGTTGATAAGGCATCAGGGCCGGATGAGATGTATCCAAGTGAGAGTGCAAATCACGGAGACACTGGCCATAATTTTTCAGTCTTCCTTAGATTCAGGGTGGCGCCAGAGGGCTGGAAAATTACAGATGTTACAGCCTTGTTCAAAAAGGGTTCAAAGGTAAGTCCAGCAACTACCGGCCAATCAGCTTAACTTCAGTGGTGGGGAGACTTTCAGAAACAATGGCTGGGATTTTTTGGCTCTGCAGGCATCATTGTGGGTGGGGCAGGAAAATTTGGAGAGCGGCCAAAAATCAATCAACTTTTGGCCACTCTCCAAATTTTCCCCCCTCCACCCACAACAATGCCCCCTGCTGGTGGGGCCAGAAAATCTCACCCAATAACTCAGGACAAAATTAATAGTGACATGGACATTCGTAGGTTAATTAAGGAAAGCTGGCTTGAATTTCTTAAGGGAAAATTGTGTTTAACGAACTGGCTGAAGTTTTTTGAAGAGGTAACAGAGTGGGTTGATGGGGGCAATGCTGTTGATATGGTGTATATGGACTTCCAAAAGGCATTTGGTACAGAGCCGCATAACAGACTTGTGAGCAAAGTTTTAGCCCATGGAATAAAAAGGAAAGTAGCTACATGGATATGAAATTGGCTGAGTGACAGGAAACAGTGACTACTGGTGAAAGGATGTTTTTCCTGCTGGAAGAAGGTTTGCAATGGAGCTCCCCAGGGGTCAGTGTTGGGACTCTTGCTTCTCCTGATACATATTAATGACCTAGACCTCAGTGTCCAGGGCACAATTTCAAAATTTGCGGATGATACAAAACTTGTGACCTGTGAGTAGGGTACGATAGAACTTCAAAAGGACATAGACAAATTGAAGGAATGGGTGGACAAGTGGCAGATGAAGTTCAATGCGGAGAAATGTGAAGTGATTTATTTTGGTAGGAAGAACATGGAGAGACAATATAAAATAAAGGGTACAACTCTAAAGGGGGTGCAGGAGCAGAGAGACCTGGGTGTATATGTGCATAAGTCATTGAAGGTGGCAGGACAGATGGAGAGTGCGACTAATAAAGCATACAGTATCTAGGCTTTATTAATAGGGATATAGTGTATGAGAGCAAGGAGGTTATGGTTAACTTGTAAAAACACTAATTTGGCCTCAAATGGAGTATTGTGTCCAGTTCTGGGTGCCACACTTTGCAAGGATGTGAAGGCATTGGAGAGAGTGCAGAAAAAAATTACAAGAATGGCTCCAGGGATGAATAACTTGAGTTACGAAGATTGATTGAAAAAGTTAGGGCTGTTTTCCTTGGAGAAAAGAAGGCCAAGAGGAGATTTGATAGAGGTATTCAAAATCATGGGGGTCTGGACAGAGTAGATAGGGAAAAAATGTTCCCACTCATAAAAGGATCGATAATGAGAGGGTACAGATTTAAAGTAATTGGCAAAAGAAGCAAAAGCGATTTGAGAAAAAACTTTTTCACACAACAAATGGTTAAGGTCTGGGATACACTGCATGATAGCGTGGTGGAGATAGGTTCAATGGAAGCCTTCAAAAGAGAATTAGTGTTATCAGAAAAGAAAGAATGTGGAAGGTTACTGGGGAGAGGCAGGAGAATGGCACTAAGTGAATTGCTCATTCAGAGAGCTGGTGCATACACAATGGGCCAAATGGTCTCCTTCTACATTGTAACAATTCTGTGATTCGGTATCTGCTAACCCTCAGCAGACTGGTCCATTTATTCTATGGGGGTGTTGGTCATAGTTTGGTCCATTGTCTCTATGGGATGTATAGATGTGAATTTACTTCTAAGGGCAAAAGCTAACAGAAGGTATATTTGCAACCAATTACAAATTAAACACAGAATAAACAAAGTGATATGTAAAGAGAAATTAAAAAAGGGAGGTTGATTTCTTTGGGGTCTCACACATATAAAGGCTAAAAATGTCCGTTATCAAAAGTTGTTAAAAGGAATGAAAAATAAAATGGCAAATCTTCCTACTGTTGGCGGTGAGCAGACAGAGTCCACCTGAACAGAGTTGAGAAATAATAATGGATCTATTACCGTATTAGGTTATAAACCAATAGCAGAAAATAAATGTAATATATTTTCTAGCAACGTAAGAGTGAGAGACTTTACGCTAAGGTTAAATGGGCAAAGCCAAAGGTTTGTGACCAAAATAGGTAGGGTTTATTAGAATGGATCCAGGATTGTTCCTGAATTGAAATGTTGCACATCCAACAACAGACAATGCAGCACTGGATCTAATTCTGGCTGATGAAGCAGCACAAGCAAGCTGTCTAAAAGTGGGTGCACACTTGGGAAATAGTGACTACAACATACTCAAGTTCACATTAAAAATGCATAAAGAAAAAGAGAAGGTAATGATGTTAGACTGAAAAGTAGCCAGTATCAATGGGCTGAAGGGTGGCTAATCCAGGTGAATAGATTGGAATAATGGCGTCTCTCAATCAGTAGAGAAAATAGAAGGTATTTTAATATGAGACTGATAAATTATAGATTAAACAAATTCTAAGAATGTAGAAGGAACAAAGTTTGCTGATTCTTGGATAAATGGGCTTGCAAGAGCAAAAAGGAGGTTTCAAAAGAGGCATGTGATAAATATAGGAACATAATGCACTTGGAAATGATGAGATATATAAATAGAATAGAGATACAAAGACTGACAACAAGTTTGAAAGAACGCTGGTGGTCAATAAAAAAGGGGCAAAATAAAAAAGCTTTTTATAAGTCCTATTGAACTGCCAATGAACACTGAAATGAGCTAACACTACCATTCATGGAGCAATCACCAACAGCATCAAAGGCAGAAGTCCCAGTTCAGAGGTGGACATGGCCATATATAGCTCCATGGAAGTTCAGGGCTGATCAGTCCAGTTGAACTCTCCAGTTGAAGAGCTAGCACTGGCATAGGACTGATGGGCCAAATGCTGTCATTGCTATGATTCTCTCTCTTTTACATTCATGTTGAATACTGGAGTTGCACAGAGTGCTTCAGTCACTGGAATGCTAGTAGAAGGCAGATTTTCACAGTGTGAGTGCATTTCAGAGGCTACATGAAATTAATATAGCTCCATATTCTTGGCTTACTTAAATTTTTGGTCTCGGCGTATTTGTAATTTGGGTTGTGTAATGTATCCATATATTATGAGCATGTGCAGTGCATGATGACACAATAAACACACAAAAACTGGCCATTCATGGTACAACAACAGAAAATGCTGGAAAAACTCAGCAGATCTGACAGCATCTGTGGTGAGAGAAAAACAAAGTTAACATTTCGAATCCGTATGACCCTTCTTCAGAGCTGAAGAGAAGTGGAAATGTGATGGAATTTATACTGTTTAAGGGGGGGTGGGGCTGGTGGAGCTGGATAGAAGGCCAGTGATAGGTGCGGACAAAGGAGGGATTGACAAAGATGTCATGAACTAAAGGACAAAGGGATTGTTAATGGTAGTGGTTAGTGCTATAAAAGGTGCTAATAGTGGCATAAAGGTAAGAAAGCAGAATGTGATTACAGCAGAATAAGGATAGCATTGAGTAAAAGAACAACATGGAACAAGTGACAGATGGCCGTGTAGGGGATGGGCTGGGGGAAGGGAGCAGTAGTGGGGGAAAGAAAGGATAGAAAATGGGATAAAAAAGGGGATAAAACTACAAGTGAATGAATAAAAATAAAAATGAAATAAGTGGATAAAAACGAATAATGAACGTAGAAGAAAGGGGATTTAAAAAGGGGGCGAGGATGGAGGGGAGAGTTCATGATCTAAAATTGTTGAACTCAATATTCAGTCCGGAAGGCTGTAAAGTGCCTAGTCCGAAGATGAGGTGCTGTTCCTACAGTTTGATTTGAGCTTCACTGGAACATTGCAGCAGGCCAAGGACGGACAAGTGGGCATGAGAGCAGGGTGGTGTGTTGAAATGGCAAGCGACAAGGTGGTCTGGGTCATGCTTGCAGACAGACTGAAGGTGTTCCGCAATGCGGTCACCCAGTCTGCATTTGGTTTCTCCAATGTAGAGAAGACCACATTGGGAGCAGCGGACACAGTAAACCAAATTGAAGGAGGTACAAGTGAATCGCTTCTTCACCTAAGAGGAGTGTTTGGGCCCTTGGACGATGAGGAGGGAGGAAGTAAAGGGACAATTGTTGCATCTTCTGCAATTGCATGGGAAGGTGCCATGGGAAGAGGGATGAGGCATTGGGGGTGATGGAGGAGTGGACCAGGGTGTCCTGGAGGGAAAGGTCCCTATGGAATGCTGATAATGGAGGGGGGGGGTGAGGGGAAGATATGTTTGGTGGTGGCATCATGCTGGAGTTGGCAGAAATGGCAGAGGACAATCCTTTGAATGCAGAGGCTGGTGGGGTGATAAGTGAAGACAAGGGGGACCCTATCATGGTTCTGGGAGGGAGGGGAAGGTGTGAGTGCGAGGCGTGGGAGACAGGTCAGACACAGTTGAGGGCCCTGTCAACCACAGTGGGTGGGAAACCTCAGTTAAGGAAGAAGAAAGACATGTCAGAAGCACTGATTTGGAAAGTGGCATCATCGGAACAGATGCGACGGAGGCGAAGGAACTGAGAGAATGGGATGGAGTCCTTACAGGCAGCAGGGTGTAAGGAGCTGTAGTCAAGGTAACTGTGGGAGTCGGTTGGCTTGTAATGAATGCCACTTTATGCCACTATTAGCACCTTTTCTAGCACTAACCATTACCATTAACAATCCCTTTGTCCTATAGTTCATGACATCTTTGTCAATCTCTCCTTTGTCCCCACCTATCGCTGGCCTTCTATCCAGCTCCACCTGCCCGACCCCCTTAAACAGTATAAATTCCATCACATTTCCACTTCTCTTCATCTCTGAAGAAGGGTCATACAGACTCGGTTAACTTTGTTTTCCTCTCTCCACAGATGCTGTCAGACCTGCTGAGTTTCTCCAGCATTTTCTGTTTTTGTTTCAGATTTACGGCATTTGCAGTATTTTGCTTTTATATTATTGTGGCTATTCATGGCGTCTGTCTTCTTTATTAGTGCCATCCGATGTGCACAAATTTTGGCAATGAGGATTGGATGGTCTACAAATATCGTCAGCAAATGACAGTAAAGAGCTCAGTGAACAGGATCAGCTGCTTCCCACTGGCCTGCCTGCTTGGATGTCACAAATGTTGAGCAGGTTGTGTGGAGCCTCACCATTTCTGCCATTGTGCGACCAAACTCCCTCCCTTAAGGCAGTTCAGAGCAGGCCACACCATGTCACTAATCTCTCGGAACTAGAATCAAAGAAAAAGACTACAACCCCAGGGAGGAAAAGGGAAATTTCGGATTTTCTTTTGACTGTTGGTGTTGCGACTGTGTCAGACAGAGTCTTCTCAGTCCAATGAGCTGCCATTGGGTCCTAAGGTACATCTGATTAAAATCTCTCAGCCGAGTAAGAGAACATTTTCAACCACTAACTAGAATGGCTTGGGCAAATTTACGCTACCAAAACTAGCTTTATTGAGATGTTATACTGCAAACACACGTGTTGAATCTCGTGTACCTTGCACCTATAGTATGTGAGCATGAGACTCCGTATCACTTGTAGGGGCACCTGCAATGAGGTGTTTACTGTGCCAATGTTGCATTTTGAAATGGGATCCTGTGCTCATGAGATACACTGGAAGGCTCGGAACATGTGAGAAGGCTCGAGAACCATTCAGTTTGTTTATTGAAAGAAAGGACATGTTTTTCAGAGCTAATAAGATTTTGGAACTTGAAGGTGAAAGTGAAGAGGTCAAGACTCAGAATAAGGCAATTCTTAAGTAAAAAACAATTGCCATTTTGCTAATGGAAATTGACCTGTAAGTAAGTGTATAGTATGGTAACAAACCTCCTGGCTCCCAACAAGGCATAACATGTGCCATTCACAACAATCATCAAGTTGGAGGAGCATTTCAAGCCTAAGCCACCAGAGATATAAATAGCAGTAAGCTACAAATATAGAACCAGAAATCGGAGGAGTAGCAAAACATTTGATGAGTACTTTGTGGCACTGAAGATCTTATCACTATATTGCAGTTTTGGCACGTCCTTAGACCATGCATTGGACAAAAGAATCCAGCTGAAGTTACTGGATACACAAAATCTTTCATTTGAGCAAGCAGTAAAGATTGCGCATTCCATGGAGTTGGCATCACAGAACCCTTGGGAATTTTGTCATCTGCAGGTGGCTGGTATAGCTTCTGTCCATAGTCAGAAGGCTTCCGCCAAATCTGAAGTGAGGAGACCCAGTCAGAAGGGTGCTAGTGATAGCAGTTTAGTGACTTAGTTATCACTGCCATGGCAACCAGATGGCACAGGCATGTCAGTACAGAAATGCCAAATGCTTTAATTGCTGAAAGAAAGGATGTGGAGGCCAAAGCAGGAAAGAGAGCTCATTCCAGTGGTGTTGGAAAACAGTGATGTCACAAAGATGAAGTTCATAATCTTGAAATGAATCCAGAGTACCTAAGAGGAGCCAGAGCTGTACAGCATTTATGCCACTGTCAATCACTCAAATGACAGAGCCTTTTTTTACAAAGGTGTTGGTAAATCAACAGCACATCAACATGTGCATCAATATGGTTGCAGATTGTTCCATTATGAGTGGAGACACATTTCAGAGCAAATTCAGTGATGTACCTCTAACTGAGAGCACAGTTCAGTTGAAAACCTACTCTGGTGAGATGTTACAAACGTGTGAACAAATAGAGTGCAATGTCCAACACAAGGGTAAATCCATCAAGTTGCCCATTGTTGTAGCAAGATATGTCACAAACCAACATTAATGGGCAAAGTCTGGCTTTGCAAGCTGAAGTTGGACTGGGAGTATGTTTTCCAAGTTGAGACAATCAAGAAACTTGAACATCTATAGTTACAGCAACCTCTTCAAGGACAGTTATGAAAGCATAATCATTATGGAAGCGCCTATCCGAATCAGGCCTTCTGCAAAACTTGTATATTGCAAGGCTAGGCCAATTCTTTATGCTCTCAAAATCCAGGTTGAAGAGGAGCTATAGAAGCTAGAGAGAAATGGTGTGCTAGTGAAAAATGACCAAAGTGATTGTGCAAGCCCAACTGTAGTAGTGCACATTCAGGCAAAACTGGAAGAAAATCAACAGTGGATGATGAGCAGGATCCATTACCAACCATTCAAGATTTCTATACAGGGTTAGCAGGATCCAAGATATTCACAAAGTTGGATTTTTCTCACGCTTATGCACAGCTCTACGTGGATCAGCAGAGTCAGTAATACCTCACAATAAACATACACATTGGGTTATACTCCAACGCAAAGCTGCCTGATGGTGTGAAGTCTTCTCCAAAAATCTTCCAAGTTGCAATGGATAACATTTTGCAAGGAACGCCACCTTGTTTGTACAATCAGGATGACGTGTTGATCACAACTGCGACAGAGGAAGAGAATCTTCAAGTTTTGGATGAAGTGTTAAAAAGGTTCAATGATCATGATGTGAAGTTAAAGAGGAGCAAGTGTGCCTTTCTGCAATCTGAGGTAGCATACCTTGGTCTGAAAATCAATGAAAACAGGCTACAGCCAGTGAAAGTGAAAATAGAGGCTATAGTTAATGCCCCAAAGCCAAAAGATGTGTCTGAGCTTAGAGCTTTTCTAGGTATGGTCCAATGCTACTTGCAATTTCTGCTTGAGCTTGCGATGGTGTTAGCTCCACTTTCTGAATTGTTGAAGAAAGGTGTGAAATGGGAATGGCCCAACGCACAACAAGATGCATATGATGCATGTAAAAGAAGCATGACCAGTGATGCATTACTTGTTCATTAAAACACAAATCATGACCTGAAACTACTGTTTGATGCTTCAAAATATGGAGTAGAAACAGTGATCAGTCATGTCATGGGTGATGGTCAAGAGAGGCCCATAGCATTCATATCGTGTACCCTAACCAAGGAAGAACACAACTAAACACAGATAGAAAAAGAAGTGGGTTAGAATCACTTTTGGAATCAAAAAGTTTCACCAGTTTTTGTTATGTAGAAACCTCATGCTAGCAACAGATCATAAACCCCTGGTAGCTACTCTAGGACTAAAGTCTGCAATACCGATGATGACAGAGTCAAGGATGCAGTGATGAGCTGTAATTCTCTCACAGTATGACTGCAACATCAAATATTGCAGTTCAAAAGAGAATGCTATCACTGATGCACTGTTGTGTTTGCCACACGAGGAGTCAGAAGTAGGCTGTAAAGGTGTAATCTTTACAATCTGAATAGGAAATGATGACTTTCCAATTATTGCAATCGAAATTGAAGCAAGAACTCAGAAAGACTCAGTGTTGAAAAGAGTCTACGAATAGACATTGAAATGGATGGACAGAATTTAACCAGGTACAAACCAAGGAAGTGAAACTATTCTAGTCATTGTGATGAGTTGTAATAAGAACAGGGCTGCATCAAGTGGGGTCACACAGTGCTAATAACTAGTTCTTTAAGAGATAGGATACTACAGAACTTGGTACTGAACACACAGGAATAGTCAGTATGAAACCCATAGCAAGAAGTTTTTTTTTATTGGCCTGGATCAGACAGTGACCTAGAATCACTGGTAAGCAAATGTACTATCTGCCAAAACTGTAGAAACAAGCACAAAAAACTTCTTTGTTGTCATGTTCATGGCCAACTTGACTATTTAAAAGATTGCACATTGATCTTTGTGAAAAGGGAAATAACAATTTCTTGATAATCAATAGCCACTCAAAGTGAATCATAGTAAAACACCTGTCTAAACACCAATACGCTATGAAAAATATTAAAGGTCACTGGACTAGTAAACCAGAGGCCCAGGTTAATGCAGTTGGTGGAATTTAAATTCAATTAATAAAATGTGGAATAAAAAGCTAGTCTCAGTAATGGCAACCACAAAATCAGCATGCAATTAACAGAGTTAAGTGATCCCACAACAAACAAAGATCTGCAGTACTGCTACATCCAGTTGTGAATGGTGGTGGACAATTAAACAACTAACTGAAGGAGGAGACTCCACAAATATCCCCATCCTCAGCACTTCAGTGCAAAAGACAAGGCTGAAGCATTTGCAACCATCTTCAGCCAGAAGCATTGAGTTGATGATCCATCTCAGCCTCCTCCTGAGGTCGCCAGTGTCACAGATGCCATTCTTCAGCCAATGTAATATCAAGAAATGGGCTGGATACTGCAAAGGCTATGGGCCCTCACAACATTCCAGCAACTGTACTGAAGACCTGTGCTCCAGAACCAGCTACAACCCCAGCCAGGCTGTTCCAGTACGGCTACAACACAGGCATCGACCTGGCAATATGGAAATTTGCCCAGGTATATTTTGCCCACAAAAAGCAAGGCAAATCCAACTCAGTCAATTACCGCCCCATCAGGTTACTCTTGAACATCAGAGAAGTTATGGAAGTTAAGTGCTATCAAGTGGCACTTACTCAGTAATAACTTGATCATTGGCACTCAGTTTGTGTTTCGCCAGGGCCACTCAGCTCCTGACCTCATTACAGCCTTGGTCCAAACGTGGACAAAGATTCTGAACTCGAGAGATGAAGTGAAAGTGACTCCCCTTAATATCAAGGCAGCATTTAACCGAGTGCGGCATCAAGGAGCCCTCGCAAAACTGGAGTCAGTGGGAATCAGGGGAAAAATTCTCCACTGGTTGGAGTCAGACCTAGCACAAAGGAAGATGGTTGTGGTTGTTGGAGGTCAATCATCTCAGCCCCAGGACATCATTGCAGGAGTTCCTCAGGGTAGTGTCTTAGGCCCAACTATCTTCAGCTGCTTCATCAATGACTTTCCCTCCATCATAAGCTCAGAAATGGGTATGTCCCCCAATGATTGCACAATGTTCAGCACTATTCACAACTCCTCAGTCTCTGTCCATATGCATAAGACCTGGACAACATTCAGGCTTGGGCTGATAAGTGGCAAGCAAGTGACTACATGAGTTCCAGGTAATGGCCATCTCCAACAAGAGAGAATCTACCAATCGCCCTTGACATTTAATGGCTGTCCCATCACTCAATTCCTCCCTTATCAACATCCTGGCAGTTACCATTAACTGGACTGGACCAGCCATATAAATACAGTGGTTACAAGAGCAGGAGAGAGGCTGGGAATTCAGTGGCAAGTGACTCACCTCCTGACTCCCCAGAGCCTCTTCACCATCTACAAGGCACAAGTCAGGAGTGTGATGGAATACTCTCCACTTCCTGGATGAGTGTAGCTCCAACAACAGTAAAAGACTCAACACCATCCGGGACAAAGCAGCCTGCTTGATTGCCATTTCATTCACCAACTTAAACATTCAGTCTCTCCACCACCAATGCACAGTGGCATCAGCGTGTAAGATGAACTGCTGCAACTCACCAAGGCTCCTTTGACAGCACTGTCCAGACCTGTGAACTGTACCACTGAGGAGGACGAGAGCAGCAAATGCTTGGAAACACCACTCCCGACAAATTTCCCTCCAAGTGACACACCATCCTGACTTGGAACTATATCACTGCTCCTTCACTGTCACCGGGTCAAAAGTCTGCAACTTCCTCCCTAACAGCAGTGTGGTTGTACCTATACCACATGGACTGCAGCAACTCAGGAAGGTGGTGCACCACCACTTTCTCAAGGGCAATTAAGAATGGGCAATGAATGCTGGCCTAGCCAGCAATGCCCACATCCTGTGAACGAATAAAAATTAAAATAGACAAGATACAGTCTATTTTTGCTTGTCATGGGATACCAGAGGAGCTTCTCTCAGTTGATGGCCCTCAATTTTTTTCTGCTGTCATCCAAGCGTTCCTGAAGCAAAATGGTATCAAAAATACCCTGTTTCCTCCTTCCCAACCGGCATCAAATGGAGCAGCTGAAAGTTCCATTAGCTAGTTAAAGAGCACTCAAGAAACAAGTGTTGCATGAATGTTCAAAACTCAGTTTCAAACAGCAGCTAGCTAGTTTCCTGTTGAAGTATAAACAACCCCACACTCCATTACTGGGCATATACCTGCTGAGCTTTTGATGAGGCGATGGTTAAGGGCACGTTTGAGTCAGGTTCTCCCAAGCTCAACTGTTAAAGTTTACACAGTTCAGCCAAAAACATCAGTATGATACAAACAAAATAGAATGCAGTTTCAGGCAAAATAAGCACGTTCATGTTCTGAGCCCCTCTCACGAGACCACAAAATGATGTGTGGGAATTGTAGTAGAAGTGTGCGGAGCCAAAAGGTACTTGAAATTGATGGAAAAGTGAGAAATGTTCAAATGGATCACATGATCCCAGCAAGGAGTGAACCAAAACATGAGCATGATCCACTTGAGCACGAGCTCAAGCCAGAGTTTGAATCAGTTCAGGCTTCAATGACTCGAAGTACCAACTTCTAAGAAAGAAACAGGGGCTGGGATTTTCCACTCCCACCTACGGCGGGCATCATAGCAGGCGGGAGTGGAAAATATCGCAAGGTGGCCAGAAATTGGTTTCACGTTGTCGTCAAACCAGTTTGTGATTGTGTGTTGCAGCCTTCAATGGCTGGCTGCATTTCCCGTGTGACATGTCGGGAACATCATTTCAATAAATTTGTCTCTCATCATAATGACTGCTCACTGGAATCAGCCCCCAACACTGGATCATCAGGCCACGTCGGTGTGTAATTAGAACGATGTGTTTCACTATGGTACATAAGCAATGTGCACCTGGTAACCTGCACTTCACTTGTGACTTTGAGATTCGTTCACCTACCTTGCATTGTGCAGCACTCACAGGAATCAGCACCAGGCTTTGCAGGCAGCACCACAACACTGTCAGAGGCAAGTCTCTACCTACCAGAGCAGCGGTAAGGTGGCGGTGGCTTTTAAAGGGCTGCAGGGTGAGGCCTCCTCTGGGTAAGGGGGGAAACTGGCCTGAGGCATGAGAAGGAGCTGCAGGGCAAGTGCTCCACTGGGGGGTAAGAAGGTGGCATTCAGACACTGACTGGGGTGAGGGCGTCCTCAGCCCCATGATGGGGAGAGAGGGTGTTACAGAATGACATAAACTGCTTGCGGCCAGAATGGGAGGAGTGCTGAGTGAAGAAGCGCTTCAGTTTACATTGTTGAGCTTGCAAAGACTGTCCTTGTCCCAATCCAGGGAGAGGGAAGGCATGTCAGTTCAATGTCAGTCGTGCCCAGTTTGTTGTGGACAGGGTGTTGTCATAAATTCACGGGCCTTGGTTCCTAGGGTTTCTGTCTTCATGCTGGGCCGCAGATGGGAAACAGGCATTATGGGGGTATCCGAAGGTGTGGGGGCAGGTATATGTTCAATGGTGCAAATGGCCTCAAGATGGGGAGGGGTGAGGTCCACACAGGGCACATCCACTTCAAAATGTTCAGGAGCGAACAAACAGATATCCACCACAATCACTTTGGGATCAAAGAATGCAGGGGGAGGGTGCAGAGGTCTTGGAGGAAGGAAAACCTGAACATTAAGCTCCTCCAGGATGATGTGAGGGGTTTCCACACTCACACGGGGAGGGTCTGAGCTGGTCTGGCAGTGAGAGCTCAGCACTTCCATCTTCCAAACTGTAGCAATGGCACAATACAAAATTAAAATGAGGAGAAGCTCCACTGGTGAGAACTCTGAGGGCTGATTGGAGGGTAGGTGCATGCACTGGGGGGCTGATTAAAGGGACAGCCAACTGAACTGTGCATTCCCAAATGAGGAGAGAGGCACAGCTGAGACATGTTAGGAGCCTTTCAATGACAATGCAGGGAATCAGGAGAGTGAAGCAATGATACGCATTCATTCGAGACTAATCCCACAAAGTGGCACTAATCAATCTCCTTATTTTAACCTCTTGTTCACAGTGTGAAAATTCCCCAGAGTGATAATGAACTCCAGGGCAATTGGGCGACTGGACAAGCTTCAGATGTGTGTTAGAATCATGGCGCTGGACGGTTCACAGAAACATGGCCTCAGGCCTCTCTCAAATAATCTCATTTCCTGACGCAACATTTTCCCTTATCTTTATTCCTAAGAGTGTAGTATTAGAGTGCAGTGAATGAGGCTCCCAGCGCCTGGACTGAAAGCAGCACATCCAAGCGCCTGGCCAAAGCAATGTCATAGCAGTTGGTCATGTAAAAAGGTGGGGGGGTAAGGGTATGGGGAGGAGCACCTTGAAACACACCCCGTGCTGGCCAGCAAATAGTTGCCAACACTGGAACAAAGACCTTGAACCCACATTCACTAACAAGTCATTGACTGAACGAGGACCTTTGGAGACTAATGCTGACTCTTGTGTTTCTCACTGGTACAGATAGGAGACTATCAGGAAGGTGGAGCCTGGCTTTATTGCTGCCTACATAATCACTTACAGGCAGGAGAGAAGAAGGGAAAATTGCGATAAAGGCTCACCAAGGGGAGTAACAAAACCCTCAAGACCAAGGGGCAGCAGTGCCCCCTCCGAACACAGAGGATGAGGCTCAAAGAAACATAGAGCACAGGCGGCTTGTAAGACCGAGGGTGTATAGAACTTGCATGTCTTGTCTGCAGATGCGCAGGAGACAGTGTCGCCGACACCTCCATATGTCCTGGGATCTGATGACTCACATTTGCCACATTCTCCAGGAATTGGCACCATGGGGTCTGGCAGGACATCCATTGACACTGACTCTTAAAGTAACAGCCACATGAATGCTTCCAGGGCTCCACTAGGGACCACCATGGGATCTCTCAATTGTCCACTCACAAATGCCTACATGAGGTCACAGACCCCCTTTTTGCCAAGGCCCACAATTACATCAACTTTGACAGAGATCAAGCATGCCAGGACGCTAGAGTACTGGGCTTTGCTGAAATTTCCAGATTCCCACAGGTGCAGGGTACCATCGACTGCACTCATGTAGCTATAAAATCTCGCTGGAAAATCTCCCTGCGCCCACAAGAGACTGATCCTGCAGGTTTGCACCAGATACCCAGGAAGCATCCACAACTCACATCTTAAGTAGATTGCAAATCCTGGACATCTTCAAGGGAGCACACAGGATCCAAGGCTGGTTCCTTAGTGACAAAGGGTACCGCAAAGGACATGGCAGATGACGCCCATGTGGTGGCCACAGAATCCTGCAGAGAGAAGGTACAATGATGTTCATGCTGCTACCCGAGCACACCATAGCGATCCTAAAGATGCGATTCTGATGTCTGGACAGATCTGGTGGAGCACCCCAGTACAGTCTCCAGAGGGTCTCATGGATCATCATGGTTTGCTGCATGCTGCAAAACCTGGCACTGAAAAGAGAGGAGGACTTGCCAGATGCCAACATGGAGGAGTTGCACGTCTCTTCTGATGAGGGGGACATCGAAGGGGATGAGGGCATTGAGTTCGAGGAAGCCAAGGCTGCAGGGGAAGAGGCCATGGCACGGGCCAGACAAGGCAGGCAAGCGCATGAGGCCCTCATTGCCACAAGGTTTCAAGGAGGATGATGAGTTGCAGTGAGTATCCTCTTGGACAAGAGCCCTCCATCATGGGTCAACATGAGCACCAGCGTTGCTATTCCTCTCATTTCAACCGTGCACTTCAATATGCAAGTGAATAGTTACACATCAGCCTCAAATTGTCCTGATGCTTTGAAGGATGATGAAGCCTCAGGAACGTGTCCTTGCTGAGATGAGGTGCTAATTGGAGGAGGGTGTCCCGGCATCAGATGTCAGAAGGTGCTACCTCTTTGAGTGTATCTCCAGCATCCCAGTCGCAGTGGCAGCCTACAAGAGCCAGGAGCTGTCCCACTATCCCCGGTGGGCTCGTAGCTGTATGCCTTCAATCTGACAAAGCTCCTCAAGGAAATCTATCATCAGCAATGGGACAACACATTCTATGTTACATCGATGGTGAAGCTGATAGGTCACACTTGGACCAAGGCATCCGAGGATGTTCCTCAGGTGCGCATCTGTTCTGAGATGACTCAATCCTCTGTGTCACCTTCTTCTCTATCACATTAACATCTGGCACTCTCAGTTAGGGATGCTGGCCTGCTTTTACCCTCAGCTTACTATACATGTGGACCACCTGAGGATGATGATGTTCAACCACTTGCATGACAGACATTAAAATGCTTCCTCTTTAAGACACACATTGCACCCTCATGGTCCTTGTAAACTCCAAAATGCTCAGACACCATGAGGCCCTCAAGGTGATGAGTCGTTGCTAATAAAGAGCAGATTTCAGCTTCAGTACATCCTCGCTCCTATCCCATTGCTACCTTCAACGTTGTCTAAAGCTACAATGTGCACTTCCAGAGCATGCTCAAAGGCTCTACTGATCACCAACAATCACCATTGGCAATTAGCATCACACGTATTGGTGAGTGTTTAGGTGATGGGACGCACAGCGCTGCATCTCAACATTGGCCTGGATTTTACACTTCTCTGCAGGTGGGTTTTTAGGTGGGGGGAGAGGGCGTGAAATTGAAGGAACGGGATTCCCTCTGGGTTCCCACCCACCCCAACCATGCCATGATTTTAAGCTGGGGCGGGCAAGGCCTCGGACGAGAAGTATACCCTTGCCCCAATTGAGGACCTTGAGTAACCAATTATTGACCAGTTAAGGGCCGTTTCCCACCCAGCCCCAATTTTTAGGCTGGCGAGAGGATTTACCTGGCATCAGGGAGGCTCGAAAATCAACAGACTTGGGTCTGAGGCATGAAGAGAGGGGCGGGTCCATCAGAAGCCCCCTTCTGAAGTTGTGCACCTCCACACTTAAGGTCTGGTGACATCCAAACCTCCCTCCCCTGAGACCCAAATCACCCCCTTCGCGCTCCACCCCAGGCCTTCCCTACCCTCCACACCCTGGGACCTTTTAAACTTACCTGGGCGTCCGGTGCCTGGACTGAATCTCAAGCGTGCTCATGCAATTCCTCTTCTGTCCACTGCAGTGTTGTTGCTGCAGGGAATGGAGAGCTGCCAACCAACCAGATTGGCCAGCAGCTCTCTAAGGCGGTGCTTCCTGCCCAGTGAGGGGTGGAAGTCACACCTCAGCCACTTAATGCTCACTCGAGCATGAAATGGCTCCGGGGCATTCGGAGTCAGCGGGGAACCTCTTCGGATAACGGGAAGCGAGACCCCGCCATCCGAAAACTTCAGGCCATTGTGATGAGAGCCTTTTGACCGCAATACAGACAATTACAGGTTGAGAAACGCTCAAGGTTGTTCGTTCGAGCGCCGGGACAATAACGTGGCTGAGCGGGGCCGAGCTTCGTCACCTTGAGGTGACAAGGTGCTCCCTTGAGCATCAGCTTAGCAAATGTACACTCGGAAAGTCAGAAATGTGGTTGGCTGACAGCAGCGCACACGAGCTTTGAAAATGGGCTCATAGCATGAAAACCCTGCCGGATAACAGAGAGCACATGGAGCGGCACAATTTATGACCCTTCCCCATCTGTTAACACATCTTTCCTTGTACACTACACCTCACCTTTCAAGAATGCAGACGAGATAGGAGAACACCTCTGCCTCAATCTTACACAGCCAAGAATTAACATGACATGATCCTGCAAAGCATGTGAACAAAGTTCGTTCCACAAGCACACTTAACATTAAGGTCAAGACATCACTGATGTCGAGAATGATCTGGAAAGGGCCACACACTGTGGTCATATGGAAGCACACCACATTGAGGAGAGGCCCATGATAACGACACCTGTGATAAGTGGGGGGAGGGACCATGGTAACACCTGATTGACAGCAACACAGCTCATTGTAAAAATGAAGCATACACAACAGGAGATGTGAAATGGGTGCGATTCTATTTACAGTTGTGAACATTACAAACATGTTGTGAACACCCTTGCCACCATTGTTCTCCTAAATTCTTTTGCTTTCCTAACCTACCGCTACATCTGGATGCATCCCCGACATCCACAGCGGAGGTGGAGGCAGCCTGGAGACTGCCACGCCCTGTTCCCTGTGATGCCTTTGGCGGGCGTCTCTGGAGGTCCGATACCTGATGGGCCCCGGTCTGCTTTGAGTCTCCTGCTATAGGGTAGGTGGACCCTCCTCAGCCTTTGGAGCTGGAGGCGATGGGGTCATAGGAAGAGGGGATTGGGATCAGCCGGAGAGTCCCGGGTGGATCGCCCAGGGGTGTCCAGCTGCTGGTCTTCCTTCCTATGGGTGCCTGAGGACCCCTGGCTGACTCCTACAGGAGTGAGATCAAGGTGCCCCACACTGCCCCTCTCACGTTAGCACGGTTGGAGGCCAACTGTGGCATCAACGATGGAGTTCAGCCCATGCAGCAGTGCAGGACCAATGTCCTGGAGCCATCTTATCAGTGTTGATCTCAGTGCATCGGCATGCTGGTGCTATCATCTCAGACTGAAGGAGGATGAACTCCTCCATTGTCATTGAAATCTGAGGAATGCAGCTGACACCCCGTCCTGATGTTCCCGTGATTGTCGCTGCAGCTCCAGGAACTGATTTAGGACAGAGTCCTGAGGCTCGTCACCAGACTCAGACTCAGCAGAATCGTGCCCTCCAGTAGGCCTCCAGGTGCTGGCAACCTCAGATACTCCTGCCTGCTGTGGAGCAGATTGTGACCACGAGGCTACTCTAGAACTAGATCCCACCAAGGTGTATGTCTCTGTGCTGCTGGAGGGTGTGGGTGAGCGCTGTGATGGGTCTTCAAAGGTGCTGTCCCCAGGTTCCTCATCTGAGGTGTTGTCGGGGCTCGAGCTAAGGGCCTGGCTGGCTGGGCACTATGAAAGAGAGCTGAGATAATTAGTGCATGGCAGGCAACTCTAAAACAGGGCAATACACTCACAGTATGATTGTCTGAGGGATGAGCTCATGCAAGATTTCCACGTGGGTGTGCGCCGCAAACCTCACTGTTGCCGTAGGCACAATCCACGTCCTCTCTGGCCAGCTCGATGGCTCTGTTCTCAAAACTAGTGAGGGCCTTGAGTTCCAGCATGGGACCTCCCCTTGCGATTGTGTGCAAGCTGGTCCTGCATAAGGACAGATGCAGAGTGTCAGCAGGACACATGCCAGGGCAGATAGTGAGGATGCCTGCCGTCTGTGGGTAGCGAGAGCATCCATGGACAGGATGAGAACACGACCTGCAGAGGATATGAGGCCAGATGGATATGCAAAGGTGTGTGTGAGAGGGAGTGAGTGGTGATGTCGTGTTGAGATGCCACTGAATGTGTGATGGTTTGGTAAGCATATCAGTTAAGAGTGATGAGATGGTTGCCTTACCCTGATGGAATGGATGAGATCATTCAGCCTCTTTCTGCACAGGGCAGCTGACCTCTTCTGTGCTGCATTGGCACTGATCACCGTTGCCGCTGCCTGCCAAGCCAGAGTGTTGAGGTTGGCGGAACTCCTTCGACCATCACGGGGGTAGAGGATATCGCGGTGGGCCTCAACTGCATCCAGCAGGCATTCCAGTGAGGCGTCACATGAATTTTGGGGTATCATGTTTCTTTCCTTTGGGAGACATGTCTCTCGTGGAACAGCCCCGGGCTGCAGACATTAAAAAAGCTGTGCGTGGGTGCCATTTAAATATGGTGCCCAGAGTGAGGGAGCAGTGAACTCATGGAGTGGTGGACAAATCAGAGACCGCCATCCCAAAATCCAGCATGTTTCCTGGGCATGCACAATTAATGCAGCAAGAAGCGGGTGATATGCAGTGCAAACCTACCATTGCGGCTGGTGAATAAAAAGCCACTTTTCATGCCCGCCGTTGCCCTTCGTACACTGGGGGAAAATCCCGCCCAGAATCTTCTTTGAGTACTGAACCAAAACCACAGTCCAAAACCTGACTCTACACCACAACCTGAAAGATCAGGAAGGCTTAGTAAACCAGTTGCTAGACTTGATTTGTACATGTAGTTCAAAAGAAAGAAACAAAAATACCTTTCTTTTAAAAGAGGAAACCAGTGTAATGTATTTATACAAATAAGCATATGCATTGTGCAATGACGCAATCAACACTCACAAGAGCTGGCCATTCTTGGTGCCTTGTCTTCTTTGTTAGTGTCACCCAATATGTTTTTTCATTAATCCAGCTTAATGTTTGGAGCCACCTCGAAGGCCTGCAAACAAGAGCAATGAGTGGAAAATCCCAACAATAAGTAATTCACCTGAGGTGGCACAGCTGGGCCTGCTTCCAGTGTAATATTTTTAATTAGCTCAAAAGATCAAGTTGCACTGGATGCAATTTGTCTTAAAATGTCATGTTCTTTTGTTTGGGGTAGGCCGATATTAAGTTAGTTGTGCCAAATAAATCAGAGCAATTGAGCTGACACTCCTAGCCACACTTTGCCTGTTGCAAGGGCCTTAACCCACATTGTTGGAGTCACGAATTGATGGAGTCGATGTAAATGCCCTTGAAGGGCGGATAAGGTCTGTACAACTGTGATGATCTGAAGTTTTTTTAAATCTCCTGCTTTTTAATTGTGAGAAAAAAAAACAGGCTGAAGCTGTCAGTGAGAGTTCAAAAAGCACTGCTGTATTGCTTTGATTGACAGGCCATCTGGTGTGGGTTTAAAAAAATTACCATCTGGTTGTGCAGCTTCAATAGACATCTTTGTTGGTGTTTCCCCTAGGGCTACTATTATGTCATTATGAATGATTAGCTGAGTTTGAAAAATTAAATGATCTCAGCAGGGCTCTGAGTTCATATTTGATTGACAGTTTATCGAGGTTATTAAAGGATTAGCTGTCTTAAATGTGAGGTCTGAATAGAAGTTTGCTTTTGTTTTACAAGAGATAAACCACTTGAGGGGATTTAAAAGCTTTGAATGGTTTTCTTGAATGAAAGTCTTTTTTTAACGATCAAATGTGTAGGAGTGAGAGTTGTATTAGATTGTTATAAGTTTTCTTTCACCTCCACTTGGCTTCTGAGGTCTGCCCATGGTGCACACTGGGTTAATGGCCCTGGAGGCAGCATGACAAGAAATAGGGGTGGTTTGGGAGTGTGAATTGGCATGGAGGTGGCATGTGATTATGGGGGACATGGGTGGGTGGGGTAAGGGGGTGAGGGCTAGGGTACCTAACAATATCTAAAACAACAGGGACAAGGTTGCAGAGAACAGAGGTGAGCCTTCTGAGCTCACCCTTGTCCGTGGCTGCTGAGGACATGCTTCCAGGGTCGGCGGCTCAACTCGATCCCTCTCCCGCCTCCAAGGAGCAAAAACTGGGTCTAACTATGCCCTTTATATTGAGGCATGTCTGCTGGGAGATATCCCCACTCGAGCTCCCCGCCTTGGTAGCGAAAATCCAGCCTCTGCCTTGCAGACAGCTTTTGTAGAGCACTGCACCTCTCATAGTATATGGCTGTTAATTATTTACAAGTACATATCTGAAAACTATGAACAAAGAACCAGAGCTGGCAGTGATTTGTATTCCTTTAATTATAATATAAATTGCTATCTGATTGCTATTCTGTAATAGTAGGAAAAGAGTCACCTCTGCAGATAAATGTGCCCTTTTTAGCCTCTCATTGATGTCGGGCATGGCACATCATATGGTTTACAAAGCGATGTTGTAAAGGGAAAACCATCATGAAAATATATCTGACAAACCTTTTCTCATTTGTATGTACAAAATGTCTAACGGTGAAAACATCTCTAAACACCACTACCAGAATAAGACAAGGCTTTTTTGACATTTGTCCTTGCCCAACTGAAGAAAAATGTTTGCATGAAGATGGCAAGTTAGATTTTCAGCTTCCACACGAAACTGACACACAGTTTACACAGCATCCATGCTGCCGACATGGTGTTGGCCTCAGGGTGGCCCGCTGCAGCTCACCATCATTGGGAGGGCAAGGAATCGGCTAGCTCCCACACAGGTCAGGTCTGCTGGGAACGTGAGTCAGGTGGTGAGGCAGCAGTCTATGGATTATTTGTGGGCCTAAGAGGAACACTCCTGCTCTTCTTGGCCCCAGGAAACCAAGCTATGTTACCTGGGTTGTTTGTGAGCAGCCTCCCATGGTACCTTTAAAGACCGCACATTAAGCTGCTTACTGCCTGGTACAAATGGGTGCAGCATGCATAGCATAGGCTCTGTCAATTTATATCCAGGATTGTAAGCGATGTAGGATCCCAGTTTTCATACTTAAGCAGCAGTTGCCAACTTCAGAAAGATCTGTGATTTGTGCATAAAATATTTTTATGTCTGTGGCATTACAAAAGGCCTACCAACATGTATATTACTTTATAATAAATGCTGTTTTGACAGAATTACTCTTGTACTGTTAGTCACGCAATTGCTCCTCAATTGGGACTCCACCGTATTGGAAGAGACACTCCAAGACGTCCCACACACCCTGTGGAGGATTCCCTCAGCGATCCACCAACCTTCAATGAGCTTAAGCGGGCCATCCAACAGATGAAAACCAACAAGGCTTGTGGGCCAGACGGTGTACCCGCAGAGGTCTACCATGCTGGCAGCTATCAGCTCACCTCACGATTCCACCAGCTCTTCCTCTGCCGCTGGGACCAAAAGGACATCCCCTGTTCTCTCAAGAACGTGACAATCATTACTACCCACAAGAGATTGTGAAAGCTACAGGGGGATTTCCGTCCTGTCCATCACAAGTACGATCCTGATGAAATGGCAAAAAGGCTTCATGGTGCAAGGCCAAAGGGAGTGATGATGGGACAAGTAAAGAAACAAAAGATGTGTCTACAGGAGATGTGAATGGCAGGATCATGAATAGCTGTTGCCTGAAAGCAGAGGGAAATGTCTATTCTAATGAAAGGTCACAGATCTGAAATGTTAACTCTATTTCTCTCTCCATAGGTGCAGCCTGACCTGCTGTGTATTTCCAACATTTTCTGTTTTCATTTCAGATTTCCAGCGTCTGCAGTATTTTGCCTTTGTGTTACTGATTGGAGCCCACCCACAAAACTCAAAGGAGTCTGACCAAAGGAAATTAGTCAAGATCAGCAGTGGGTGGTGACAGTGGGCAAAGTGCCACCCTTCTAAGATATTGCCAGAAATCCCACATTGGAATATCTAATCCAAAATGCCTCTGTGTTAAATCCTGGCCTATTTATGCTGTTCACAAGGATAAAGGAAAAGCTAACTTGTAGTGTCAATAAATATTAGATAGACCTTCCTTTTGACACTGCAATCGCATCAGCATTTTATAATTCCCAAAGTTCTTATATTAATGAGCTTATCAAGTAACAATGGATACGGTCGATGCACCAGTGATTTATTCACCCACTGCTCTGAAAATGTAACGTACTTCACACAGGGCACAGTAATACATTAGCAAGGATATAGGTGCATTAATGTTTATCAGACAGTTAAATCCTCTGTTTGACTTAGAAAAGATTTCAGTCAACCAGTTAATCCTCTGTTACATCCTAGTTTTAGAAATCTTTCACCTAAGGAGTTCAGTATTCAATATCTTTGATGAAAAACTGCATTACAATTCTTATATGAAAAATTTCAATCAAGCAAACTGAGAAGGGAAACAACCTAGCGATTCTAACAGCTGCTAAGATTCATAACATAGCAAAAAAAGACGAGCTTTTATCAGGTCATGAAATAGAAGTGGATTTATGGTAAGTTAAAGGAACTTAACAGCAGGTAAATGTAGTTACTGACTGAAAAAAGAAGTTTCATCTGCAGTTTTGTTCATTGTTGAAGCAAAAGGTACACCTGCAGCAACTGGAATTAGGTGGCATTAATAACCAATGTAGATAAATGGATTTAAATTATTCATGCTTGGAATTGAGAGTCCTACGCATGCTTCAGGACTTATCCATGATGTTTGACTGCCCAGGACAGAGCAGAAGCCATTCCTATTCAGTATTACTACTTCTATAATCAGCTTAATCATATGTGTTCTGGGGAAATCAGAAACCATGCGAAGAATATTGTGCCCTCTTCCCCTGCTCCTCTGCAGGCATTATAAATTTAATGAATTCCCCAACCCTACGAAAGGGCCATCAGTTTCCTGCTCTTACTTCCCCTTAACTATTGGTGCACAAGTGCTCTGTGGAGGCCGGGAAAACCAAGACCTGGAGGGCATAGTCATCTTCAGCTCTATTAACGAGGCTTTGTAACATGGAAATTCAGGTTTTAAAATCCTCATAGACAAAGTTATAGTTAGCCAATGGCCTCTATTGGAAAACCAGGCTGTCAGTCAGACAGCTCCTTCTCCTTGATCGTCAGTCAAGGTTCATGTGTTGCCTAGGCTAAGTAAGGCGGGGGGACATCATGCAGAGCTGTCGGAAGCCCTCAACAGAATAGCGCATGAGTTGGAGGAGTGCATCTGCCTGCTCTCTGATGAAATGGTGCCCACATGTGCGCCTATGGATGTCTCCATGGGAAGGGTGGAGGATGCCATGGAGATCCAGGTCCAGCAGAACCCAGAGATGCACGCAGACCTGCACTCCATCGTGGTAGCCAAGGGTGAGTTCCTGCAGTGGCAATGTGAGGGGGAATAGGGCACCTCGACGTTCCTCCAGGTGCTCTTTCTGCTCAATGAGTCAGGCTGGGCCCCTTGGGCACCCGAAGGGATGAGCAGCTGGATACCCTGGGTCCTCCAGACAGGAATCTCAAAGGCTGTCTGCTCCCTTCAAGTCATCTTTGCCTGTGACCTCCCTTAAAAAGCCTTCTGTCACCACAGAGGGAGCAGCTGCCCCACAGGAGGACAGCCAAGGCAAGCTGGGGCCCACAAGACCTCGGCTCTCCAGAGGACACACACCAAAGTCATCAGAGGCAACAGGGCCAACCACTGCACAAGCTGTCTCCACCCCTGCTGTGGGTGTCAGGGTAGCACCGAGAAGAAGTGGTAGGCCTAGAAAAGTTAAGAAATTCTGATCTCAAGTGGTTGCACAGGTGAAGACATTTTGTCACTTTATTCAGTGAAAGTAAATATATTTTCAGATTATAATGTGTAATGTTGTCTTTCAGCTTCATTTACAGGCTTCGTGAGTGCACCCCCTCCAGCACCTCAGTAGCAGTTCAGCTGCATGCAGCCGGACCACAAGTGATTCTGGAGCGAGGAGTATGTGTGTGGCAGACACCTTCCAGAGCCTCTTGCAAGCACTCTCCCATGCACGCGGAGCCTTCATCCATCACACTCATCTCAATGTCCTGAGCATTTTCAATGTTGCCTGTTGAGGTTCTCTTTCAGTTGTCCATCTGAGCTGACCTATATCTCCGCCCACGCACCGGCTGCACTCCCACACAGCACCTATGCCCATCCAACAGAAGGCTCCGCTCACTTTCGAATTGTAAAACATGGTTGCAGTCAAGTTTCTCTTAAGCTCCCCCTTTCTTCCTGCTGCCCAACTCCTCCATGTCTTTCCCCATTCACAGCCGACCCTCCAGTATCGCCTATACAGGTGAATGTGCACATTCCCTAACTTCCTGTAAATCCCACCTCCATCCACATTGATCTCTCCGACCTCTTCCTTCCCACCCGACGGGGCTGTGATTGCCTCCGTGTCCCCACCAACCACCCTCTCCGCTGCTTCTACCAATACCAATGCACCATCACCCTCCCACCCTACCGGCTCCATATGCTTGCTCTCACACTCACCATTCTCCGCTACCATGCTCACCCTGGGTTCACTCCCAGGAGGCAGTCATTGACTCCACAGATCCTTACCATGCATGTTCACCTCGACATTCCACCCCTCCTTACTCCTTTCTCCACCGTTACTCCCTCCTCCACCCTTAATCCCTCCTCCACCCTTACTGTCAACCCCACTGCATACCTTTCTCCCTCCAAACTCCCTTTCTTACACTTTCCTCCCCCCTTAAACCTAACTCAGCATTTGCAGCATCCTCCCCATTAAACCCTCCTCACCCCCGTACTCCCTCCTCCCCCCTGTGGACACCCTCCTTCTCCCTGCCAACCTCATCCCCCTGATACCTTCATCCCCACACTCCCAACCTCACTCCCTGACACCTTTGTTCACTGCCCCATATCTTAACTCCCAACACCTCCACACCCTTGCCTCAATCTCACCTCCCCCACTGACACTTTTAATCCCTTCCTCCAATCTTAACCCCACCCACCCCCGGTACACCTTCCTCTCCCCTCTCACCTTCGCTGATCATCCTTACCAGACCTTGGCGAAGTCCATGAAGTTTTGAAGTGGGTGTGAAGCATTAATGGAGACCATGGAAGATGGTGCTAGCCCATGGCGAAGTCTGTGAAGGTTCGAAGCCTCAGCAAAGTTGAGGCTGTTGCGCGGAGACCTCCCACCTTCCAACAGCTGCTTCGCGGCGGGGCCATGTGCATGAGGATCCACCCAGCATGCAATGCACGTGTTCCTCCAGGGTCCCGTAGCTGTAGGGCTCCAGCATCATCTTCTCCTCGGATATCTGCGATCTGAGCAAGGCCCTCAAGGTAAGTCCGGACTTCTCTTCATCACGCTTGTCCAGACGTGTTCTGGGCTCTTTAAGAACTAGGATTTGATTTCTAGTTTAAAAAAGCTGGATTCCAGTAATTGATCATGGGGCCAGGTTGCCTGGGAGGTGAACAATAGAGATGAACACTAATAGGGGTGAGTAGGTTCCTAGGGGTGGTTCTCGGTTCAAACAGTTTAGTTTGAGAACAAGTTTGAATGAAGGAAACATCTCTTTCAGTAGAATTCTGTTGAAATGCTGCTTTTTGGCAAGAAGAGTTAAAACTCTTGTTAATTGAATGACTCGATTAACAGTAAATTGTATTTCTGGAATAGCCAAGCTGAGGGGAAAGAGAGAGCTTTTTAAATACAAAACTCCACAGTTAAAGAACATTAGAACCAGCAGAGGTCTTACCCGAGGAGGCTACACTTAAGATGACAGAGACGCCTATGTTGAAGTGGGGATTGGCAACCTTAGGATGGCTGCAGGAGATCTGAAAGGACACTCTTGCCAGAAGTAAATGTCGGGCCCAAAAAAATCTCAGCCCGTCTACGAATTGTTGACATAGTACGCAGTCCAAATGGTTAATCATTGCTAACTATCTGACTTGAGGGTTTTGAGGTATCAGTCTAATGGGTGTAGAAGGAAAGTGGAGTTAAGACATTTGGTTTAAGGAGTGTAAGTAATTGTGTTTATTACTTGTTTATTATCTTTAATACAACTAACTATTTAAGATAGAGTGTAATTATAATTAATGGCCTTTGATTTTTGTGTAATGAAATTATTTTGTTTAATCTTGTAGCTTCATCCCTTTTAGTAAATAATTGGGTTTTTGGATTCCAAAAATAAAAAAAAACATGTTACTGGTTTCTACCAAGATCATAACAAACTGCCTCAAGTGACAAAGGTGCCTAACTGCCTAATAATCTGGGTGTATTTTGAGCAGAGCCTCTGAACAAGTGCAAATGTGTTGATAGGTGGCATGGTCATTTTGTGGGCAAGGATATGTCCAGATGAGGAGTTCTTTGCGTGAATGTTTGGATGTAAATAAGTTATGTGTATAACTCACTTATTATCAAAGTTATTCAATCTTTTAAACTGCATATTTCATTTGTGCCCCAATTTCATTCATTTCTGAGAACAAATACAAAGGAAATTCAAGTCTGCTGTGCCTAAAGTGCATATATGACTTATAACTGGAAGAAGATGGCAACAGCCAGTTAACTTTCCATCTACTTGGAATAACTCCAGTTCTCCATTATCTTCCATTCACCTGAACACACCACCCCCAACAACAAAGCCACTGATCCATCAAAACAAGGCCACCGATGCAGAGGGATAGTACCGGGAGCGGGGGCTCCCTACGGTGAGAGTTCCAACTTCCCGATCCTAAAGGTATGTTTGGAGGCTGGTACACCATGAGGCAAACCAGCCTCCAGTACAGTGCAGGTGGGTCCCACTGGCTTCCAGGCCAGGGAAGCGCTCAGACCCTTAGAGGTGAACGTCAAAGAAAATAAATTTGATCAGGGGACATTTTTGATTTCTCTGTGTGGAGGTGTGCCCTCCAATGGAAAACATGAGTCACAGTTTCCAGCAGTATGGGGCTGGCAGGTGCTTGAGGTGTGCTCACAGTGGTGTGGATGTCAATCAGCCACTGCAAGTGCCAGCAGTATCAGTGTTGGTGGGCATTTTCAGGATCACGGCCTCAGGACTTTTGCACCATAGTTGTTTAATATTAAATATGGAAACAACATCATACAGCGATTTAGTATCCTTTGCATAACTTAAAAGACGTGCCCTCATTTGAACCAATTAAGTTATTGTATATTGCACTCCAAATTTTATTATTTCATTACGTCATTTACTCTACAACACAATTTACAAAGAAACCATTTCAAGCACTCTCCCTACAATGTATTTGCTCATAACAGCATACTTAATCGCGGCTTCCAAAAATAAAATAGTTCGGGTTTTACATGATATTCTACTATTTATATCAGTGTCACAACTCAGTTAACCTTTTCTTTAGTTTGTCGCTATGTCCCTTTCAATTACGCAGAAGCAGGTTACCTAATGAAGGGCTAGATAGAAATGTGGTCCTTAAATTTTTAAAGATTTGATTACTTCATTAAAATGAGCTCCAAACTGTCTTTGGCTTTTTCCTGTCCTTCTATATATTTTGCTGAACATGAAGGTTAATTGATTCATTGAATTGTGCAAACTTTACATCTCTGCAACATTAATGAAAGATTCATACAAATGTCCACAGGAGTCAATACTGGCACTGATTACTGAGTTCCACGTGCCCATCTGCAATAGCTCCCCTGAGTGCACTAAAACCATGTTTAAACTAATTGAGGCCTTCTGCTTCAATTCATATTCCAGAACCTGAGTTGCACAATTCTGTTCCCACCAGCACAAACATTGTTTGATATGAGTGATCCTTTCTGAATGCTGGGCTTACAGTCCTGTAAATCTATTTTTCTCATAGGAACTAGCAATTGAAGCAAAACTGCAATATTTCAATATTGAAAAGTAGTTTACTCATAAATATATGAGAGACAGATGATTATAGTGGTCTATTAGGCATTCTATAACACTGATTTGTCTTTTGAAGACCCAAGTTATGTTAGACGGCAGCAAGAGACAACCTCTAATAATAGATTCTACCATTTTTGATCTGCCATTTGGTATACACATACCCAGCATAAAACTGTCCATAATTTAATAGTATCAGATCAAAAAATTGACTTGTGAATTAAAAACATCAATGGGTGCACAAAAGGATATTTATGTAGGGCTGAGGCTGTTATGGTGCATCATTAGTGGTTTGCCTCAATTCTGGAGTTCCCAGTTATTAATCAGTGCAAATAGAAATTCCATTCTTTGATGATAAGTAATTTCTTATAGAAGCTTTTAGGTATGTCTAGATTCATTTAAGGCAATTGGATATCTCCCTTTATTACAGTCCCATCCGTTTTATATATATATGTATGTTTCTTTTTCATCGGAATACCAACTCACAAAAAACTGCTGCATTCATATTTTCAATCATTATGTAATATTAAGGTAAAATTATACCTTTAGTCAGTTGCCTCTGAGGTGTAGAAATTCAAACAAACTGCAAGCAAAATTTGAGATATTTATGTGACTAGACTCCATTAACAGTGGGTCACATAATGGGAAATTCCTGGTATAGAGCTGTGCCCAAAGGGAGCACAGGTCATAGGATTGGGGACACAGTGCTGTATCCACAGTCTCTTTAAGCATGGATTCCCACTTGGAAGACAGGATCAGTACACTTGTGCAACAGGCTTTACTGTTTTTCAAAATCTGGGTGGAGTAAAGCCACCTTATTGCTGACAAGAAGTGGTTAAAATATCTTGCAATTTGGAGAAGTTATGATCCTGCAAAATGTCCACAAAGCTTAGACTTATGATGCCCCAAACTGTTACAAGCTCATTGCTACATCACTGCAGTATCATCCCCAGCTTTACCTAGATGATTCTTTAAATATGCAGAAAATAATCACTTTGGATACAAATTACCTGCTGTCCCTCAGGCAGAATACCAAACAACATTTATACACAGTGCAGGGAACATTTAGAATTAGAATTATGGAAAGTTTAGATGTAAAATGGATTGCTTATTTTCAATGGCTCCATTAGAATGAATATAAGTTAAAAAGAGGAACAAATCAAAATAATTACATCTATTTTTC
Source organism: Cetorhinus maximus (assembly GCF_964194155.1). Lineage (NCBI taxonomy): Eukaryota > Metazoa > Chordata > Chondrichthyes > Lamniformes > Cetorhinidae > Cetorhinus > Cetorhinus maximus. The sequence continues at coordinate 95,789,442 of NC_135888.1, forward strand.
TACATGGAAATAAATCTTATGCAATTTGCATAAAAGCACACATGTTCAATACACACAAAAAACATTTCTGCAATTGGAAATGGCAAATATTGCATATGGTATATAAATCAAAGCAATAAAATGCTTAATAATTGATACCCCCCTGCCAACACATGTACACACACACACACACACACACACACACAATTACTGTGCAATTTTCCAAAGCAATTCACAATTAAATGAGACAATGACTGTTGCCCATAAAAGAAAATTCATGAATGGGTAGCTTCAACAGAGACGAAAATCACCTTCTAAACTTCATGCATTAAAGTATCTTCTGAAGGCACCTTTCAAAATGAATGCATACATATCTATCTCCGTATATATGTATGCATACTTATATTCCCACACATTTACAGACAGACACACACACACATTGGGTTAGCCCAAGCTACGATTCTGCATCACTGCTCGCTCATTAGGATTATAGGTTAGATTTATTTTAAACTCATAAGAAAATTGGGGAGTCAAGTGTGGTGATCTTACAATGTAGCAACATATTTTTAGTCATTGAATTGCCAAGCTGACAAGACTGTAGCAACAGCTTTTCATAAACGAAAAGCATTGCTGTTATTACAGGTTTTCCAAAATACCCTTACAATCAGCACAGATAGAAGAATGATTTTAGCTGTGAATTTCAAGAGATAAAGGATTGCATTCTATCCTTCTTCCTGTCGAGTCCAGTTTTAAACAGAACAATTCAAAATTATTCAGTTTGACCCTTCTACAAATTGTATGCAGGCAGCATATTAAACTGAATAATAATAAACCAATACCATTTTTTCAAGCAAACAAAGTCAAGGCCAGATATTTTTCAGATGACACACGTTACTGAATGGGCATTTCACACAGAATAAAATGGTGAATACGATTTACCATATGCTAAGTTGATACCAGTTAAAGCCTCTTTTAAAAGGGACATCAATTAGTATGTCATAGGAAAATAGCACAAGTTTGGATTCATACAGCACTTATAGTATAGTAATGGAGCTTCACCTGCTAGAATATCATCAAACACTGAACCACATACAGGGGAGCTAGGGCAGACAATCTAAAGCTTGGTCAAAGAGGTAGGTTTCAAGAAGCATCTTAAATAAGGAGAGAGAGAGAGAGAGGCCAAGAAGCATAGGGGGGAATTTCAGAGCTTAGGCCCAAACGTCTGAAGGTATGGCCCACAAAGTTTGAGTGATTAAATCAGCGATACGCGCACAAAAGATACACGATTGGAGGAGCGCAGAGTTCTTAGAAGTTTGGAGGGCCAAAGGAGGCTTTAGAGATTGGAAGGGGGGAGGCAAAGGAAAGGTTTTAAAATATGGACAAGAACTTTAAAATTGAGATGTTATTGGACAGGCAGCCAATGCAGATCAGGGTGAACAAGACTTGGGCCAGGATTTTCCGGTCGGCGAGCGGGGGGGCGGGGCCCGCTCCCCGACGCAGGATAACATCGGGCGGAACTCCTGACATCACCGCGCCCCATTTAAATTTTCAGGTAGGTGGGGGCTCAGCAAAATCAGCTGTGTGCCTGCCGACCTGTCAATGGCCAATTGAGGCCACTGGCAGAGTCATTAAAGTAATAAATGGACCTGCCTGTCCAAACTTAAGGCTGGCAGGCAGGCCAGGAGTCCTGGCAGGCATTAGAAAAATCATGAAACCTCATCCAGGGGCGGGATGAGGTTTCATGTAGATTTTTAAAAATGTAATTATAGTGTATTTAAAAGTTATGGACAGTGTCACATGAGGGAACATGTCAGGGAATTTTTTTTCTCTATTCTTCAGATTTTTTATTGTACAGCCGATCTCCCTGAGGCAGCACTTAGCCTCAGGGAGATCAGTGCGCTCTTTTGTGTGCATGCACGAAAGAGCGCACTCTCGGCTCAGGGAATTCCCCCCCCCCAACCCGCAAAGGGAGCACATAGCGCTTCTGTACGGATGTCACGTTGGGCAGGCCTTAATTGGCCCACCATGTAAAATGGCGGCACGCCCCCAATCGGGGGCGCTGATGGGAGGCGCGCCTTTGCGCGCCCAATCTTAAACACCCCCCTCGACGGGGGAAAATTCTGCCCTTAGTGTGAATTAGAATACAGGCAGCACTACAGCAGTGACTGCACTTCAAAAAGCACTTCATTGGCTGTAAAGCGCTGTAAATTCCAATGATCATGAAAAGTACAATACAAATGCAAGTCTTTCTGTTGTAGGGTGACTGAGTTGTGCCAAGGAATGACCCAAAATTATTTCACAGATGAAATTTAGAGCCAGCAGATAGAGGAGCCTTTGGGTACCAGTCTAGGCTGGATTTAAATCCAAGTCTCTGAGATGAAATAGCAACTTAACATAATGGGCAGCGTTTTCCCCCTGTCGGGGGGGGTTGTGAGGGAGCAGGCGCGAGCAGGCAGGTTCCCGATTGGCACCCCCGATTGGAGGTGCGCCGCCATTTTATGTGGGCAGGCCAATTAAGACCCGCCTAGCGTGACATTTGCCAGGAAGCACTATGCGCTCCCTGTGCGGGCGAGGGGGGGGTGGTGGAATTCCCTGAGCAAAGTGCTGCCTCAGGGAAATCAGTGCTACTTTTAAAAAGATAATAAACGATGAGAAAAATGTTATTGGCGTGTCCGCTCATGCGGCACTGTCACATGAGCTGGGACATGTCAATTACTTTTATTAAAAATGTAACACAAATTTTAAATCCCTCATGAAACCTCAGCCCGCCCGTGGATGAGGCTTCATGTTTTTTTCTGAAGGCCGCCTGGGCTCTTCGCCTTCCCGCCAACCTTAAGGTTGGACGGGCAGGTCCATTAATCATTTTAATTACTTTTCAATAGGCCTTTGAAAGTTCAGCGGGCGCGCAGCCAACGTGGCCCGCCCACACAGGGAGCGCATAGCACTTCCTGGCAGACATCACGATGGGTAGGCCTTAAAAATCTTCCCATAGAATCACACTAATAAAAACACTACTTTCAGTGCTAGTGTAGAATCAGTTTTGTAAACTCTTAAAATAATAAATTGTAAACTATCAAAAAATGATCTTTTACGGTTGTGATTTTTCAGTAAAGAACCTAGGGAAGACCCAAGCCTGTATAAGCTTTGTCTGAGCACTAAAACAACCAACAATCATCAATTGGAAATCAATCATCAAGGACCTTTATTAGTTTGAATTAAGAGAGAAAAATTCTACACAAATGCAAGTGAAGGAAAAACTTGATAAGTACAAATGTTTTAAATGCAATACACCTGAGTAAGAGCTGTTACAAATACGAAATTTATAAGATTGTTATGTTTGGGACTGTCCCTTTAATTTAGGGTAAAATAGAGAGATGAAAGGGGTCGCGTGACTGGTTCTGAATTCTGCACAACAACAAGCTTGGGTGGCTTGGTTGTTAAAGGTTAAAGCAGGGCCCAGGTTGTTTTACTGCCCCCTGTATCAAGTGCTGCTGTAACAGTTTAGTCAGAAGGTCCTGCAGAAAATCCAGCTTGATACCCTAAGACTACTTTGAGGAGTAGACAATTTGGAAAGTACTTCATATTCTAAGATGTGATGTTGTTCATTTATGATATATAGGAATTATTGTACTGGGTAGCATAAACCTAGAAATAAATGCCTTGTCACAACCCCTTTCCAACCATCTTTGGAATAGTCAAGGTCATGAATGGTGGCGCCCATAGACCAGGGTAAACCTAATACCACTACAGCCTTTTTTTATTCATTTACAGGATGTGGGCATCGCTGGCTAGGCGGCAGTCATTAGTAACTACAATAATATGACATTATTATTTAGCATATTCATACATAAAGCTTAATGATACAGTTATGTTGAGAACAAAAGAATTTGAGGAAAAGGAAACTGACTCAGGACAGATGGCTCGCCCCGCTCACCCTGCTCATCGCCCAATTATTAATTTAAATATGGAACACAGGCTGCTGATTTCAGCGCCTGTCCAACCCCCATCGAAAACACTGGCAGGGGTACATAAAATCCAGTCCCGCAACAACACAGCAGTTGTTGAGTTTATAATATGACATAACAACAACAAAGTTGCGGTTATATTGTGACGCTGTCCTGATTTCGTTCAAGAACATTAGGAGATTGGCAGAGCTGCCAAAGGAACAGCATAAAAGGCCATTTTAGCCATTCATTCCATTGCCCTAGGGGATCACCTTAAAGGCTGCCTTGAATGTAGAAGAATGTCCTAAAGCAATTCACAGGGTTGTAAAGACAAAAATGGACATCAAACCCAAAGGAGATTTTAAGAAGCATGATCAAAAGCTTGATCAAATAGATAGGATTTGAAGAAGTTACTAAAGCAGGAAAAAGAAACGAAGAGATGGAAACGTTTAGGAAGAATAAATTTATTTTTAAATGGAGAGACTACAGAATGCTATGGTAAAGAGGGATCTTGGCGTCCTTATACATGAATCACAAAAAGTTAGCAAGCAGGTACAGTGAGTGATTAGGAAGACAAATAAAATGTTGGCCTTTATTGCAAGGGGGACGGAGTATAAAAGTAGGGAAGTCTTTTTACAACTGTACAGAGCATTGATGAGACCTCACCTGGAGTGCTGTTACAATTTTAGCCTCCTTACTTAAGGAGGGATACACTTGCTTTGGAAGCAGTTCAGAGAAGGTTCCTGGGATGAAGGAGCTGTCTTATGAGGGAAGGTTGAGCAGGTTGGGCCTATAGTCACTGGAGTTTAGAAGAATGAGAGGTGATCTTATTGAAGCACACAGGGCAGAATTTTCAATGCCCGCTGTCATTGGGCGTGTTCAGTGGCGTGAGTGGACAATATGGCGGGAAGGCCAAAAATTGGATCCTTGACATCACAAAACCAGTTTGCGATCTTCCACTCAGCCCGTCAATGGCAGGCCTCATTCCCCACCATCAGACATCGGGAACCTCATTGTAATACATCAGCATATCATTATAATGCCAACCTGCCGGACTCTCACACCTATCTGGGAACTGTTCTCTCTTCCCCCACCCATTTCTCCCCAGTAGACCCTGCCTGCTAGTTGCCTCTGTGCTGAAGCCAGCAGATTTTTGACAAATGCCAAGCCAACAAGCTGCAGTAGAGCACTGGTTAGGCATGTGCAGCCTACTGGTGCACTTTAAAACAGGTCTCCCAATGGTGGCTTTTGAACTGAGCCCAAACTGAAATCTCGCCCACTAGTTCTGCATGTGCAGCCAGTTATTCTGTATAAACAGAGGCAGGAAGTATAGGTTTTAAATCTGCACGGTAACTGTAAGTAAATCCTGAGTTTATATAAATTACAGAACTAAAAATTTATACTAGCTCCATTACTCACTGCTGAGAATCAATTTGCACTTGGGACCAAGCTATCCCTGTGAATTTATCCTCTCTTGGGACATTTTCAAGATTGGAGATAGATACCTTTGCGGAAAAGTGAAAAATAGTTTATATATTAATGCTAAAGTGCCATTAAAATAAATTCAAAAGTGGAATTTTAAATTAATTCTTAAGAGTGCACATGCCTATAGTAATAATCTGTTACACTGCAGGTGAATGTTTATTTATTGCACAAATCAACCAAAGCTAAATCACTCCCATTTACCAAAAACTTCCCCATTGAAAGCAACACCGAATACCACAGCAGCCTCTGGATCATCTTCTCTACAACAATTTTATTTCATCAGTCCCTATTGATGGTGCCAACTTAGATATTAGATCAAAAGGTACAACTGCGGTTTCTCAAATCCGAGCAGAACCGAAATAAAACCACTCTTCATGCTCACCCGGACCTAAGATCTATATTCATTATTTTCATTTTAAAAGAGTGATAGAGTCAATTTTGCACAGGACAAAGCTATTTGGCTCATCGAGCCCACACTGGCTGCTTTTTTTTTTAAATTGTAGTAAAACTGCTTGATCCATGATTTCAACAGTAACAATATAAAGCTGTTTATATATTATACAATGTATATTATATGTTACCCACAATTTAATTGCTTCAAGCAGGGAAGACATAGGCTGGAATTTTACTCTGAGCTGGGGTCCCCACCCTCTGCCCTAAATGTTGGAGTGAACTCTGCCAGATTACCCCACAGCCATTTAACGGCCGACGAGCCATTAATTGACTTGAGACTGGCGGGAGGGGGTGGTGGGGGAGGGTGTGCAAAATGCAGGGGTGGGGAAGACCTTGGGGAGGGGGGAATTCCAATGAGCCCAAGGGACTCATGAAGGAGGTATCCCATCCCACCCCCAACCTTTTCCCACCACTAGCCCGAGCAGTGAAAGCTGCCTGACTTCCACTTGGTGCCAGCCTCCTCCCACCATGAAAAATATTGTGCCATCACCGGAACAGGCCTTAAGTGGCCGTTAGTTGGAATTAGAGGACACATTTAGAAATTGGTTATCAATTAGCCCATAGAGGAAGCCTTATTGAGTATTTACTTGCAGAATTATTTTACATCATTAAATGCCGACGGAAGCTCTAGAATTAACTTCAGACAACATTATGCATATGCAAATGTAATTATTATTGGAAAATGGCATTTTGGTATCATTGAACAAAATGGAGATTAACTTCATAACAAAAATAAAATACAGCAGATTCTGAAAATCTGAAATAAAAACAGAAAATACTGAGAGAAACAGAGGGCAGAATTTTGAGCCCCAACTAGGGCTGGGAATGGAAGTGGCGGCTGCTAAAAATACCCCAGCCAGCAGTCATGCCAGTTCCCCAGCTACATCCCACATCTGGGCCATTTTGCGAGGGGTGCTGACAAGGCTCATTAAGACTTTCTGCCACAGTGCACCGAGGGGCTGGGAACTGTTGAGAGCCCCTCGGGCTATACAGCTCAAAATGAATGTATGCATTGAATATTAATTGTATTATAAATGTATTGAAGCACCTCAGAGTGCAACATGATGCATGTTGATAACTCCAATACCATTGTCTGATTGTCTGCATTGACCATATTGAAATGATTCATTGATTGTATTGATGCACCTTGTGTTACATGTGTAAAAGTTGAATCTGATTGTACTTTTGTGATGGTGATTTTGAAATGTTTTGGAATGTTCTTCCAGATATTTTATGAATAAAGTATATTTTTCAAAAAAAAAATTAAGACCTAATTGAGGCCAATTAAAGCGAGCTGACTGGGATTTTCCAGTTGCCTTTCAGGTCCCTGCAGGCGGTGGGGACCAGTTTAGGTGCCTTGAGGAGGCTTCCCGGTGGCAGACAGGGGAGGGGAGAGGGGGGTGAGGGTGGAGAGTGCTTCATGCAGGTCTAGAGGCCCTCACTGCCTGGCTGGGTGCAGGTCTGCAGGAACGGCTTCAGTCCACCCTACAATGGTGGCCAGGCTGCAAGACTCATTTTGTAATTTAATTTTATAAAAGTTGGAGTGATAGTGCCTCCATTTTGAAGCACCCTCTCCCGTACTTACCCCCTATTGCAGCCTGCTGTTCCTTTCAAGGTAGAGGGGATTCTAATTGGATCTGTATCTTCGAGGGTCTGCCTGGCATACTTAATTGAATGGAAGGTCTATTTCTAGGCCAATTAAGGGTGTGATCTCATGAAAATCCAGGTGGGTAACTGTTCCTCCCCCACTCCAGGACCCTGAAATGGCGCCGACCTCTGTTTCCTGCCCCTGGAAGGAAAATTCTACCCAGAGTTACTATTTTAGGTCTGTGACCTTTCATCAAAACTGTGCAAAATTATAAGTATAATAGGTTTTAAGCAAGTGAAACGGGGGAGGGGGTGAAGACAGAACAGAAAAGGTAAAGTCTGTGATAGACTGGAGGGCAGGGGAGATTAAATGATAAAAAGTTTCATGATACAAGACCAGAGGGAGTGGTAATGGGACAAGTGCAGAATCAAAAGATGTGTCTGGAGGAGGTGTGAATGGCAGAATCCTGAATAGCTGCCATCCAAAAGTAAGGTAAAGGAAGTGAGTGAGAAACATGAGACAAGGAAACCAAATGAGCAAAGAAAAATAAAATGAAATGGGGTCAGAGGTTACGATTTAAAGTTATTGAACTCAATCTGCGATTATCTTTATAAGCTATGTGAAATGAATTTGTTTCCTGAGTTAATAAACTGATGTTACTATGACTGTGAATAATTTCAAAGACAACCAAGAGTGGACACTCTGGCACACCAATGTCAACCAATGAGTTGAGGCAAAGTGGGATATCACAGCAGGAAACAATGGACAGAATTTTTTGTTTGGTGTGCGGGTGCGCGCATGACATGCTTGAGCGTGAAATAGCGAGTGATGACATTGGGCGAGCGTTCTGAAGTCATCGAGCACTCACGCGATATTTCAGTCGGTGGGATCGCATGAAAGTTGGCAGCACGCCCGCCAACAATTAAGAGGCCTATTAAGGCTAACGTTAATAAACGGTGATTTTTTGTTGCCCGTCCAACGTTACGGTTGGCGGGCGGGAAAATCGGTCAAGTGGCCTTTACCTTTTTGAGGAAACCTCATCCAAGGGCGGGATGCGGTTTCCAATATTAATTTTTAAAAAGTTTAAAATGTTTGCACAGAGTTTACAACTTGTATATGTTCCGGTGTCTGTTTCTGATGTGTGGGCATTTTTTGTGGATTTTAAAATCTGTTATTATTGGATTTGAATTCTTCAGCTCCCTGAGCTCTCTGCCTTCAGGGAGATTTCTGTGAGCAATGGCCCGCGTCCGCGCTGACTTCAGCGCTCGTCCTCCTCCTGCTCCCACCCCAGCAGCGCTGAGTCTTTCAATGCTGTTAACTGGCCAGCCAGTGTGAAATCGCGGTCAGGGGCCAATCACGGGAAGATGAGGTGCTGTTCTTCCAGTTTGCGTTGAGCTTCACTGGAACATTGCAGCAGGCCAAGGACGGACATGTGGGCATGAGAGCAGGGTGGTGTGTTGAAATGGCAAGCGACAGGGAGGTCTGGGTAATGCTTGCGGACAGACCGAAGGTGTTCCTCAAAGCAGTCACCCAGTCTGCGTTTGGTCTCTTCAATGTAGAGGAGGCCGCATTGGGAGCAGCGATTGCAGTAGACTAAAATGAGGGAAGTGCCAGTGAAGTGCTGCTTCACTTGAAAGGAGTGTTTGGGCCCTTGGACGGTGAGGAGGAGGTAAGTAAAGGTGTTGCACCTTCTGCGGTTGCATGGGAAGGTGCCGTGGAGGGGGTTGAGGTGTAGGGGGTGATGGAGGAGTGGACCAGGGTCTCCCGGAGGGAACGATCCCTGCGGAATGCCACCAGGGTGGGTGTGAAGGGAAGATGTGTTTGGTGGTGGCATCCTATCGACTCCCACAGCTACCTCAACTACAGCTCCTCACACCCCGCTTCCTTTAAGGACTCCATCTCATTCTCTCAGTTCCTTCGCCTCCGTCGCATCCGTTCTGATGATGTCACTTTCCAAAACAGTTCCTCTGACATGTCCTCCTTCTTCCTTAACCAAGGTTTTCCACCCACGTTGGTTGACAGGGCCCTCAACCGTATCCGGCCCATCTCCCACACATCCGCCCTCACGCCTTCCTCTCCCTCCCAGACCATGATAGGGTCCCCCTTGTCCTCACTTATCACCCCACCAGCCTCCGCATTCAAAGGATCATCCTCCGACATTTCCGCCAACTCCAGCGTGTTGCCACCACCAAACACATCTTCCCTTCAACCCCCCCGGCGGCATTCCGCAGGGATCGTTCCCTCCGGGACACCCAGGTCCGCTCCTCCATCACCCCCTACATCTCAAACCCCTCCCACGGCACCTTCCCATGCAACCGCAGAAGGAGCAACACCTGCCCCTTTACTTAACCCCTCCTCACCGTCCAAGGGCCCAAACACTCCTTTCAAGTGAAGCAGCATTTCACTTGCACTTCCCTCAATTTAGTCTACTGCATTCGTTGCTCCCAATGCGGTCTCCTCTACATTGGAGAGACCAAACGCAAACTGGGTGACCGCTTTGTGGAACACCTTCAGTCTGTCCATAAGCATGACCCAGACCTCCCTGTTGCTTACCATTTCAACCCACCACCCTGCTCTCATGCCCACATGTCCATCCTTGGCCTGCTGCAATGTTCCAGTGAAGCTCAATGCAAGCTGGAGGACCAGCACCTCATCTTCCGACTAGGCACTTTACAGCCTTCCGGACTTTACATTGAGTTCAACAACTTCAGGTCATGAATTGTCTCCTCCATCCCCACCCCCTTTCCGATTCCCCTTTTTCCAACAATTTATATTTTTTTAAGATATTTTTCTTTTCCCACCTATTTCCATTATTTTTAAATTTATTTCCATCCATTGTTTTATCTCCACCTTTTAGCCTATTTCGATCCCTTCCCCCCACCCCACCCCCACTAGGGCTATCTGTCACTTGCTCGTCCTGTTTTCTACCTTTAATGTCACCATTAGCACATTCCTTAGATAATATCACCACCGTCAACACCCCTTTGTCCTTTTGTCTGTGACACCTTTGGCAATCTCTTCTTTGCCTCCACCTATTACTGGCCCTCTAACCAGCTCCACCCCCCTCAACCAGCTTATATTTCACCTCATTTCTATTTTTCCTTAGTTCTGATGAAGAGTCATATGGACTCGAAATGTTAACTGTATTCCTCTCCGCAGATGCTGTCAGACCTGCTGAGTTTTTCCAGCTATTTTTGTTTTTGTTTCAGATTTCCAGCATCCGCATATTTTGCTTTTATCTAAGCATTTTTAGTAAATCTATTTAACCATTCTTTAAATCAGGTCCATTTTGATGTTCTTTTTAAACATATCTTCCCAGGCATAATTTTGTTCCAAATAATGAGCAAAATAATTTACACATAGCACAGCACACTGCAGTCAATTTTGTCAATTGGACAAACAACTGGCACAGTGTGCCACACATTCACCTATACTCATAGTGAAGAGTTGGCCTCTAACATAGGTGCTCATTTCAATCAGGCCAACAAAAGTGCCGGTATTAAATAGACAACCAGTAGGTCAACTATTGCAAAATGCTACTGACCACATTTCTGATGTTAAAAGCAAAAAACTGCGGATGCTGGAAATCCAAAACAAAAACAGAAACAGAAATACCTGGAAAAACTCAGCAGGTCTGGCAGCATCAGCAGAGGAGAGTACAGTTGACGTTTCGAGTCCTCATAACCCTTCAACAAAACTAAGTAAAAATAGGAAAGGAGTGAAATATAAGCTGGTTTAAGAGTGGGGGGCGGGGGGGGGGGGTTTGTTGGGACAAGCAGCCAGTAATAGGTGGAGATAACCAAAAGCTGTCACAGACAAAAGTACAAAGAGGTGTTGAAGGTGGTGATATTATCTAAAGGAATGTGCTAATTAAGAGTAGAAGACAGGACAGATAAGGTGCAGATAGCTCTAGTGGGGGTGGGGGAATACTAAAAGGTAGAAATAAACAATGGGTGGAAATACATTTAAAAATAATGGAAATAGGTTGGAAAAGAAAAATCTATATAAATTATTAGAAAAAACAAAAAGGAGGGGGAAGAAACGGGAGGGGGGTGGGGATGGAGGAGAGAGTTCAAGATCTAAAATTGTTGAACTCAATATTCAGTCCGGAAGGCTGTAAAGTGCCTAGTCAGAAGATGAGGTGCTGTTCCTCCAGTTTGCGTTGAGCTTCACTGGAACAATGCAGCAAGCCAAGAACAGACATGTGGGTAAGAGAGCAGGGTGCAGTGTTGAAATGGCAAGCGACAGGAAGGTCTGGGTATTGCTTGCGGACAGACCAAAGGTGTTCTGCAAAGCAGTCACCCAGTCTGCGTTTGGTCTCTCCAATGTAGAGGAAACCACATTGGGAGCAACGAATGCAGTAGACTAAGTTGAGGGAAGTGCAAGTGAAAAGCTGCTTCACTTGAAAGGAGTGTTTCTTTAAAAAATCTTATTCTTTTTAGAAAATAAGAGTTGTTTTCCTGCTATGGGACTATATTTTTCTTGTGTTTTGTGACTTTAAAGCATTTCAAATCTGCTATCTAGTGGATTGTTTCATATTAACATTTTGCAAACTGTCAATCTTAAAATATGCTTCTTGTGAAGCTTTGATGATGGATGAAAAGTCCTATTATGTATTTACTAAATGGTCTTGATTGCCTGATCTTGGGCAGTTTGATAGCTCTGGCAGTGATGCATCGGGCTTCGAGCCAGACCATTGTGCATTTGAATCACAAGCTGCACAGCTATTACAATGCCAGTCGCATCCATTAGTATATCCATCACCTTCATTTGCCATGACCGTCAATATACATCCCTGATGTCTGATGTATTTAGGGTACTTGAAGTTCCTGCCCTAGCTTTAATTTAATTACAACCATACCCTCACCTCCACCTTCGGTACCCTAATCCTCATTAAAACCATTACTCTTCCTCACCCTGGCTGTTTCCCCTGGTAATGCCCTCATCTGCCCTCCTTTAAGTCTAAGGGATACAGACGCGAAGAGTTATGGCTGACAACTGGTTCAGCCATTCACCGCCAGATCTGACTGGACCACTTAAAGCACCTGCAGAGAGGATAGCAGATTTGAAATGCTTTAAAGTCACAAAACACAAGAAGAAAAATATAGTCCCATAGCAGGAAAACAACCCTTATTTTCTAAAAAGAATAAGATTTTTTAAAGAAGTATTTAAGCAAAGATATCGGCCTGGATTTGAACTGCCAGCAGGTTTCTAGCAGTTCATTTTCTGTCCACTAGCCAATTCTAATACCATTTAAATCCTGCCATCTGATTTGCCACTCCCAACTGGTGGGGAGTTAGCAGAAAACCATGGTCAGTTACGTGGTTTGAAGGCTTCCTATCAACATAAGGCAGGTATTAGGATCATATTCTGGGACTATTTTGTGGAGGTCTCACATCTGGGTTTAGGGAACAGTCCAAAGCAATGGAGGCCTAAACTTTGCTTATGGATCTGCAGAAGCACTCCTGACACTCCTGGTCCTACAATGGGAAGAAAGATCTTTTACAGCCTTACCTTCTGAAGTTGACCCTCTATGCCACAAGTTGACCTGGCAGGTGGATTAAAATTGTAGTCAGGTGCCATTGATGTAATTAGGACCAGCCATGTATATGTAAATAAGGACCCCACTGGCAATGGGTGGGCGTTGTTGCTGCAGGCACTTGAGATCAACTTAAAGTTGTGGATAGGTGGATGCCTTTAGAGTGGGTGAGTAACTCAAGGAATCTCAGCAGTCTACCTGCTCAGTTTCCACCAGGGAAATTAAGAGTAAAGAAACTATTGTGTTAAGTTTACCACAAATCTCATCTTACAAAAATCTTGCTCATTGCCTTCCTACAAATCACACTACAACAAAAACTCTGCAGCTGTTTTATTTGACTCATGCTGAAAGCTAGGCTGGGCCCCGTGGTGCCTGATCCAGATATGCCATCAATGCAGGGGGCAGCAAGAACAGGGTGAATGATGACAAAGGTTGCAGTTCTCTTGCTTATACAGAGGCCAACATATGGTCAGCATAGTTATCTCTGACCAGGCATATCAGCTGACTGTCTGGAAGAAACAGGTCCTATGTGGAGGTCAAGGGTGGGATCAGTACCTGGCCACCTACGGATTAGCCAAACAAGCAGATTTTATTTTAAGGTTGCTTGCAGCCCACTGAAGTCATGCAAATTGAGTGAACTCCCTAAAGCTCTGCAAACTTTGGTGGCAGCCAGGGACATCAACCAATCAGGAAACTAAAATCAAATCACTTTTAAAAAATTTTACAAAGAGAAAATTGGGACATATACATGGGGTGATGGTAAAAGCTGAAATATCATGAAAAGACTTTTAAAAAGATCTTAAACATTTAGTTTAAAAGTAATTTGCTTACATTGAACAACACAAAATATCAAACTACTTTTTCAAGGCCAGATCAATTGATCAGCAGTAGTTATTACTCAGATTTCCATTAAAAGCCCAATTACATCTCACTGAAATGAGGTGTGGCTTTTTATGGGGTTTCTAAGAGTAATGCGAGAACAGAAGAAGGAGAAGTTTTTGTCAGTTCATTTTGCCGATTGCTGGCTCTGGGTAAGCCTCCACATCACAGCCTCTGGTGGAGCAGTGAATGACAGACTGCAACTGCAGGATTTCCATGTTAATCTGTGCTTGCACTAAATTCCAAAGTTGCCATTGTTTCAGAGGGGCAATGATGGCAAATGCTGTCAATTCGCCATCAGAAACCCCAGAAACACCCAGGCCATTGTAAAAATTAAAATATAATCATCTGAAAATATTAAACAAAGCAATGAATTGGCAGTGTATCATAGGTCAGCATTAAATAAGGTCCATTCCACACTCCACTAAAATCTTGACATGCACAAATGTCCCAACATTAATAGGGAATCAGATATATCTCAGAAATTCATCCCAACCATTACAATAAGCATAACATATAGATGATGCAACCGTGCACTGAGGTTTGTACTTAGTTTTGGATAAAGCTAAAGGCATTCTTGTGTATTTATACATATTTAATATAGAACCACAAGCTACATGGTCACTCTCTCTATAATGCAAGGTGTATGACTAAAAGAGCAGCAAATACCACATAAAGCCTGAGTGGACTCTTTACATGGGCTTAAATAATTTTTTCCTTCATGAATACGATAGAAAATCATTCAATTTTTTTGCAACTTGGATTTGAGCTCCCCAAGGAACAAGTTCTCTCAGAGACTCCAGCCTGGTTGGAGTCTAGTCCACGAGTTATATTGGAAACATGTTGCTTCCCTGTTTTCCAACAATACTATCTCTAATAAGGATCTATTAAATCCTAAACCTGGAGTCCCCACAAAGCGTCACCTTATACTTGGGCACTGCTTGGACGTAGAGGACTGGAAATGGGATAACAATTCACAGATCCCCACCTGCACAGGAAACAAAGGAATAGGGCTAATTGGAGTTGCTTGGACTGGAGAAAGGTTGGAGATCATGTATCCCAAGGGACAGTGCTGAGTCAATGCATGTTCCTCACTATACACATAGATGATTTGAACTTGCTCCAAGGAAAAAAAATATCAACATTTGTTGACAACACAAAAGTAAGGATTAGACAAACAGCAAGGTGGACTAAAGGACTTCAGGGGCAAATGCAGGGACTCAAAATAGTCCTCATTTTTACATGACCCCAAAGTCGGGGCCAAATGCAGATCACGGCCCTGTACCATGTCAGGAGCGGTAATCCAACATTGATTTTACTGGATTAGCCAATTAGTGGCCAGAGAGCAGCTCGTCATCCAATTAGGGATGGCTGGATGGCTCGCAAAGCTGAACAGCCCATAAGAGGGCTGGAGAGGAGGGGGCCTCCAAGTGATCCTTGAGCTCTGGTACCCCCGTTCTGCGACCAGGAGGCTGCATCCAGCCATCTGATGGTCAACCTTTGATCAATAACCTTAATTGGCATTTTAATTGACTTAACAAGCTACCTGTTGCCTGCTTGTCTCCATTCCAGCTCCCATATCAGTGCCAAAATTCTGCCCCAGAAGTACATTGCTAGGATAGCAAAATGGGAAAGAAGGTGCAACTTAATATGAAGAAAGATGAGATTACATATTTCGACAGCAAAAAGACGAATGGGAGTGTATATTCAAAGGAAAGATTCTCAAGTGAGTCTCAGAGTTAAAAATGTTAATGGTATATTAATTGCGGTTCATTGCATGCAGATGGTTGACATTAACTGGGAATTCATTTGCGCCCTCTACAAATTGACACAGAGGTGTCAGCTGTGGCTCAGTTCATAGCACCCTCGCCTTTGAATCAGAAGGTTGTGGGTTCATGTCCCACTCCCGGAAACCAAGAACTGTGAATGTACTCGAAAGAGTTACAATCTGTGACTGTTGATAACTCGAAAGAGTTACAAATTGACACAGACTGAAACTATGGTCATTGGGTTTGGAGATGTATGCTTGTAATGTGTAACTCTGTAAATAAATATAAAAGTATGTAAAGATTGGCTCCACTTTTATGCTTCACTAAGTGGCTTTCTGGAATGAGACAAAAAATGCATAATTTTTTGAAAATACAGGCAGATGAAATCATAAAAGAGGCCAGTAGTGATTTGGGTTTTATGATTGAAACACAAAGGCATGGAATTCATTAGTGAAGAGGTTATGATAAATTTATACATAGTAATGGTTAGGCTACAGTTAGAGTAGTCTTGGGCAATAGAGACAGCTATAGGTCACAGTGTAGATCCACCAGAATGGTGCAAAGAATGAGAAACTCTGGCTGGGAATTGCTGAAAATTGTTGGTCGGGGGGCGGGAGGGGGCATCCCCGCTTCAGCAGGCGGCAGGACCAGAGACCACATTTTACTGGCGGCATCCAGTAAGGGCTGCCGTCCTATTCATGACCCAATCATTGCCAGCCCAATCAAGAGCCAGCAGCTCAGCAACCTCAACAATGCCACTGGTAGCGGCAGAGGAGGGCACATCAATGGGTGTACACTGTTAAAGTAAAGTAAGTGGGATCTAGGTGCCAGGCCCAGACAGGTATAGGGTATTGTTCATTGAGGGCAGATGGCGCTGATGCCACGGGAGCATTCCCTTGTCCAAAGAGTGCACAGAAAGAAGGCTGTCCCACCTCCCGGCACCACTCCCCCCCTCCCAACAAGCCCACTGGGAGGACACCTAAATTTACCTGGTAGCCTTCCCATGCAGCACAGGCCCTCCCCTTCCCTCCCCGGCTGATAAAATGCCAGCGGAGGTGGGAGGAGGACCCTAATTGACCACTTAAGTGGTTCAGTTAGGCTCCAGGTGGACATGTCACCTGAGCTCTTCCTGCACCATTTTGTCAGCCTTCCTGCCTCCAAGCCCATCCCCAAAGGAACTGTAAAATTCAAGCCTGTAATTTTATCATAGTTCCACTGAAACATAGAGAGCTCAGAGCAAGTTTAATAGAAGTTTATAAAATGATGAAAAATAACTGCACATTACTGCACAACTGCACAGTTGAGAATCAGCCAGAAGTGTTCAAAGTTGTGGATCCACTGTGTTTCTCACACTGTGCAGAGGCAATCTTTCACACGTGTGGACTGCACTTACTTTTCACTGAGAGATCTAGGATTAATAAAATACTGCGCTAACACAAATGGCATAGCTTTTAAGTAACATAACTTGGAATGACTATTTAATGGAAAATGGAGGTTTTAATTCATATCTCCGTGGTATTCGAATTGCTGTCATTATTTTTACTTGCTATAGGCAACATTTCAAACTCTGCAAAGCAGTAGGATCTCATTAATCCTAATTTAGTGTAACTTATTTTTAATCACGAAGAGCAATCACAAGAAAGATTAAAATGTAATCGATCTGCATTGTATGTATTTACACATCAGGCATCTATACCATTTACTTCTATTAAAGGTTTGCTTTAAGCATTGGTATCTGAAAATGGCGATGCCTTTAGTACACACCCTTCATTGACTAACATTTTGAATGTCAATCCATTACTTTTATTGCATGCTGACATTTGCTTGCTTTAATTTCAATCTTCCCTCAGCCAATTCTCAGAAAGGATTAACAGAAATAAAAAAATATGATTAACAGTTTTGAATTTAAATTTAACAAGGCAACTGCACTTCTTAACAGCTGTAAGTGTTATTTTTGGGGGTTTTAAATATTTGATCAAACTAAACCAAGAATGTACCAAGAGTACTTCTAGAAAATCAGATTGTCTTGGTAAGTTAACAAGCCCACACAGTAATAATTTATCGCTTTACTTTGAGGAAATTTTATGGACCCCACAAGGGCGGGAAACATGGATTTAATTAGACGGGATGCAAAATTTCGATTTCCCAAAGGCGGGTGGAGATGGAAAGGTAAAGTCAGTGGCGTGTTTGGGGCGTGTCAAGCGTTGTGTCGACCTAATGCGGCTCCTAATTGTAATATATTTGCATGCCATGAATGCTTATTAGCGTAAAACTTCTTTAAATTATGTCCTAACTTCAAGATAAAGTCAGCAGCATGTGAGAATCTCGAGGCAACCAGTTCATCATTATTTAAAGGTGCCATGCACCTGTCGGCTTTGTGCAGTTGTGTGTTAGGTCAGTGGTTTTCCTTGCTTAACTCTACGGCACCAGGGAGGGGAGCAGGAGAATGGACTCTTGCATGGAGGTTTGGGGCTGGCAAAGTGATGAGGGGGTTGTGGAGTGGGGTTGGGGCATAGAAGAGTTGAAGAGGGATCCAAGGAGGGCAGAGGGTGGGGTCAAGGGCATGGAGGAGTCAAGTGGGAAGGGCCTGTCTTTCTGGGCATGCTAGGGGCACATGGTAGGGACAGTCAATCAAGGCAAGAAAATGAGGGGCCTAAAGGGCGGTGTCAGTACTATCCAAATGTATGTCCATCTCAGAGTGTTGACTGGCAGAGACCTTTCAGGGCTTTGAGTTCACCTACAAAATTTCAATTGCTCCCACTGAGAGTGCTCTCAGACAATGTCCTGTATAATGCAAAGAGCCAGCTAAGCCAGCAAGTTCAGCTATATCCCACACAGTGGTGAGTACAACACTGGACACTAACATGAACATTTGATGAAGAGTGAACAAAAAACATTGCTTCTTCCACAAGGAAATTCCCATTCATTCCCCTGTGACCATCAATGTGTGCGAACCAAGAGGTGTGACAGTACATTTAGCTCTCTGAATAAACTAGTCTTAACAAATAACAATGATGCATACATGAATGAAGTTAAATATTTACAGGTGAAATTTAATTCTGACGAACAGCCTTTGTGCTCTCAAGTCTTAGGTTAATGGCAGTGGAGTTGGGCAGGAAGGTTGTGGCCATGATGTAGAGCCTCTCTGAATTTTCATTATAATCACATGGGAAATGACAAAAAGAGATAAAGTGGAAGTGATGCATAATTCAGGTTACGACTTTGGGATAGCTGTTGGGCTTTTTTGCAGGCCTCTGTCCTAATTAAGTCAGTGGTGGGAAGGCTTGTGGATGGCCTTACCATCTCCTGCTAATTGATGCCCTAAAATGGCAATTAATGCCCACTTAAGGGCCTCATTCTGCTATCACTGGTGGGCGGGGAATTCACCAAGCGAGAAGCCTGAAAAGCAAACTCTGTCAGGGTTTCTTGCAGGCTTCCATGGGTGCGGGGTGAGGGGGTCCTTTGTTCAAAGGCACTCAGTGCCAGATTGAGAGATCTGGCTTTGGGAAGAGGGGCCAATGAGAGCCACCCCCTGCCTTTGTTGCCGAGTCCCATCCCACGATCCCCATCCCGCCATCACTCATCTGTGGCCTAGTTCCCTCAGCAATCCTGGGTCTCAGGTGGGTGCATTACCGGCAGCAGCCACCCCTCCCCCTCTGATCTTGCTGAGCAATGAAGAGCTGCTGGCCTCGGATTGGCTCTGATTAGTTCCTGGCAGGAGGACTTATTCCCCTGGGGAAAGATCACTGTTGCCCACTTAATTGCCTGATTGGCATGGCCGGCCTTCCCGAAAAGAGGTGACACGGGGCTTTCACTGGCTCTCCAGCCAGCGGGCGAGTCCCACCATCGTGTACATTAAATTCTGCCTCATATTTTTGTGGTATGGTATAAGAATGAGAAAACAAGACTTCCATTCTCATATACTCCCCTTCTCAAAGGCCACTTAATTTTGCCTCTGTAATGTCTCCCGCCTCTGCCCATGCAGGTGTTTGTCACCTCCAAATTGGGTTGTTCTAATCCTCTCCAGACTAGCGTGTCATCCTCCACTATCAGTAGACTTCAGCTCATCCAAATTTCTGTTGCTCATATCCTATCCCACGCTCTGGGTGGAATTTCCTGCTTTCCTCCAAGACGTGTTTGGAGGCAGGGAGCGCATTTAACCAGGCAGGAGGGTGCCGGGTGGGGACGGCATCACCTTCCTGCCTCTGCCCTGATTAAGTTCAGATGGAAAGGCTCATGGGCAGCTTTCCCACCCTGATGCCAACTGAGTCCAAGAGGGTATTAATTGCCATTTAAAGGCCTCATCCCACCGCCAGAGGTATTCAATCAGCGGCGGGTGGGGCAGTTGCCATGCAAGGAGCCCATCAAGCAAACCTTGTTGAGTTTGTTTGTGGGCACCCAGCGGGAGGAGGGGCAATTTCCTTGTTGTCAGGTACTCAGTGCATAATGGAGTGATCCAGCATCAGGAAGGGAACCTGCTGAGAGCCATCCCTTGTCCTTTCTTCCAACCCCCATACTACTGCCAGCCAGCAGACCCTCCTTGCAAACCCCAATTGACCTCGCTCACCTGTGGTCTGGATCCCTTGCTGATCCTGGGCTTGTTGTAGGAGCACTGCCAGCAGCACACGCCACTCCCCCATTGCTGAGGGCAATGAGGAGCTGCTGACTTCTGATTGGCTGACAGCTCTAGGGGGCAGGATTTCTGCCCCAGGGGTCCTTGATCCCAGGGAAAGCCAGCCCCTGGCCCCTTAAGTGCCTGAGAGGCACTTAATATGGTGGGCCTCCCCCAAAGGAGGTGACACAGGGCTTTTGCTGGACGAGGCCCCTGTTGCCTGGATTAAATTCTACCCCATGTACCACTTGCCCATAATCCATGTTCTCGATAACCCAAGTTTGGTTCCTGGTTTCTCAATGTCTCAACTTACTGTTTGCATCATTGTGTTCAAATCTGTCCATGACCTCACCCTACCCTAAGTCAGTAATCTCCTCAGGGCCTACAACATCCCCAAACTCTCCGTTCCTCTATCTCTCACCCTTTGCGCATCACTCTTCCCCCTTGGTCCTACCATTGCCGGCTGTGCCTTTAGCCACCTAGGCCCTGTGTACTGGAGCCTCCTAACTCTCTCTCTCTATCTCTCCATGTATCACTTCCTCCTTGAAGACCCCCCTTTTACTCACTGCTTTGATCAACGTTTGGGTCACTCCTAATTACCTTAGCTCGGCTGTCCTTCCTTTGATCATGTACATTGGGGTGTTTTTTCTACATTTAAAGGCTATCAGGTTGTTGCTGTAATAGATACAAACTTTCCAAAGCAAAGTGGTGGATCTGGGAACTTCAGTTGCTGGTAGCTATCATTTTTCTTAAGTAACACATCTCTCCTTATATTCAAATGATATGCATTTGCATACTTAAATAATATGGAGCACAAATGTTACCCAACCCCCATCTATAACTTCAAGAATATATGTGTGTCCATTAAGAAAAACAGAACAACAATTTAAGATTATAATTTTAAGAAGACCATTCAATTGATAAATGTGACTGTAGCAAATGTAAAATGAGTTTTTTCTAACCATGGCGAGAGGCTCAACTGATTAGAAACCAGAGTGTGTAAAAGCTATGGCCTCTACCCAAATAAAGCAAAAACTTCAGCTTTAAAGTAAACTAATGACATAGTAGTTGAAAATCAATTGCTTCATTAAAGGAACAGACCTGCATTACTCTAATCACCGACTAATCTATTATCTGTTGTATTGTGCAATATTAACTCCTGCTATTAAAATTCCCCAACGTCTTTTTAAAATAGAGAAACTAATATGCGTGCATCAACATGTGGTAAACAAATAGAAGATATCTGTCTTACTGAGGAATTAGTGTATGTTCTGGACTTTGATTTATTAGTAGACAGTTATTTCTGTTTTTAATGAAACCAATACTTCAGGGCTGTGTTCCTAAGGAACTATTTACTCAGTCTCTTCATTGCATAATGTAGCACTTGGATTGATGACCTGGATTGCATGGATTGAGCTGCCCTTTCCACAGTCACTTTGCAGCGCTTGAAGGCGACATGTGAAATCTGTGCACATTAGAACGTGCTGAACCTTGAGGGGTTTCAGTTTCTTTGTATTTTCTGCAAAGAACTTTTTAATTGCTGAGGACACCATTACCATTGCACTACTCTCAGACCATCAACGGACTTTGCTTGCAGCAGCACAGGACTTTCTTATGTTTTTTTGGTGAATTCCTATAATAGTTTTCTCTGTGTACATGCAGGAGGGACATTATTACAAGTATGGAAACAATTAATATGCCAATTTATTTTCAAATTAAGATGTGACTATTCAAGAAAATGTGTAGAAAATAATTATTGTGCAGTAATAATTATATGTAAATTGTACAAGTGCAATCTTCATTCTCTTTGCTTCATTTATTTGTTTCTTTATTCCACTATCTTGCCCTCCTGTCTTTGTTGCTATTCTATTTTTCAGTCAGTGCCTGCTCCTGTTACTCTGCACCAGCTAAAGGACAGGATTTTGTCAACAGCCCACCGGGCCACAGGTGAGTGATGGCGGGAGGGGGATCACAGGGAAAGTTGGCGACAGTAAAGGCAGCGGGGTGGTTCTCAGTGACAACCCCTTTCCAATGCCGGATCTCTCAATCAGGCACTGAGTGCCTTAGAATGAGGGACCTCCCCTCCATCCCCACCACGGAAGCCTGCAAGAGTTTGTTTCTCAGGCTTCCCACATGGCGAGTCCCCAGCTCACCACTGACGGCAGGATGAGGCCCTTAAGTGGGCATTAACTGCCCATTTAAGGGCCTCAATTGGCAGCAAGGCAGTAAGGCCACCCACAAGCCTTACTATCACTGCCTTATTCGGGGCAGAGGCAGGAAGGTGGCAGGGATCCCACCCACTACACTCCCGCCAATTAAATGCCCCCTCACAACCAAACTTGCCACAGGAGAGGGAATTAAATTTCACCCATGGTGTGAACACACAAAAGCAGAGTAAACAGTGATATTTGAAGGGATTCCCCACGTTCATTTTGTGAAGTCTCTGAATAGTCGTTCTCGGCTGTTTTGGTAAGTTTTGGAGTTATTTTTTGGCTGCTTTGGCTGATTTTTAGTAGTTTTAAACACAACTCTGGGGTTGGAGAGCAGATTTTGGTGGCAGTTGCACTGTTTGACTTAATTGGCTGCAAGAGTAGTGTAAGATAGAAATGTTGCTCAGATTACCACTGAGTCTGCCATAACAGCAGCAACAGAGTAATTTTTTCCCATTAAATACTTATAAATAAAAGCACACACGTGGGGCTGGATGGAAGGTATAATGTCATGCCACTGCTTTCAAGTTAGGGCACTGTCTTTAGATGAATGCTACAATCAAGTGCAAATTATCTAATTAATGAGAAATTAATTTGGAAAACGGGTAAAATTAACAACTTTAGGCCAGTTAAAATAATCCATTTCTTCTAAAGGAATGAATAGATTAAGGAGATAATACTACATGTGAAAAAATGTATAAATCTGTCAAATATATCACATTATACAACTGCACAAAAAAGGCTCCAAGGAAACCAGCTAATATATATCTACATTTTTCAAGCATCGCCATGAGAAGATACATTTGCATTAGAGAGGCTATCTGCATCCACTTGAGTAAATCAGATAATAACCTTTGGCATCTGCACATGCAGGAAAAGTCAGAAATCCATTTTTGGTGTCCTTTTTACCCTGCTCCTCCGCTACCTATGCTACATGAGTGTTTCACCAATAGTCCCAGTGTTGAAATACATATAAGAGTGTGAGGTTGCAGTACATACCAACTAGTTAACCATTAAGTACACCAGAAACTATTAGGGCTGGTGCTTTTAAGTGTAAGCGAATTTTTAATAGCTTTATAAGTCTTAATTATTGCCAAAAAATATCTGTGGCACTGAAAATTTAATTTTCTTATTATGGAATCTCATTACTTTTATAGATTTTTGAAAAATTAAAAAAGATGTTTTACTTTTTTTTCCATCTTTTAAAAATCTATCAGTAAGAACTGTTCAATCTGATTGGTTGAAGAGACATGCTGTTGCTTTCCCTGTTCACACACACCACAGATACCTTGTAAAGCATGTTGTGCTGGACCTGATACCTGATGACCCTCAAAAGCCCACAAAACGTCTGTAGACAGCTGTAAGCTTAGTGAATATTGGCTGCCATTTGTCCGCCACTTACTGAAAATCCAGGCCAATATTAATTGAACGTGTGGTGCTATTTCCAAATGCACTGCACATAGTTAGTTAGCCAGTCCTCTATCCGTGATAATATATCACCCCCAACAGCATGAGCTTTTATCTTGTTTAGTAACCTTTTACATGGCACCTTATCAAATTCCTTTTGGAAACCCAAATACACTACGGGCAGAATTTTCTGTCTGTCGGGCGAGCAGGCCCGACCCAATCTCCGGCGGGCGGGGAGCCGATCCCCGCCAGAGAAGCGGGCCCCATCACCATTTTATGTGGGTGGGCCAATTAAAGCCTGCCCAGCATGACGTCCGGCGGGAAGCGCTATGCGCTTCCTGTGCGGGCGGGAGGATTCCCCAAAAGCGAGAGTGCGCTCTTTCACACATGCGCACAAAACAACCCACATCTCCCTGAGGCAAAGTGCTGCCTCAGGGAGATCACTTCCACGTTGAAAAATATTAAAATTAGAAAAAAACAAATTCCCTAACATGTCCCCCTCATGTGACAATGTCATAATTTACATAATAACTTTACTAAAATTTTTGAAACCCTGCAGGAAACCCCATCCCACCAGTGGATGAGGTTTCATGTTTTTTCTATTTGCCGCCAGGGCTCCTGGCCTGCCCGCCAACCTTAAGGTTGGACGGGCAGGTCCTTTAATTGTTTTAATGATCCTGTCAATAGCCTCAATTGGCCATTGACAGGTCGGCGGGCCCGCAGCTGATTTTGCTGCGCCCCCGCCTTCCTGAAAATTTAAATGGGGCGGGATGACATCGGGGGTTCCGCCCGACATCATCCCGCGTCATTTTACATGTCGGCGAGTGGGCCCCACCCTCTGCTCACTGACGGCAAAATTCTCCCCTACATCTACTGCATCCCCTTTATCCACCCTGTTTGTCACATTCTCAAAGAATTCCTTATCACAGTTTCCCTTTCACAAAGCCATGTTAACTCTGCCTGATAGTATTATGCTTTTCTAAATGTCTTGCTACTACCTACTTAAAAATGGATTCTAGATTTTTCCTGATGACAGAGGATAGGTTAACCGGCCTATAGCTTTCTGCTTTCTGTCTCCCTCTTTTCTTGAACAGAGGTGTTATATTTGCTATTTTCCAATCTGCTGGGACTAATGATCACAATAAGTGCTTGTAGTGGAAGAATGAGTCCAAAGCTAGTCTTTTACCTTAAGCTCATTTATTCTCAAGGCAGCTTTTCAGTGTAACAAACTCCCCTAGTCCCGCCCACACTGGAGTGTTACAGCTTTACCCATTCATACAATTTTGATGAAACCAAATAAATTAAATTAATAAATCAAGGGACAAATTAAATGTACCCATTTATAGGTGAACTAATGCCCATCACCTGTTTTAACAAGCAGTTGTCTTAACAATGTAACTTCTCTACAATATAACTGCCAGTCAACAAGAAGATTGTTATTGGACCTTGACAAATGTAATTACTGATACATTGACAGGAACCTTTCCAGAATCTAGGGATTTTGGAAGATTATAACCAACCTCTGCAGCCATTTCTGTTAAGATCCAGGACTCAGGCCTTCAGGTCCACGGGATTTGTAAACCTTAAGTTCCTTTAGTTTCCACATTACTTTTTCTCTAGTGCCTCTCGCTTCTTTGCTATTCTTGGGGTACTTTTTGTTTCTTCTACTGTGAAGATGGATACAACATTACAACATACTTATTCAAAGCCTCTGCCATTTCCTCCTTTCCTATTACTAATCACCCAGTGTCACCCTCTAAGGGACCAATTCTTACTTTAGCTACTCATTTCCTTTTTATACATTTGTAGAAGCTTTTACTGTCTTTTTTTTTATGTTTCTTGCCAGTTTTCTCTCATGCTCCAATTTTAACCCATTAAATGGATAGGATAGATACTTTCTTTGGTAGAGGAATTAAGTACAAGAGGATGAGTGATTTGGCAAGGAAGCTACAGAGATACAGGTACATTGTCCCTACTATCAACCTCTCTAAGTGCAGCCCAAAGTCCTTGATTGCTTTTATTCCCACTATACCATGGCATGCTACCCACCTTCTCCAATCCAAAAAGAAGCAAAAGGCAGAGAAATGAAGAAGTGAAGGATAGAAACAGAGTGATAAAACCAAGAAGAGTTAAGGGGAGAGAAGCAGCTAAGGCAAAAAAGAAAGACAGATGTAGAAGAGGAGAGAAAGCAAAAATCAGCAACAGAAATACATCAGATTCAGGCAAGAAAGAATAATCATGTTTTCTAAGAACATAAGAAATAGGAGCAGGAGCAGGTCATACAGCCCCTTGACCCTGTTCCAATAGTAATAAGATCATGGCCAATATTCCACTTTCCCACTTGATCCCCAAATACCTTTATTCCCTTAGAGCCCAAAAATCTATCAATCTCTGACTTGAATATACTTATCGACTGAACATCCACAACCATCTGGAGTTCAGAATTCCAAAGATTCACAACCCTCTGAGTGAAGAAATGTCTCCCCCTGAGACCATGTCCCCTAGATCCAAACTCTCCAGCCAGGAAAAAAAAGCCTTGCAGCATCTGTGCCACAAGAGATCAATTGGCATGCTTTTTAAATACACAGAACAACTGGATAAACTGAACTTATCAGGTAGACTGAAAATGCTAAAGTGTGTGACAAGAAAACGTCAGACACAATTAGCCAAAGACTTTAAAAGTCAATATATCAACTGTTAAAATGATGCTGAAAAGTAATGGTAACTATGCAGCATACAAAGAATGTTTGTGTGACTCATTTTGAGGTCTGGACACAGAAGGGCATTCTAGACAAAAGACCCAAGGCAGTAAGCAATCAACTATTCATAGATTTCTGTCTATGATATGTTGCTGCTTTAATTATGATTTCATGCTGCAATTTTTGTATAATATGTATCAGTGCATTAAAATTAAGTTATGATAGCAAGAATAATCGTCTCATACTGACAGAAATCTCTGTAACTTGCAGAGGCAACCAGCCCTCCAATGTGAATACTTTGGACAAGTCCCTTCAGTGTTGAATTATTAATAGTTAGATGAGGGCAGGAGTGTTCATTTTTTACAAAGCCTGCTGATTGTAATGTAGATAAATAGAATTTAGTGCAATCTGTCCTAATTTTTGGAACTACTGAGGTAACACATAAAGTACAGTGAGACAGCTATTTAATTTCAGAGAAGTGACCCAATTTTTAAAAGGAATATATGACGATCAAATAGGCCTGTATGATTTAATTTAATTTAATCCCAACCTTTGAAGTTTTCTGAAGTACTTGAAGGGACACTAGAAACAATATGGGAACAAATATCTTGAATTTTCCATGAGCAAAAAGTTAACAACCTTGTAACAATTTCAGATACAGAATTTCACGGAATTGTAGTGTTACAGTACAAACTCCCTCCCTCCATGCCTTGAATTTCAATGGAGCAATCCTTATTACAAAATGAGTTATCTCAAGGGAAATTAAGAGTAAAGGAAGCCATTTCATCAAGTTTGTCACAAAGCTAGCAACATCTTATTAAAAGAGATAAATAAAGCTCTTAATTGCAATGCTCTTAATTCTAAATGTTTCCAAGGAGAGGAGGAAGTGCTCTGAGTAGCAACATAATGAATTCCATAGGCAAAGTTGGTAGAAGTTTGGAACGCTCTTTAACAAATAACAGTGGATGCTGGATCAATTGTTAATATCGAACCCGAGATTGATAGACTTATGCTAACCAAAGTTATTAAGGTATAGGGGACAGAAACAGGTATTTGGAATTAGGTCATGGATCAGCCACGAACTCACTGAATGGCATAAGAGGCTCGAGGGGCTAAATGACCTATTCCTCTTCTGATGTTCCTATGGCCAGGATTTTTTGGGTGGTGGAGTTTCTGGCCCACCACCCGAAGAGTTGGTGGAGAATGCATCGCTGCTGATACTGGCTATTCTGTAGTCATTTAATGCTCCCAGAAGCATTAATTGGCTGGAGATGGAACTTCTGCCTCTCACTCGGGAGGAAGTCCCACGTCAGAGCGCAAAATCAGTTCTCTAGTCCCAGCAGTGCCAGAAGCTGCACTGGACAGGACTGGAACTACAAGCAGTCTCTGGATTCTTAGGTCACAGGAGTCCAGGACCAGGTAAGTGTGGAGGGTCTTAGGGCGGGGAGGGGAGGGCGGACCAGGGTGGGTGGGGGGGGTGGGGTGGTGGGGGGGGGGGGGGGCAGTGTTATTGGCGGAGAGGCTGGGGAACACCCACAGAGTGCAGACCTAGTGATGAGGTGCCCAGTGTTGAAAGGAGGCCATTGATGGAGGTGCCCCACACATCCTGCCTGAGGTCAGGGCAGGGTCACTTTCTGGGCTTCCCCAACGCCTGAACTCCTCCCGCCTGCCTGAAAATTAAGGCTGATTGGGAAACGGTCCTCAGGAGGCAGGGAGTAAACAGGGAATTGCAGACCATTTAGTAGAGAAAATGCTAGAGTCTCTTATACAGGATGTGATATCAGGGCACTTAGAAAATATCAATGGGATTAGACAAAGTCAACATGGATTTATGAAAAGGAAATCATATTTGACAAATCTACTGGAGTTTTTTGAGGGAGAGCAAGTGGATGTGGTGTATTTGGAATTTCAGAAAGCTTTCAATAAAGTACACATAAGAGGTTAGTGTGCGAAGGTAAGTTACATGGGATAGGGGGTAATATATTGGCATGGTTTGAGAATTGGTTATTAGACAGGAAATAGAGAGTAGGAATAAATGGGCTAATTCTGGAGCCACAGGCAGTGACTAGTGGGGTGCCGCAGGGTTCAGTGCTTGGGACCCAGCTATTCATAATATATATCAATGATCTGGATGAGGGAACCAAATGTAATATTTCCAAGTTTGCTGATGACACAAAGCTAGGTGGGAATGTGAATGGTGAGGAGGATGTTAAGAGATTTTCAAGACAATTTAGACATGTTGAGCGAGTGGGCAAATACATGGCAGATGCAGTAGAACATGGATAAGTGTGAAGTTATCGACTTCGGTAGGAAAAACGGAAAGGCAAAGTATTATTTAAATGGTGATAGATTGGGAAATGTTGATGTATAAAGGGACCTGGGTGTCCTTGTACATCAGTCACTGAAAGTAAGCATGTAGGTGCAGCAAAGAGTTAGGAAGGCAAATGGTATGTTGGCCTTCATTGCAAGGGGATTTCAGTACAGGGGCAAGGATGTCTTACTGCAGCTGTACAGGGTCTTAGTGAGACCACACCTGGAGTATTGTGTGTAGTTTTGGTCCGCTTACCTAAGAAAGGATATACTTGCCATAGAAGGAGTGCAGCAAAGGTTCACCAGACTGATTACTGGGATGGCAGGATTGTCATATAGGGGCAGATTGTGTTGGCTAGGCCTGTGTTCGTTGGAGTTTAGAAGAATGAGAGGGGATCTCATTAAAACACATAAAATTCTGACAGGTCTGGACAGGCTGAATGCAAGGATGATGTTTCCTCTGGCTGGGGGGGCGTCTAGAACAAGGGGTCACAGTCTCAGGATATGGGATAGGCCACTTAGGACTGAGATGAGGAGAAACCTCTTCACACAGAGGGTGGTGAACCGGTGGAGACCAAATCACTGAATATAGTGGGGAGGAGATGGTGTAGTGGTATTGTTGCTGGATCGAGTAATCCAGAGACCCAGGGTAATGCTCCGGGGGATCTGGGTTCGAATCCTGCCACAGAAGATGGTGGACTTTGAATTCAATAAAAATCTGGAATTAAAAGTCTAATGATGACCATGAAACCATTGTTGATTGTAAAAACCCATCTGGTTCACTAAAGCCCTTTAGGGAAGGAACTCTGTCGTCCTTACCTGGTCTGGCCTACACAAGACTCCAGACCCACAGCAATGTGGTTGACTCTGAAATGGCCTAACAAGCTACTCAGTTGTAACAAACCGGACAGACCACCTTCTCAAGGGCAATTAGGGATGGGCAATAAATGCTGGCTCAGCCAGCGAAGCCGACATCCCGTAAGTAAAAATTTAAGAAGGAAATAGATTTCTAGACTCTACCTTTCTTAGGTAAGGGCCGAATGACCTACTCCTGCTTCTATTTTCTACATTTCTATCCCCTCCCTCGACATTCAACAACATTACCATTGCAGAATCCCCCACTATCAACATCCTGGAGGTTCTTCTCGATATGATCGTGAAATGTGTGGCATAAATTGAATTGCAGTTAATACAAAACAGCTCAAGTAAGATTTTCCTCTTTCATATTTAATGAACTCGCAAACTGAAGCGTACGCAGGTAGAGGGCCGGGGCCTCCTGGAAATAGGCGGGTTGGAAATGAGTTCGAGGTTTTTAAGTTTTAACATCACACGCAACCCCAACTCACATATTAATCACTTTTATGTCTACATTTCCTGAAGCTATTCAAGCAAAGAGATACCCTGATCCTAAAACTCATTATCAAATAAGGTGTAATGCATTTAAAGGAGAAATCAATAACCTAAAGATAGAACAGTTACTCTTTTTCAATAAAAACAAGTTAAAGAAAGCAGTCGCAGCAATGGGAAACATTTTCAGTTTTTGTTTCTTCTTGACCAAGTAAGGAATTAGATTTTACTGATCCTATCCCGACCCCACCCTGAGCTAGGCCCAGTTTCCTGGCTCAGGGGTGATTAGATATTCAAGGAGTGGGAACCTGTCAACAGCTCCAAGAGAAATCAAGGCAATGCCGCAGCACCTAAAGAGGCGGAAGCCATTGAAGGATTTACAGGGCCCCTAAGCCTGGAGCAACACCTTGACAAAGGTCTCAGCAAAGAGAAAGGCTTCCACTAGTAAGTAATCAGAGACCACCTTCTTCCCTGCACCCCCAACAAGGCTCATCGCCCTCCAGCACCCACCATTATCTCAGAGCTACTGCCAAAGCTTAACTGGCAGTACCCAGAAGCAGAAGGGACAAAGCTAGATAGGACAGAACTAGGCTGGGCCCCAGGGCTTTCCCCCTGACTGAAGTTTACATAAGGCAAATAGGGAAGGAGCGACCAGCAGCAGCCATTGCAGAGACAAGGGCAGGGCAAGAGACTGTAGGTCAGGGCAGCGAGGCAGTGGTAGGTGACACCACCCAATTTTGTTCCATTTCTTACAACAGTTCCTGCCCAATTTTGGGTAGCACAGTGGAGAAAAATCCTTACAATCAGGTTTTCACATGCACTAGTTGTATATTTGCACAAGGGCAGTGAAGTTGCATCTTAGAGGAGTATTTCTACTCTAATATGAGTAGGATTGTGCTTCACACCATAAAATTGATCTAAAATGATTACCATCCTCCGATGGAGCAACACTTGAAAGAAAAATCTCATTGAAGATCATTCCTTCAATGGTAACAGGAGATCTTTTATTGTGGGTTATGGATCAGTACCTAAATATAAGAACAATAATCATTATTGGTGGTGCTTGCCACGCACTGTGCAAGAGATCTCTTGCACAGGGCACGGCAAGCACCACCAAGACACACTGCTGGACAGAGGCCTGTATAACATTGAAAAAACAAAAAGAATTCTGTTTATGTCTTGTACTTTCTTGCACAAATCAGTTGATCATCTCCACCCAGACAGTGAATGATTCATTCTGATGTCTGACAGGCATTAAGTCCTGTGACCTTAGAGGTTTGACTCAGCATGTTTATACTCTCAGTCTATACAAGAATAAAATGAAGAAAACTTATTCTGTTCCTTCCCCTGAATCTTCATTTACAATGTCTTTGCAAAGCTCTCTTTCACTCCAGAACTGTAAAGTGCTAGCTAGCCAATCTGAGCAACTGGGAAAAAAAAAGTTTCAAAAATGCACTTTCATCACACGATGGGTGTGGGAAGAGAACGCAAGGTAACAAGGGGCTGAGATGATAGAGGGGGAAGGATAAGGAGAATAAGAGAGAAAGGGGATGAGGAGGAGAGAAGAGGAAAGATGGAAGACATGAGAGGCTCAAAAGAGGGGAAAAGGCAAATAGAGAGAAGAGTCTGAACATACGAACAAGGAGCAGGAGTAGGCCATTCAGCCCCTCGAGCCTGCTCTGCCATTTAATAAGATCATGGATGATCTGATAGTAACCTGAAATCTGCATCCCATCTACTCTTGATAACATATCACCCTCTTGCTTACCAAGAATCTATCCACCTCTGCCTTAAAAATATTCAAAGACTCTGCTTCCACCACCTTTTTCAGGAAGAGAGTTCCAAAGACTCACGACCCTCTGAGTGAAAACATTTCACCTCATCTCTGTTTTAAATGGGCAACCCCTTTTTTTAAACAGTGACCCCTAGTTCTAGATTCTCCCACAAGAGAAAGCATCCTCTCCACATCCAGCCTGTCAAGACCCCTCACAATCTTATATGTTTCAATCAAGTCGCCTCTTACTCTTCTAAACTCCAGCTTCAGCATGGAATGGGAGCTCAATACTAGGGATCAGATAGGAAGGTGGGAATGCAGGAAAGCAGGTAGACAAGTATGGTGTGGATGAACTGCCTGAAAGGTCTAAACCAATATGGGAGTCAATGTTCACCCCCTCTGTTCACCTCCCCTCGCAACAATGCTCACCACCGCTGCACCCCGACAATGTTTGCCATCCTATCCAGACAATGCTTACCACTCCCACACATTTGACACTGCCCACCCCACTTCCACTCCCAACAATGTTCACTCTCCCGCAAATTCCCTCCAACAATGCTCACCCCACCCCTGCACCCATGACAATGGTTACCGCCCACATCCCCCTCCAAAGCTCGCGACCCTGCAATTCTGACACTGCTGAACCCCCACACCCCTCCCAACAATGCTCACCCATCCTCAAAACCCAACATTGCTTACTCCCCCTACCGCACCCCCAACAATGCACACCATTCCTCCTGCAACCCCCGACAAGGCTCACTGTCACCCCATACACCCCAACAATAATCATTCCCCCAAAATACTCAGACAACGCTCACTCCCGCCCACACCTCTGACAATGTTCACCCACTCCCTGCACCCCCAACAAAGCTCACCATCCCCCGTACACCCAACAATGTTCACACGCACCCACACCCCCAAAAATGCACAACCCCCTGCACCCCCAACAATGTTCACTCCCCCACGCACCCCCAACAATGTGCACCCACCTCTGCCGCCCTGACAATTCACACACCCCCCGCACCTCTGACAAGGTGCACACCCCCTGCACCCATAACAACATTCACCTCACCCCAACAATGTTCTCCACCCACCACACCCCTAACAATGTTCACCCCCTCGACACTGTCCACCCTCCCGCATCCCAAAGTGTTCACCTTCCCCTACACCCCCAAAAATGCTCACTTCTGCACTCCTGACAATGTTCACCCCCTGCAACCCAGACAATTTTCACCACCCCACCCCCGCTGCTCTAACAATGCTCACTCCCTGCATCTCTGACAATGTTTACCACCCCACCCCCTCCCAAAAATGTGCAGCCCCGCAAACCCAACAATGCTCATCAGCCCAGCAACCATGACAGTGCTGACCACCCCCCCCACACCCACCCCATCACCCCCAACAATGTTCACCCACTACCCAACAATGCTCACCAAACTCTTCCACCCACCCTGCCCCCCGCCCCAATTCTCACCCTTCAGGAAGGCCGTACTTTTAATGCAGTTAATGACAATCATCATGACATCACTTCTGGTCCATAGTATTTATTTATTCCAAATTATTATAAATCAGCAATTCAATTCAAAGTCATCCAAAAACAGTCACTGACTATGAACACTGCTGTCAAATGCCTGCCCATGCTTTTAATGTATCTTCATTTCTGGGCAAGCAAGGATTTCATCAGGTTCTTTGGTGTGCATGTTTGCAAACAGAATTGAAAATACTATCAAAGCTCCACCAACAGACATGAGAAATATAGCAAGTAAATGTAATGAAGAATGCCTTTTATGTCACTTAACACATGGGTTTTCAATCTGTTTTGACATGGAAAGTTGAGATCCACAGAGTGATTTTAATATATATGGATATTAATTTCTTCATATTACGAAAGAACCTGATGTGTTGTAGCGTACATTATTCTATGGACTTAAGTTTGTTTATTTTTAACATCAGACGTTGAATCAGTCCAGTACAGAACCACAAACAGCACATGTTGTTTCATCATATCCCTTCTCTCTTTTTGTCACCAAATTCATCAATTGATCATCCATGACTTATTCACGTTTCTACTTGTGATTCCACTCTACATTCAGTCATATCTACTCAGCATGTCCACAATTTGCACATCCTCAGTGGTCACAATCTCTACTTTTCTTGCAGTGCAACTGCTGAATCAAAGGAAATAGGATTGCGACAGGTTGGTAGAGACCACTGCAGATTATCTGGGCAGTCCCAAAGTCTGAAATGTATTAAACATTACTCTATCTCATGTCATTCAATAAGTTTCTCTGCAAAATATTTATCCTAGCCCTCCTATCCAGTTTCACCTACCCCACAGGCAGTTAATTCTAGGTGTTTGTAGTTAGGTCTAAACACTTCCCTCTTCTGAGTTTGAATCAATGCCCACTTGCTGGACAGTCTGGCGTTATGTCAAAAATATTAAGGCTTAATTTATCTCTGCACCATAGAATCTTTAATACCTTGCTAAGATTTTCCCAGAAGCTTTCTTATCCATTCACTATGTCATGGCTTCTTTCATGGGCCTTAACAATGAACATTCTAACTACAATCGCCACTTCTTACAATTGATAATTCCATTCTTAGCCCTTCTTCATCATTTCACACCCTTGGCCTCAATATTTCTTTGACCTCAACACAATGGGATGGAAATCCAATGGGTTCTAAAACAAACAAGGAATTAGAAATTCACGACCCCGGTTTTTGGTTGCAGTGGTCATGATCTGTGGCCTGTCCACACCGGTTCCAATCAAGGTGAGTAGCACATATTTGGTGCACCTACCTCATCTACATGAATGCAATGTGTGCCGCAGTGAGTTTCTTCTTCTTCTCACTG
This sequence comes from Cetorhinus maximus, assembly GCF_964194155.1. NCBI lineage: Eukaryota > Metazoa > Chordata > Chondrichthyes > Lamniformes > Cetorhinidae > Cetorhinus > Cetorhinus maximus. Next base: position 95,824,291 of record NC_135888.1, read on the forward strand.
CTGGCTGCCTCTGTGCTTGTTAAGGGGCTGAACAGTGTTGTGCAGATACAGCATAGTGCAGCCAGTCTGCTCATCTTAAAAGCAGGCTGTCCCTCTTAAAGTGAAGCTGCACTGAATAATACTGTTGGAATTTAAATGAAGGAAGATTGAACACTAGAGCAGAGAGATTGTTCCACGCTGACGGATGTGACACTGGAGGCATTAGTGGTGGAGCTGGACAGCGATAGGAGGAGAGATATCGTGGTTCGTAAGGGTGGGTGGGTGAGGCAAGAGAACCTCTCTCAGGGAGTGGGAGCAGGTCACCAGCAAGGTCAATTCCTGGCTCTTTTTTTTTAACACAGTGCAGAAGAGGCCCTTCGGCCCATCGAGTCTGTACTGACACGTGAGAAACACCTGACCTACCTACCTAATCCCATTTACCAGCACTTGGCCCATAGCCTTGAATGTTATGACGTGCCAAGTGTGCATCCAGGTACTTTTTAAAGGATGTGAGGCAACCCACCTCCACCACCCTCCCTGACAGCGCATTCCAGACCATCACCTCCGTCTGGGTAAAAAAGTTTTTCCTCACATCCCTCCTAAACCTCCTGCCCCTTGAGCTTATGTCCCCTCATGACTTACCCTTCAACTAAGGGGAACAGCTGCTCCCTTTCCACCCTGTCCATGCCCCTCATAACCTTGTACACCTTGATCAGGTCGACCCTCGGTCTTCTCTGCTCCAATGAAAACAACCCAAGTCTATCCAACCTCTCTTCATAACTTAAATGTTTCATCCCAGGTAACATCCTGGTGAATCTCCTTTGCACCCCCTCCAGTGCAATCACATCCTTCCTATAGTGTGGCGACCAGAACTGCACACAGTATTCTAGCTGTGGCCTCACCAAGGTTCTATACAACTCCAACATGACCTCCCTACTTTTGTAATCTATGCCTCGATTGATAAAGGCAAGTGTCCCATATGCCTTGTTCACCACCCCACTAACATGCCCCTCCGCCTTCAGAGATCTATGCACACACACGCCAAGGTCCCTTTGTTCCTCAGAACTTCCTAATGTCAATGCCATTCATTGAATACTTCCTTGTCAAATTACTCCTTCCAAAGTGTATCACCTCACACTTTTCAGGGTTAAGTTCCATCTGCCACTTATCTGCCCATTTGACCATCCCGTCTATATCTTTCTGTAGCCCAAGACACTCAACCTCACTGTTAACCACCCGGCCAATCTTTGTGTCATCCACAAATTTACTAATCCTACCCCCCACATAGTCACCTATGTCGTTTATATAAATGACGAATAATAGGGGACCGAGCACAGATCCCTGTGATATGCCACAGGACACTGGCTTCCAGTCACTAAAGCATCCTTCTGTCATCACCCTCTGTCTCCTACAACTAAGCCAATTTTGAACCCACCTTATCAAATTACCCTGTATCCCATGTGCATTTGCCTTCTTTATAAGTCTCCCATGTGGGACCTTGTCAAAGGCTTTGCTGAAATCTATATGAATTACATCAACTGCACTACCCTCATCTACACACCCGGTCACCTCCTCAAAAAATTCAATCAAATTTGTTAGGCCTGACCTCACTCTGACAAAGCCATGCTGACTATCCCTGATCAAACCTTGCCTCTCCAAGTGGAGATAGATTCTCTCCTTCAGAATTTTCTCCAATGGTTTCCCTATCACTGACATGACACTCACTGGCTTGTAGTTCCCTGGCTTCTCTCTATAACCCTTCTTAAAAAGCGGAACCACATTAGCTGTTCTCCAGTCCTCTGGCACCTCCCCTGTGGCCAGAGAAGAATTTAAAATTTGGGTCAGAGCCCCTGCGATCTCCTCCCTTGCCTCCCTCAGCAGTCTGGGACACAAATCATCCTGACCTGGAGATTTGTCCACTTTTAAGCTGGCCAACACCTCCAATACCTTGTCACTCCCTATATCAATTTGCTCAAGAACCTTGCAGTCTCTCTTCCAGAGTTCGATACCTTCATCCTCAGTCCCTTGGGTGAAGACAAATGTGAGGTATTCGTTCAACACTCTACCGATGTCCTCTGGCTCCACCCATACTCTGGACACAAGGACGTGACAGCAGTGCCACAAAACGTCCAATGACCTCATGTGAGTGATCAAGATAATTAAATGCATCTTTACATCACATCCCCTATTCACCACAGCACCAATCTCTCCGGCTGCCCTATGCACTACACCCCTTATAAATCACTCAGTGTCAATCTATGGTACTCAGGACTCAAGCCTAACATCTAGAAACTCCATCTCACCCTCACTCACCTACCAATACTGCCAGTCTAGCACCCACCTCTCGCCTGAATACACATACCTCCAGCTATTCTGCCAAGGCAGGAACATCACCCAAACACAATGCTAAACAAATACTGACATTCTCCCCTCTCTCTTGCAGGACAATGTTGTACAGAAGAGAATGAAGCAAAACTTGTCAGAGACAAGGACACCAGCATCCACTGAGCCCTACAGAGCAGATGGCGATCAGCTTCTTGGGGCCAGCTGCAACAGAACCCGTGTCATCTAGTGTCACTGAGAACATTGAGGGTGATGGTTTATTCCTGCCTTATGCCCCTTCTCAACTTCAGCTCATCCTCATCCTGCTATACGACATGAAGTGCAAGCTGAAAATGTCATGACCAAAGATCTCTTGTTTCCCACCCATGCCTCACTTCCCTCACACCATAGGAACCTTCCTATTTCCAAGCTAACCAACTTTCAGACACTAACAGACACAACTGCCATAAAAAGATCGTGTCCAGGGCTCTAGCATTACGTTACAAGAATCAATTATATCAAAATGGGTATACACGAGCTCAGGAAACCCAGATTTAGTTCCCATTAACATTTTGAAGACAATTACTGTGTTTTCCTTAAAAATTGACAATGAAATTGCAAACAAAAGATATCTACTGTAAATTTAGAATAACAAACCCATCTGATTGTCTGCTATGGCAACACTATATAGGAGCAAGTATTAGAAATGTGATTATCTGTCCCTGGGACAACTACTTAGGACTATTCTACATTATTACATGTCTACCAGAAGTAAGCTAGTTAAGTCTGTACACCCCTGAAAGAGAAGGTTGTTCAGTTGTCATGTAAGAAGATACTATCACTGTTCCAAAATATTTCAGTGTTACAGCTGCAACAGGCACTGGCAGTTTTCAAATTTGGACAGCTTATTGTTTACTGGTACTAATCCAAGGGGCAGGTGTGCTTTCTGTATTTTTGCCATTTGTTGCATTACAGAGAAACTGTTTATACCAGAATCCAGCTCATAATTAAATTGCTACATTGGAAGAGAAAACAAAATGTGGCTACTTGCCAGTTTTCAAAACATCAAGAGGGCTTTATGTAATTTGCTATTCAAACAGAAGTGCTCAAAAATGCAAGAAAATTATCCTTAATTGTTTTGTAAAAAAGTGGGTTGTTAATTGGGTAAAATAAAGCATGAAAATGTAGTATCATGCATTCACCAGATGTATACAAATACCCAATGGCCAACAGTATGCCACTGTTGGATTTGATCAAATAATCCATCAGCAGTGAAGTTATCACAAAGTTGTCATCAGCTTTAGTTAAAATATGATAGCAATTAAACATTATATTTACAGTCTGCACTGGAGTGATGCTTTGGGCTGCATTAGAGTGGTTAAGTTGGAGTTTGGTGAGTGAGGGAATTTTAAGAGTTAATTTAAGGTTTAATTTCTATCTAAAGCCTAGTCTTTGTTTAATTAAGCAATTAAGTTGCTCTTTCGACTGGGAGGTGAGTTTTAGTCTAGCTTTAAAACAGGGGTTACACAGGCTCTACTTGCAGCTGCAGCTAGTTAATTAGGTAACTGACTTAAACAGGTTTTCAGACAGCATGAAAGCAGGCCATCTACAGTGCTGCCTTGTCTACACTGGAGTGCTATTTTGAGCTGTATTAGAATGCTTAAGTTGGAGTTTGGTGAGTGAGGGTGTTTGGTGAAGAGGGGAAGTGATCTTTCATTTTCTACCTTTCCTCAGAAAGGAAAGTAGCGGCCTTGGTAAGTAGGACCTGGTGAGTGTTTCTACTGTCATTATTCTCTAAACTAGAGGAAGTAAAAGTAAAGGGAATAATTTAAGGGTAAGTCACGGCAGGGCAGCTCGACAATGTGGAATGCTCCTCCTGTGCGATATTGGAAGTCAGGAACATTTCCAGTGTCTGTGCTGACCGCATGTGCAGGAAGTGTCTCCAGCTGTAGCTATTTAAAATCGTTGCTTTGCAGCTGCAGCTTCGGCTGGAGTCACTGTTGAGCATCCGCAAGGATGAGATGTTCATGGCTAGCACATACAGTGAGGTGGTCACACCGCAAGTAAACATTGCACAGGCAGAACAGAAATGGGTGACCGCCAGGCAGAGTAAAAACACTAGGCAGGTAGTGCAGGTGTCCTCTGGATTCATCTCCCTCTCCAACGGATTTTCCATTTTGGATATTGCTGCGGTAGATGGCTTCTCAGGGGAATGCAGCAAGAGCCAAGTTCATGGCACCACAAGAGGCTCAGCTGTACAGCAGGAGAGAAAAAAGAGTGGGAGAGAAATAGTGATAGGGGATACAATCATAATGGGAGCAGATAAACATTTCTGCGGCTGCAGACATGGCACCAGGGTGGTATGTTGCCTCCCTGATGCCAGAGTCAAGGATATCACTGAGCGACTGCAGGACATTCTGAAGGGGGAGGGTGAACAGCCAAAGGTCATGGTCCATATTGATCCCAACAACATAGATAAAAAGAGGGATGAGGTCCTGCAAGCAGAATATAGGGAGCTATAAATTAAGTTAAATAGCAGGACACCCAAATGTAGTAATCTCAGGATTACTCCCAGTGCCATGTGCTAGCAAGATCAGAAATAGGCAAATAGACCAGATGACTGCATGGCTGGAGAGATGGTGTAGGAGGGAGGGATTTAGATACCTGAGGCATTGGGACCAATTCTGGGGAAGATGGGACTTGTACAAGCTGAACAGGTTGCACCCCAGCAGGACCGGGACCAATATCCTCACAGCTGTACTTGCTAGTACTATGGGGGAGAGTTTAAACTAGAGTGTCAGGGGGGTGTGAACCTGAGTGGGGAGACACAGCAGAGGGAAACAAAGATATGAATGAAAGACAGAAAAGTAGAAAGCAGAAGTGGAAAGCAGAGAAAACAAGGGCTAGCAGCAAATAGGGTCATAGTCCAAAAAAGATGTGTAAAAATGTTAAAAAGACAAGTCCAAAGGCACTGAATCTGAATGTATGGAGCAATCACAATAAGGTAAATGAATTAGCAGTGCAAATAGATGTAAACAGGTATGATATAATTACAATTACGGAGATATGGCTGCAGGGTGACCAAGGCTGGGAACTGAATATCCAAGGGCACTTAATATTTGGGAAGGACAAGCAAAAAGGAAAAGGAGATGGTGTGGTGTTTTTAGTTAAGGATGAAATCAGTATGATAGTGAGAGAGGATATTGGCCCAGAAAATCTAGATGTAGAATCAGCCTGGGTGGAGCTAAGAAGCAGCAAGGGGCGGGAAGCGTTAGTGGGAGTTGTCTACAGGCTTCCAAACAGTAGCAGTAAGGTGGGGGATAGCATTAAACACAAAATTAGAGTTGCTTGTGACAAGGGTGCTACAGTAATCATGGGTGACTTTAATCCACATATAGACTGGGCAAACCAAAATAGCAATAATACTGTGGCAGATGAATTCCTAGAGTGTGTACGAGATTTTTTTTAGACCAGTACGTCAAGGAACCAACTAGGGAGCAGGCTATCCTAGACTTGGTATTGTGCAATGACAAGGGGTTAATTAATAATCTTGTTATGCGGGGTCCTTTAGGGAACAGTGACCATAACATGATAGAATTCTTCATTAGGATGGAGAGTGAAGTAGTCCAATCCAAAACTCAGGTCCCAAATCTAAACAAAGGAAGCTATGAAGGTTTGAGGTGTGAGTTGGTTAAGATAGATTGGGGAGCTTCATTAAAAGGCATGACGGTGGATAGGCAATGGCTAATATTTAAGGAACGAATGTATGCATTGCAACAGTAATACATTCCTTTGTAGTGAAAAACACAATAGGAAAAGCGGCCTAACCATGGCTAACAAAAGAAATTAAGGATAGTATTAGCTCTAAAGAGGAGTCATATAAAGTTGCTAGGAAGCCTGAGGATTCGGAACAGTTTAGCATACAGCAAAGGAGGACCAAGAGATTGATTGAGAGAGGAAAAATAGAGTATGAGAGTAAACTTGCAAGGAACATAAAGGCAGCCTGTTAAATCTTCTGTAAATTTATAAAAAGAAAAAGATTAGTGAAGATAAATGAAGGTCCCTTACAGTCTGAAACAGGAGAATTTATAATAGAGAGCAAGGAAATGACAGAGCAATGATACAACTACTTTAGTTCTGTCTTCACAGAGGAACACACAAGTAACTTCCCGGAAATACTAGGGAACTAAGGGTCTAATGAGAAGGAGGAATTGAAGGAAATTAGTATTACTAAAAAAGTATTGCGGGAGAAGTTAATGGGACTGAAAGCCAATCAATCCCCAGAGCCTGATAATCTATATCCCCGGAGGTGGCCATGGAAATAGTGGATGCGTTGGTTGTCTTCTTCCAAAATTCTGCACACTCTGGAACAATCCCAACAGATTGGAGGGTGGTAAATGTAAACCCACTATTTTAAAAAGGAGGGAGGGAAAAAACAGGGAACTACAGTCTGGTTAGCCTAACATCAGTAGTAGAGAAAATGCTAGAGTCTGTTATAAAGTATGCGATAACATGACACCGAGAAAATATCAACAGGATTAGACAAAGTCAGCATGGATTTATGAAAGGGAAATCATGTTTGGCAAATATACTGGAGTTTTTTGAGGACGTAACTAGCAGAATAGATAAGGGAAATCCAGTGGATGTGGTGTATTTGGCTTTTCAGAAAGCTTTCGATAAAGCCCCACATAAGAGATTAGTGTGCAAAATTAAAGCATGTGGGATTGGGGATAATATATTGGCATGGGTTGAGAAATGATTAATAGACAGGATACGAAGCGTAGAAATAAGTGGGTCTTTTTCGGAGTGGCAGGCGGTGATTAGTAGGGTACCGCAGGGATCAGTGCTTGGGCCCCAGCTATTCGCAATATATATCAATCATTTGGTTGAGGGAAGCAAATGTAATACTTCCAAGTTTGCTGGCGACATGAATCTTGGTGGAAATGTGAGTGGTGAGGAGAAGGTTAAGAGGCTTCAACGTGACTTAGGCAAGTTGTGAGTGGGCAAATACATGGCAAATGCAGTATAACATGGGTAAGTGTGAAGTTCTCCACTTCAGTAGGAAAAACAGAATGGCAGAGTATTATTTAAATGGTGAAAGATTGGAAAATGTTGATGTACAAAGGGACCTGGGTGTCCTTGTACATAAATCACTGAAAGCAAGCATGCAGGTGCGGCAAGCAGTTAAGAAGGCAAATGCTATGTTGGCCTCTATTGCTAGAGGATTCGAGTACCGGGGCAAGAATGTCTTACTGCAGCTGTACGGGGTCTTATTGAGGCCACACCTGGAGTATTGTGTGCAGTTTTTGTCCACTTACCTAAGAAAGCATATACTTGCCATACAGGGAGTGCAGCGAAGGTTCTCCAGACTGATTCCAGGGATGGCAGGATTGTCATATGAGAAGAGATTGGGTTGGCTAAGCCTGTATTCACTGGAGTTTAGAAGAATGAGAGGGGGTTTCATTTAAACATATAAAATTCTGACAGGGCTGGACAGACTGAATGCAAGGATGATGCTTCCTCTGGTTGGGGATCTAGAACAAGAGATCACAGTCTCAGGATATGGGGTAAGCCATTTAGGACTGAGATGAGGAGAAACCTCCTCACTCAGAGGGTGGTGAACTTGTGGAATTCTCTACCACCAAAGCCTGTGGAGGCCAAGTCACTGAATATATTATAGAAGACTACAGGACATTCTGAAGGTGGGGGGGGGGGATGAACAGTCAGAGGTCGTGGTTCACATTAGTACCAATAACATAGGTAGAAAGAGGGATGAGGTCCTGCAACAAGAGTTTAGGGAGCTAGGTAGCAGATTAAAAAGCAGGACCTCAAAGGTTGTAATCGCTGGATCACTCCCTGTGCCACATGCTGGTGAGTATAGGAATAGGAGGATAGAGAGGATGAATGCATGGCTGAAGAGATGATGTGTGGGGAAGGGGGGTGGGGGTGGGCTTTAGTTTCCTGGATCGCTGGGTCTGTTTCTGATGAAGGTGGGACTTGTACAAGTTGGACAGGTTGCACCTGAACCAGAACGGGACCAGCATCCTTGCAGGGAGGTTTGCTAGTGCTGTTCGGAGGTGGGGTTTAAACTAATTTGACAGGGGGGTGGGCTACCAAAGTGGAGGTACAGTAGAGGGTGATGCACAGCCAAATATAGAAGGGAAACTAAGTCAGTCTGGAAGGCACAGCAAATATAGACCTGTTAAGGCACAAGAGAATAATGCCAGGCTGGATTGCATCTATTTTAATGCAAGGAGTCTTACAAGTAAGGCAGATGAATTGAGGGTGTTGATTAACACATGGGAATATGATATTGTTGCTATCACAGAGACATGGTTGAGGGAAGGGCAGGACTGGCAGCTCAATATTCCAGGGTATAGGATCTTCAGGCGTGACAGTGTTGGTGTGTAAAAGAGGATATGACATTGCACTATTGATCAAGGAGTCAATTACTGCAGTAAGGAGGGATCTTAGAAGGAATTATCTTAGAAGGTTCCTCAAATGAGGCCATATGGGTAAAACTTAAGAAGAAAAAGGGGGAAATCACTTTGCTGGGAGTGTACTAAAGGGCTCCAAACAGTCAGGGGGTGATAGAGTAGGCAAAGAGTAGACAAATAGAGATAGAGATATGTAGGCAAATCTCAGAGAAGTGTAAAAATAATAGTGCAATAATATTAGGGGATTTCAACTTTCCCAATATTAACTGGGGTAGTCTTAGTGTGAAAGGCTTAGAGGGGGCTGAATTCTCAAAGTGCATCCAGGAGAGCTTTTTGAGCCAGCACATAGAAAGTCCTACAAGAGAAGTGGCAGTACTGGACCTAATCTTAGGGAATGAAGCCGGGCAAGGGGTAGAAGTGTCAGTGGGGGAGAATTTCTGGGATAGTGACCATAACTCTGTAAGATTTAAGGTAGTTATGGAAAAGGACAAAGATGGACCAGAAATAAAGGTCCTGAATTGGGGGTAGGCCTATTTCAATATGATAAGAGAGGATCTGGCCAAAGTCGACTGGGAGCAGCTACTTGTAGGAAAGTCTACATCAGGCCAATGGGAATCATTCAAAAAGGAAATAATGAGAGTTCAGGGCCAACATGTTCCCGTAAAGGTGAAGGGTAGGACCAACAAGTCCAGGGAACCCTGGATGTCAAGGGATATAGAGGATTGGATAAGGGGAAAAAAAGGAGGCTCTTGGCAGATACAGAGGGCTGAAAACAACAGAAGCCCTAGAGGAGTATAGAAAATGGAGGGGGTACTTAAAAAAGTAATTAGGAAAGCGAAGAGGGGGCATGAAAAAACACTGGTGGGCAATATAAAGGAAAATCCCAAGGCATTTTATAAATATATTAAGGGCAAGAGGATAACCAGGGAAAGAGTAGGGCCCATTAGGGACCAAAGTGGCAATCTGTGTGTGGAGCCAGAGCACATGGGTGAGGTTTTGAATGATTACTTTTCATCTGTGTTCACTATGGAGAAGGACGATGTAGGTGTAGAAATCAGGGAGGGGGATTGTGATATACTTGAACAAATTAGCATTGAAAGGGAGGAGGTAGTAGCGGTTTTAACAGGCTTAAAAGTGGATAAATCCTCAGGCCCAGCTGAGATGTATCCCAGGCTGCTATGTGAGGCAAGGGTGGAGATTGCAGGGGCTCTGACACTAATTCTTAAATCCTCTCTGGTCACAGTGGAAGTGCCAGAGGACTGGAAGACAGCGAATGTGGTACCATTATTCAAGAAGGGTTGTAGGGATAAACCAGGTAATTACAGGCCAGTGAGTCTAACATCAGTGGTAGGGAAACTATTGGAAAATTCTGAGGGACAGGATTAATCTCCATTTGGAGAGGCAGGGATTAATCAGGGATAGTCAGCATGGCTTTGTCAGGGGAGATTATGTCTGACAAATTTGATTGAATTTTTTGAGGAGGTAACTAGTAGTTTAGATGAGGGTAGTGCAGTTGATGTAGTCTACATGGACTTCAGTAAGGCTTTTGACAAGGTCCCGTATGGGAGAATGGTCAAGACGGTAAGAGCCCATGGGATCCAGGGCAATTTGGCAAACTGAATCCAAAATTGGCTTAGTGGCAGGAGGCAGAGGGTGATGGTCAAAGGTTGTTTTTGCGATTGGAAGCCTGTGACGAGTGGTGTACCTCTGGGATTGGTGCTGGGACCCTTGCTGTTTGTAGTGCACATTAATGATTTAGACATGAATATAGGAGGTATGATCAGTGAGTTCGCAGGTGATATGAAAATTGGTGGTGTCGTAAATAGTGAGGAGGAAAGCCTTAGATTACAAGATGATATAGATGGGCTGGTAAAATGGGCAGGGCAGTGGCAAATAGCATTTAATCCTGAGAAGTGTGAGGTGATGCATTTTGGGAGGACTAACATAGCAAGGGAATACACAATGAATGGCGGGACCCTAGGAAGTACAGAGGATGAGAGGGACCTTGGTGTACATGTCCATAGATCCCTGAAGGCAGCAGCACAGGTAGAAAAGGTGGTTCAGAAGGCATATGGGATACTTGCATTTATTAGCCGAAGCATAGAATATAAGAGCAGGGAGGTTATATTGGAGCTGTATAAAACACTAGTTAGGCCACAGCTGGAGAACTGTGTGCAATTCGGGTCACCACACTATAGGAAAGATGTGATTGCATTGGAGAGGATGCAGAGGAGATTCACCAGGATATTGCCTGGGCTGGAACATTTCAGCTATGAAGAGAAATTGGTTAGGCTAGGGTTGTTTTCCTTAGAGTAGAAAAGGCTGAGGGGGGACCTGATAGAGGTATACAAAATTATGAAGGGCACAGATAGGGTAGATAGGAAGAAACATTGCCCCTTAGTGGAGCTGTCAATAACCAGGGGGCATAGATTTAAGGTAAGGGGCAGGAGGTTTAGAGGGGATTTGAGGAAAATTCTTTTCACCCAAAGGGTGATTGTAATCTGGAACACACTGCCTGAGGGGGTGGTAGAGGCAGGAACCCTCACAACACTTAAGAAGTATTTAGATGAGCACTTGAAACACCATAGCATACAGGGCTACAGGCCAAGTGCTGGAAAATGGGATTGGAATAGGTAGGTGCTTGATGGACAGCATGAACACAATGGGCCGAAGGGCCTGTTTCTGTGCTGTTTAACTCTATGACTAAGGAGATGGATAGATTTCTAGACTCTAAAGGGGTCCAGGCATATGAGGAGAGAGCGGGTGTATAGCATTGTGATAAAGGATCAGCCATGATCATATTTAATGGCGGAGCAGGCTTGCAGGTCCAAATGACCTACTCCTGCTCCTATTTTCTATGTTTCTATGTTTCAATAATGGTAATATTGCCTATTTATGTTTTTTAAACTATTTTCAAATGTATAACATTCGCAATTTTGGACACCTGTTATAGGAAGGATATTTAATCTATGAAAAGCTACAGGAAAGTTTCATTGGAGTGATACAAAAAATGACAGCCTTTAGTTATGAAGAAATTTGCAAAGGCTAATGCCTTTTTCACTACAACAGAAAAAGAGAACTAGTGATGTAACATGAAATTATCTGAGAGTTTAAATAGTGAATGATTGTTAACACCAGGGGGAGAATTTTCTCCCCGTCGGGCAGGCTGGTTGGGAGCAGGCGCGGAGCCGATCGCCGCCCGCAATCGGCTGCGCGCCACCATTTTATGTGGGCAGGCCAATTAAGGCCCGCCCAGCATGATGTGCACCCGGAAGCACTCAGCACTACCTGTGCGGGCGGGAGGAGGAGGGAGAGTCAGGGCCTGCGCTCTTTCATACATGCGCGCGAAAGAGCGCAGAAATCTCCTTGAGGCAACTCCGTGCCTCAGGGAGATTAATTTCATTATGAAAAATTGAAGAAAAGAATTTTTAAAATTATTCAGACATGTCCCCTCATGTGACAGTGTCACATAAGCTAGGACATGTTTATGAATTTTGATAAAAAATTTTATTTCATTAATAAATCCTTCATGAAACCTCATCCCGCCCATGGATGAGGTTCCATGAAAAATGCAAAGGCCGCCTGGGCCCTTTGCCTGCCCGCCAACCTTAAGGTTGGATGGACAGCCCAGACAAGTACTTTAATTAGTTCATTAATGGCCTGTCAAAGCCTGTTAAGGCCTGTTAAGGCCTTTGACAGTTCGGCGGTTGCGCAGCCGTCTCCGGTGTGCGCCCGCCGAACTGAAGATCGGAAAGACGCGCGGTGAGGTCAGGACGCACGCCCAACATCACTACACGTCATCTTACGCGTTGCCATGCAGGGGCGGGACAGAACATTTTGCCCCAGGTTTTTGGAAATTTGTGAAGTGTTTTGTGGCAGATATGGATTATATGCAGATGGCATCATCATGGCATTTGTCCCAAGAGCTCTGTGCAACTTGGTCTCATCTTGAATTTGAAGGCTATGAGAAGGCCAATTACCAGCAATTGGAAGTGTTGCAGAGAAGTAGTATTGGTAGCTGTCAATTGATGCAATGCACTGCATAATAGTAAAAACTGCATTTGAAAAATATGGTACTGTTTCTTTGGAATAAAGCAGCCATATGAAGCAGTAGTTATTGGAAGTATGGTTGTGGAGAGTAAGGGAGAATTGCAACTAGATATTTTAGCAGTTTTATCGCCACGCCAGGCAATGAAGGGACAAGCTCTGAAGAAGAGTCACACAGACTCGAAACGTTAACATTGTCTTTCTCTCCACAGATGCTGTCAGACCTGCTGAGTGTTTCCAGCATGTTTTGTTTATGTTTCAGATATCCAGCATCTGCAGTATTTTGCCTTAATGAAGGAACAAAATCATTGAGGGGTGTTCAACTGCTTTGGGATTCAGTCACAAAGTGGAATGAGCATGTGAAATTTCCATTCATGGACGTAAAATCTAATGTGGCAACAGAATTCTTATTTTTATTTATACAACTAGTTGCCACAAAATTCTAATGGCCAAAGGAAAGACACCTGAATATACCTGCCTGCATATCAGGCATTCGGAAATCTAAAAAAGGGACAGAAAATGCCGCAAACACTCAGCACGTTTGGCAGCATCTGTGAAAAGTGAAATCGGTTTGATATTTCAGGTCAATGACTTTCCATCAGAACTGAGATACGGAGAGATCTGGGTGTCTTAGTGCATAAATCACAAAAGATTAGTATGCAGGTACAGCAAGTAATTAGGAAAGCTAATGTAATATTATCGTTCATTACAAGGGGAATTGAATACAAAAGTAGGAAGGTTATGCTTCAATTATACAGAGCACTAGTGAAACCACACCTGGATTACAGTGTACAGTATTGGTCACCTTATTTAGGAAGGATGTAAATGCATTGGAAGCAGTTCAGAGAAGGTTTACTTGACTAATACCTGGAATGGGCGGGTTGTCTTATGAGGAAAGGCTGGACAGGGTAGGCTTGAATCCGCTGGAGTTTAGAAGAGTAAGAGGCAATTTGATTGAAACATATAAGATCCTGAGCGGTCTTGACAGGATGGATGTGGAGAGGATGTTTCCTCTATTGGGAGAATCTAGAATTGGGGGTCACTGTTTAAAAATAAGGGGTTGCCCATTTAAAACAGAGATGAGGTGAATTTTTTTCCTTCAGGGGGCCGTGCGTGTTTGGAACTCTCCTCCTGAAAAGGCAGTGGTAGCAGAGCCTTTGAACATTTTTAAGGCAGAGGTGGATAGATTCTTGATAAGCAAGGAGGAGATGGGTTATCGGAGATAGATGGGATGCAGATTTGAGGTTACTATCAGATCAGCCATGATCTTATTGAATGGCGAAGCAGGCTTGAGGGGCCAAATTGCCTACTCCTGTTCCTTGCTCGTGTGCCTGCTGAGTGTTTCCAGCATTTTATGTTTTTAACTCAGGGATATGAATAATATAATCAACATATTCAAATAATGGCTATCTATTATATGTAACTGATGTATGCTTTTGCCATGTTCAAAGTAACTTTTTGTTATGAATCAGAATGAAAACTTTAACATTACTTTTTTCCTACCCTGTTATACAATTAATATAAAATTGGTAATTGTAGTATAAGGGTCTGGCATGTATAGGGTTAATGAGGGACTGAATACAGTACCACCCACACAGTGATGTAAGAGAACACATGATCCGCACCTAGGGGTCAGTGTAGTGTTGGACAGAGCTGTGTGCACAAGTGAGCATGGAGACAGCTCCTAACTTGAGCCCTTTATATATACATAGTTCTTGTAGTTAATAAATACATACAGTTAACCCACTTAAGACTACAAATACTTCACTAAGACCTACCGAATGGTATCCAACGCCCAACAACAGTAATAATCATGAACTGTAGACAGGTAATGTGCTATAGGTCCTTATTTTTTTCATATGTGAAGCAATTTCACAGGAAATATTAAAATCTTTCTAATGTAAACAAAATGCTGAATATAGAATCCTAATTAAGTAAAATGAAAAAGATTTTTATTCTACATTAGGATATATTACATTCCCGCGTTTATCAATTCTCTTAAATCATTGGAACAAATAAATTACAAGATTGGTTCAATGGAAGTTACTTTTTTAGCCCTATTTCTCTACTTTTTTTGGAATCGATTTATATTTTTCCTTTACAAATATGACAAAATTCCTTTTTCAAAGTTGTCAGTCTCTACCTCAATAACCATTTGTTCTAATAAAAAGTGTGAAAATAACACTTCTTACTACTCACTTTATACTTCCAATCAAAATCTTGAATCTATGCCCTCTTATTGATTCATCAGCAATGAAGACAATCTTTCACTATTTAACCTCAGATATTTTCATAATGTTACATCACTAGTTCTCTTTTTCTGTTGCAGTAAAAAGATACCAGCCTTTGCAAATTTCTTCATAACTAAGGGCTGCCATTTTGATATCATTCCAGTGAATCTTTCCCATGCATTTTCATAGTTCAAATATCCTTCCTATACAGGTGTCCAAAATTGCAACTCATATTTTATCCAAATTTAGCATCTCTGTTTTTATAAAGCCAACTGCAGCTAATAAATGATCCCTGAAAGCACTTCCCAGGATTTACACCTTAGAAATATTTATTTTCCCTCCAGTTGCTGAAAGTTTGACTTTTTAAATGAAAGACTTCAAGAAAGTTAAAATGGCATTGCACTGCAGCTACCAATTATTCCCTGGAAGCTCAAGTTATTGCCAAATGGTAAGAACCTCTGTTGTAGCATTTCCAGAGTTTGGTGTGAAACTGAAACAAGGTCAGCAGAAGAAGCAGTTAAAAGAAGCAGTAGTTTGCTCTGCAAAGGAATAAGAAGGGTACGCGGGAACAGCAAAGTTATTTTAAAGAATAATTTCAATCAAATCAATTCAAATCGGGAAAATCCAAGTGGTTTAGAATCAGAACCTGTAATTGTAAAGAGGACCGCTTCATGACATACAATGAGGCAAGCTACAAGAAAAGTGATCATCTTGACCTCCTATATGTAAATGACCCAAACAACATACCTGGTGTCAATTCAATTAAAATTGAAATAAAGAAGGAAAATGACCTTTTTAAATATCTTCAGGAAGAGAGGGGGAGGGGCTAACTGGAATGAGCCAAGAATCACAAAGATACAAGTTGAAAGTGTTTCAGAGAAGCAAAGGGAAGCCTAAAAAATGCATAGCTGCAAAGGCAAAGCATTATGGTAGAAAGTATTCTTTCAATATTACAATAGCAAGAGCACTGTCAGAGAAAAGGTAAGAACATGCAAGATTTGCACATCAGTTTTACACCAAGGCAAGTTGAAAATCTACCCCGCGGAATCATATAGCGCATAAATAAGCCATTGATCCATTTATGCAAGTTCTCTGAAAGAGCAATGCACCCAATGTCAATCCCCTGCTCTTTCTATTTACCCTTTATTTCTTTATTCACTATTCTTTTAAAAATTCTTATGGATCCTGCTGTTGCCACTGTTTTTGATAGGGTTTTCTATGAACTAACAGCACTCTGTATAAAACTATGTTCCTAACCTCTTTGTTCTTTTGGTGGTAGTCTTTAATTGTACACCTTGGTTATCAATTCAGTGCACAGAAGAAATGCTTTTTCCTGATTTCTTCTCTTCTTCTTTGGGCTTCTTCCATTTTACTGAGGTCAATAATGCTGGTTGATCACCCTTCTCCATCATCCCATGTCAGTCACCCATTCCCCTCCCAATCCCACTGTGTTTATGTCTCTCAACAATTATCTTTCCACCTGGTCTTCAGCTTTCCTCCTTCTTCCAGGAAGTCCCACCTCCATCAGTTCCCTCACTACATGTCCTCTGTTTCTCCGCAACAGGTGGCCATATTCATTCAATCTCCTCTCAGCTACTGTGTTCGATGTACTCACAAGTTTCACTGACCCCTTGATGTACTAGTTCCTGACTTTGTCTTTTCTTATCACCCCACACATCCATTTTGGTATCTGCATCTCATTTGTATCTAGTCATTGTTCCTCTCTTCTTGATGCTGCCCATATTTCTGCGCTATATAACAAAACCAGTCTCACAATGTCTCGTAGATTCTTCCTTTCAGTTTCAGCAATACTTTCCTATCATATAACACACTATTACACTTCCTCCATTTACTCCAGCCAGAGCCAATTCATTGCTTAATTTCCATTTCCATACTTCGACCTTCTGCCATCACTGATCCCAGATACTTGAAGCTACCCACTTTTTGCAATTCTTCACCCATAATCTTTACACCTTCACTCCGATCCTCTTCCTTTGGCTCAAACTGACAGTCCATATATTGGATCTTTGGTCTAACAATCTGCATAACCATCTTCCACCGCTTTTCTCCAGTTCTCCAGATACTCAGTCACGTTCTCATCATCCCCAACACATAGCTCAATGTCCATGGTACTTCCTTCCTCACTTGTTTAGCTAGAACATCCATGACAATCAGGAAGAGGGGCTCAGTGCTGATCCTTGGTTGAAATGATGGTTGCTATGAAATGCTTTTTCCTGACTTACTTGTCAAATTCACTAATACTTTGAACACCTCTAGTAGATCATAGCTGCCTCTGAAAAAAGTCCCTATTTCTCGAGCCTCTCATAACTAAAGCCTCTTGGCCTTGATACTATCTTAGAACATCTCTTCTGCTCTTTTTCAATGGCTTTGGCTTCTTTTTCTATTTTCTATCCCCATTTCATTTCCTTTAGTGGTCAGATATGAGATGAAAAGTACACAACGCCTGCAGTCCTCATTTAGTAACTTTATCTTTTGTGTGGGTTTGTATGATTTAATGTTTGCTGTACACTGTATGCAAAATTTTGTACTGTATGCTATTTTGTGTTTCATACATTCTGGCTCAGCCTTTGGTCAGAATCTTCTGGCCCCGCTCACCGACATGTAAAATGATGCGTGATGACGTCGGACATGCGTCCCGACGTCACCGCACGTCTTTCCAATCTTCAGTTCGGCGGGCATGCACCAGAGTCGGCTGCGCACCCGCCGAACTGTCAAAGGCCTATTAAGGCCATTTAAATACTAATTAAAACAATTGACGGAGCTGCCCGTCCAATCTTAAGGTTGGTGGGCAGGCGAAGAGCCCAGGCAGCCTTCGCATTTATCATGAAACCTCATCCATGGGCACGATGAGCTTTCATGAAAGATTTATAAATCTAATAAAACTTTTTATTAAAATTCAGTGACATGATCCAGCTCATGTGACACTGTCACATGAGGGGACATGTCTGAATTTGCTTTTTCTTTATTTCAATTATTGATAATGAAACTAATTTCCCTGAGGCAGCTCCATGCCTCAGGGAGATTTCTGCGCTCTTTCGTGAATGTGCACGAAAGATCACAGTGCCCGACTCAACCTACTTCCCCCGCCCCCCCCCCCCCCCCCCCGCCCCCGCACGGGGAGTGCACAGTGCTTCCGGGTGCACGTCATGCTGGGTGGGCCTTAATTGGACCTCCCATGTAAAATGGCGGCATGCAGTCAAACGCGGGCGGCAATCGGCTGCGCGCCCACTCCCGCTCAGCGTCCCCGATAGGGAGAAAGTTCTCCCCTTTATTATTCTAACCTTGGTAATTATATCACTAGAAAAGTTTGCCACGTAGCATACACTGTAATTCTATTAGAATGGCTGACTTGCACCTTCATTCTATAACTTGGTAACTATCTACTTATGTTCAGTGAAATAAGACTCGGTTAAGTGTACCTTTGGGGCACACACTGTTGGCTACCCTCAACCATTTATGTGTCAACATGATTCATTCTCAACGTCTTTCCTTCCTTCTACTCTTAAATTAGTAATTCAATATTGAACAGTTAACAATTTCTTGGAATGACTCCAGTGACTTCAATCAAAAAAACTTAAATCAGCGCTGATTAAGGTGACACATAACTGCTTCATAATCGAGTGCATAAGAGAAGTGCTTATCTTGACCTGATTCTCAGTTAATGTAGTAACTATGGCATCCCCAAAAGAACAACATGAAAATTATTAAGTTCAACTTACTATGGATTTTGGAAATTCCAGAGAGGCATATAATTTTAAAAGGGAAAACCTCAAAAACATGAATGATCAACTCCTAGCAAATTTATTTGGCGAGCGTGCTCAACAATATTTTGGTAGAAAGAAACTGGGGAACCTTTAAAGGAAAAATGCTAAGCATGCAGGATAATTCAAACCTTGACTCAGCAAGCTCAGAAATAAAAGCCGTGATTGTAAATTATCAGTAAAGAAATCAAAACAGAAAAAAAAATAATCTCCAACAATCTTGTGGGGAGAAAGGCATAATGCTCATGGTGTTGCAACATGTTAAAAGGGTGATTAAAAGAGCAAAGAAAACCCTAGAATAAAAGCAGAGTTACAGAGGCTACAACACTGGCACCTACCCGGCAGTGTGGAAAATTCCCCAGGTACCGTCCGAGTCACGGTGAACCACAGCGAAGGAGGATCACCTATGGATCGGGGCTTCTTCACCAGGAGGATCCTGTTGAAGGCGTGCGGCTTCCAAGCTACGGAGATCTTCACCCTGCACGACTCCCGCAAAGGTGGTTATTTCGACGTGACTTTCAAGCGAGTGGCAGACTGCGTCCGGCTCCTGAGGGTGTTCGAGGAGAAGAGAGACCTGCCGGAGATGAAGATCCTGACGGCGGAGCCGCACTTTTCTCTGCCGTTGCAACGGGAACGTGAGGTGATGGTGCATGTGTACAACCCCTTCGTCCCTGTCGCCGACGTGGTCACCTTCCTCACCAGGTACTTCGATAAGGTGGGGAGCGGCACCGAGATTCGAGACGACTTGGGGATCTGGACAGGCAAACGCCTGTTTAAGGTCACGCTAAAGACCGATGGTAAGGGAGCCATTTTCCACCCTCCTTCCAGTTTCGCAATCGGGGGAAACCGTGGCTACCTGGTCTACGCTGGGCAACCCAAGCATTGTCGCTCATGCGGCAAGGCTGGCCATGTGGCGGCCAACTGCAGCGCCTCCCTCTGCAAGATCTGCAAACAGGAAGGGCACCAGACAAAAGACTGCAAACAGGCCAAGTGCTGCAACCTGTGTGGCGAGGCAAGTCACCTCTACAGGACCTGCCCCAAACGCTGCCGTACTTACGCACAGGCAGCCAAAGCCGACCAGGGGGAAGCAGAAGAAAGGTTCCGTGTCACTCCAACCACCAAGGCCCCCAGGGAGCTCAACGGGACAAAGGAGGACACAGAGAGAGACAAGGTGGAGAAAGAGATTGAGGCAACAGAGGGCCAATCAACAGCACTACCCCCTGAACCTTCCAGCCCTCAGGACAGCGAATCAATGGAGGAGGAGGCAGCAGTGGAAAAGCAGCAGGGGGAGTGGCGGACGGTGAAGAACAAGAAAAGTAAGAGGGAGCGAAGAAGAAGCAAAGGCGTTTCCCAGAGAAGCGGCAAGAGGCGTCTCCCATCCGACACGGATGACAAGGGCAGCAGCTCTTCGGATGATGAAGTGCCAGAGCGGCACCGACAGAAGAGGCGGCAAAGCTCCAGGGCGTTGGAGGACGAGACACCCGAGCTCCAGAAAATTGGAGACAACAAGAAGCCCAGCGCACCCCAACTTTGCCTGCAACCTAAGGAGGCCAGTGCACCACAGCCCCTGGAATCTGGGAGCAGTGAGGCAATCATCGCACCCCAGCTCCAGGAAGCCGGGAACAGCAACCCCCCAGAGGGGGTGGGTTTTGGAGAAGCTTCTCCGGCAAAGGTCATCTCAAAACCCGCTCACTACGTGAACCTCCAGATGCCACTGGAGCAGAACACGGCCAAGGAGATCTACCTCAGCCCATCCAAAGTGAAGGAATTTGAGCTCACTACGGGTATGAAGGAGCAGACTAAAGGTCTGGGACTCTCAGAGACAGTGGGTTTGGTAGGAGAATAAATGCTTTAATATGGGTTTAAAGATTGTATCCATAAATGTGCGTAGCATTAAATCTACTACGCGATGTGTTGCGACCTTGGACTACCTAGCCAAGGTCAAAGCTGACCTGTTGTTTCTGCAGGAGTGTGCGATACCGCACCTCAGCTCCTACAGGCAATGGTCACGATGGTGGTCCCACGGGCCATCGATCTGGTCGGGCGGAAACGACTCTCGTTCCTCCGACCTGGGTATTCTGCTGCGGGGAGGCAACTTCACCGTCTCCGAGGTCAAGGAGGTGGTGGGCGGGCGACTCCTGGTAGCAGACGTAATGTACAAGAACGCTCCACTCCGGTTAATTAACGTGTACGGCCCGGCACAAGGGGCTGAGCGGCTGGAGGTTTTTCAGCAGCTCCCACTGCTGCTGGCGACCTCCAGGCCGGTCATTCTGGGCGGGGACTTCAACTGCATCATCGATGCGGCTGGACGATCCGGCAGGGCCGGAAGCAGATTGGACGCTACGTCCAGATCCCTGATGGAAACAGTTAAGGATGCCAAGCTGCACGACGTCTTCAGCAACCCTGCAGACGGAGCGCAGCGTAGATACACCTGGTCGCGGCCAGACGGGGCCATTCGTTCCAGGATAGACTTCCTGTTTGTGTCCCGTGCATTCACAGTCAGATCCACCGAGGTCAAGCCGGTGTTCTTCTCTGACCACTGCCTCCTACTGGCGGACTGCCACTTGGAGGAAGACCTGAGGGTGGGCAGGGGGGCATGGAAGCTAAATGTGCAACTGCTGACCCCAGAGAACATTGAGGAGCTCAAGAGGGATTACAAAGGTTGGAGAACCGTGAAACCCCTCTTTGAGTCCCTGACACACTGGTGGGAAGTGATCAAGGGAAGCATCAAGAGGTTTTTCATCCGCAAAGGCACCCAGAAAGCTAGAAAGGAACAGAGGGAAATGTCCCGACTCCAGGAAAAGATGCAGAATCTGCTCCGGCTGCAGTCGATGGGGGTCGATGTCAAGGAGGAGCTCCAAGAGGTGAAGGGCCAGCAAGCCTCGCACTTTGCCTCGGAGGCCTCCAAGATCATCTTCCGTTCCAGAGTCCGCTCCGTGGAGCAGGATGAGACGTGCTCACGTTTCTTCTTCCAAAAGGTACACAGAGAGCGCTCTGTGATCAGCAGCCTGAAGGAAGAAGACGGCTCAGTAAAGTCATCACGGTCCGACATTCTGAGGATCAGCAAATCCTTTTATGCCGGACTGTATGACGTGAAGCCCACGGACAGCACGGGCTCCCAGTCCTTCCTGTCCTCTATCACGGAGGTCTTAGACCACAGTACGCGGGAGAGCCTAGACAAACCGCTAACTCCTGACGAACTGACTAAGGCCCTCGAGTCCTTCGAGAAGAGTAAAACCCCCGGAAGCGACGGCCTGCCGGCGGAGTTGTATTCGGCTCTGTGGGACTTGATCGGCCCAGACCTGCTAGAAGTGTACGAGAGTATGCTCCTGGCCGGCAGCATGTCAGAATCCATGAGGAAAGGCATCATCACCCTCATCTACAAGCACAAGGGGGAAAGGGAGGAAATTAGAAATTGGCGACCCATTTCACTGTTGAATGTGGACTATAAGATTCTGTCCAAGGTCATCGCCAACCGGGTCAAATCCGCTCCGGAATTGGTGATTCACCCTGACCAGATCTGCTCTGTGCCAGGCAGGAAGATCTCTGACAGCCTGGCGCTGCTCAGGGATACGATTGCCTATGTACAGGACAGGGGTGTGGATACCTGCCTCATCAGCTTGGATCAGGAGAAGGCCTTTGACAGAATATCGCACACCTACATGGGGGATGTGCTCTCCAAAATGGGCTTTGGGGAGGGAATTCGAAATTGGATCCAACTGCTCTACACTAACATCAGTAGCGCAGTCTCAATCAATGGGTGGGAAACAGATAGCTTTCCGATTAAATCTGGAGTCAGGCAGGGCTGTCCTCTCTCGCCTGTCCTTTTCGTGTGTTGCATAGAACCCTTTGCCGAGTCCATCAGGAAGGATCCGGGCATAAGAGGAGTGACGATCCCAGGCAGTGGAGGCACTCAGGTAAAAGCCTCCCTGTACATGGACGACGTCGCCGTCTTCTGCTCGGATCCGCTGTCGGTGCGCAGACTGATGCACATCTGCGACCAGTTCGAACTGGCCTCGGGAGCCAAGGTAAATCGTGGGAAGAGCGAGGCCATGTTCTTTGGGAACTGGGCTGACCGATCCTTTGTCCCCTTCACTGTCAGGGCTGACGGCCTGAAGGTGCTGGGGATATGGTTCGGAGGGACCGGGGCATGCGTTAGAAACTGGAAGGAGCGAGTGGCTATGGTGAAAAGGAAACTGGGCATGTGGGAGCGACGCTCCCTCTCCATTGCGGGTAAGAACCTGGTCATCAGGTGTGAGGTACTCTCGCTGTTGCTGTACGTGGCGCAGGTCTGGCCCATTCCACACTCCTGCGCGATGGCGATCACTCGAGCCATCTTCCGCTTTATCTGGAGGTCGAAAATGGATCGTGTCTGCAGGGACGCGATGTACAAGCCTCTAGATAAAGGGGGAAAAAACGTGCCCAACATCGCCCTCATACTGATGGCCACCTTTGTGTGTGGCTACATCAAGCGGTGCGTAGACCCTCAGTACGCAAACACCAAGTGTCACTACGTGCTGAGGTTCTACCTGTCCCCGGTGTTGCGAAGGATGGGTCTGGCCACGCTGCCGCGGAACGCTCCAAGTAGTTGGACCGTGCCGTACCACCTGTCCCTGGTGGAAAAATTTATGCAGAAAAACACCTTTGACCACAAGTCCATCAGGCAGTGGTCAGCACGTAACGTCCTAGAGGCCCTGAGGGAAAAGGAGAGGGTGGACCCTGTGGGATGGTTCCCCGAGCAGACTGTCAAAGTCATTTGGCAGAATGCCTCATCGCCAGAACTTTCCAACAAGCACCAAGACGTAGCTTGGCTGGTGGTGAGAAAGGCCCTCCCCGTCAGATCCTTCCTACACGCCAGGAGTCTCACCCCCTCTGCACGTTGCCCTCGAGGTGGCTGTGGTGGGGAAGAGACCGTTGTTCACCTCCTTGTGGATTGTGCCTTTGCAAAGAAAGTCTGGAGAGAGATGCAGTGGTTGCTGTCGAGGTTCATCCCGAGCAGTTCTGTGACACAGGACTCTGTGCTCTACGGGCTGTTCCCAGGGACACACACCGAGACAAACATCGACTGCAGCTGGAGGATCATCAACTCGGTGAAAGAGGCGCTTTGGTCTGCCCGAAACTTGTTGGTCTTCCAGCACAAAGAGTTGTCCCCGACCGATTGTTGCGGACTGGCACAATCCAAAGTCCAGGACTACGTGCTGAGGGACGCACTAAAGCTTGGGGCAGCTGCCGCCAAGGCGCAATGGGGAAGGGTCGCTGTCTAAGACCTTTCTACCACAGCGCACCGAGAGACTGGGAACTGTTTAGAGCCCCTCGGGCTGTACAGATCAAAATGAAAGGCTGTAAATGATTGTAATATTGTTTGTACTGATGCACCTGGTGATACATTTTGTAAAAGTTTAACCCTGGATTGTACCCTTGTAATGTTGTTTTTGAAATGGTTTTGAATGTTATTGAAGATTTTTTATGAATAAAGTATATTTTTACAAAAAAAAAAAAAAAAATTCCCCAGGTATTTACTGTCCACAAAAAGCAGGACAAATCCAACCTGGCCAATTACCATCCCATCAGTTTACACCCGGCCATCAGCAAAGTGATGGAAAGTGTCGTCGACAGTGCCATCAAGCAGCACTTACTCAGCAATAACCTACTCACTGACACTCAAAACAAAAACAGAATTACCTGGAAAAACTCAGCAGGTCTGGCAGCATCGGTGGAGAAGAAAAGAGTTGACGTTTCGAGTCCACATGACCCTTCAACAGAACTGAGTGTAGTTAGGAGAGGGGTGAAATATAAGCTGGTTTAAGGTGGGGGGCGGGGGGAGAGAAGTTGAGGGTGGGGTGGTTGTAGGGACAAGCAAGCAGTGATAGGAGCAGATAATCAAAAGATGTCACAGACAAAAGGATCAAAGAGGTGTTGAAGGTGGTGATATTATCTAAGAAAAGTGCTAATTAAGAATGGATGGCAGGAAACTCGAGGTACAGCTCTAGTGGGGGTGGGGTGGAAAGACTGACAAGGTATTAATTGTAGATTTAAAAATAATGGAAATAGGTGGGAAAAGAAAAATCTATATCTTTTATTGAAAAAAATAAAAGGGAGGGGTAAGAAACGGGGTGGGGGTGGGGGGAGGGAGTTTAAGATCTAAAGTTGTTGAATTCAATATTCAGCCCAGAAGGCTGTAAAGTGCCTAGTCAGAAGATGAGGTGCTGTTCCTCCAGACTCTTCCGACTAGGCACTTTACAGCCTTCCGGGCTGAATATTGAATTCAACAACTTTAGATCTTAAACTCCCTCCCCCCATCCCCAACCCGTTTCTTACCCCTCCCTTTTGTTTTTTTCAATAATTTATATAGATTTTTCTTTTCCCACCTATTTCCATTATTTTTAAATCTACAACTAATACCTTGTCAGTCTTTCCACCCCACCCCCACTAGAGCTGTACCTTGAGTGTCCTGCCATCCATTCTTAATTAGCACTTTTCTTAGATAATATCACCACCTTCAACACCTCTTTGATCCTTTTGTCTGTGACATCTTTTGATTATCTGCTCCTATCACTGCTTGCTTGTCCCTACAACCACCCCACCCTCAACTTCTCTCCCCCCGCCCCCCACCTTAAACCAGCTTATATTTCACCCCTCTCCTAACTACACTCAGTTCTGTTGAAGGGTCATGTGGACTGGAAACGCCAACTCTTTTCTTCTCCACCGATGCTGCCAGACCTGCTGAGTTTTTCCAGGTAATTCTGTTTTTGTTTTGGATTTCCAGCATCCGCAATAGTTTTTTGTTTTTATCACTGACACTCAATTTGGGTTCCGCCAGGGCCACTCAGCTCCTGACCTCATTACAGCTTTGGTCCCAACATGGACAAAAGAGCTGAACTCCAGAGGTGAGGCAAGAATGACTGCCCTTGACATCAAAGCAGCATTTGACTGAGGGTGGAACTTTCCGTGCCTGTTGGCGTCGGGCATGCTCGGCAGTGTGAGCAGGCAATATGGCGAGAAGTCCAGAAATCGGTTTCATGACGTTGTGAAGCCAGTTTGCGATTGTCCATTCAGCCCGTCAACGGCAGGACGAGTTTCCCGCCATCGGACATCAGGAATCTCATTCTAATACATCTGGATATCATTATAAGGCCAGCTCACCAGAATCAACCCCCAGCACTGGATTGTCCGTCCACGTTGGCATGATTGCACATCAACATGTTTCACAACAGAATATATAAGGCATGCACTTGACGGGCTGCATTTTGAGGGAAACTCGTAGGTGAGTGCACAGTAACATTGTGTAGCGCTCATCCAGGTCACCTCTTGGAATTCAAGGTTGAGGCATGTTGGAGGGGGGTGGGGTGGCAAGGGCTGCCCTATGGTTGAGGTACATTGTAGGGGGGGGTCAAGGGCTGCCCTGTGGTTGAGGCGCATTGCGGGTGGGGGGAGCAAAGGCTGCCCTGGGGTTGATGGTGGTGCACAAGCATGTGCGGGTTGTGGGGGTGGGAAGTGGCCATGCATTTGGGAAACCTGTATAAAGTGACCATTCCTCTGCAGCTGAGACAGTTCAGGCACAGCCACGTTGATATGATTGGAGTTGGGCCTCTAGCTTATCTGCCCACTCAAGCAACGTAGAGCCATGAAAGTGCCACCAAGTGCCCCAGAGCACAGACTGCAAACTAATGAGCATTTTAGTGGACTGCAGAACAGTTGGACGACTGAGCATGTTGTACAATCTCCTTGCTAAAGCTGGTCATGAAGCAGTCACTGGTGGAGGCGCTCACAGCCCCTTGCAAAGTCATCATTCAGGTTTGGACCAGTCTCCCCATGGTTCAAGCTAACAGCGCAGCCTTGCAGTGTGGGTTAGGAGAATGACTGTGCCTGAGCTGAGAACACAGCATGCAGTCCAGTGGGCAAAGCTGCCACCAATCGGTCAGGTGGTGTGGGGTGGAGGAGGATGGGGTTTCGGGCAGCCATGCAGTGCACTAAACTCTGGCCATCCAAGTGGTTCCAGCACTCTCCAGGATGCATTAAGGGTCTTCAGACTTAACCAAGACAGGTTCTTAGAATATCCAAGCTAACCCACGCGTCTCTCTCTTTAATCCTGCAGGAGGAGTGCATCAGGATCTTGGAGCCTAGTGAACTAGCTGTGTGCCTCATGGCCTACAGAGAGCGAAGGCAACAGAGAAGAGAGCGACAGAAGCGCCTGGCTGCACAGAGGGAGGAGCAGCACCCTCAGGAAGAAAGGGTGTCTGGGGCTCCCGTACATGCCGCTAAAAAGCCACAGCAAGTCATCGCTGGTCGGTGCCTAGCTAGACCTAGGGTCTATAGACACCGCCTTTCATTCCTGTAGATGACCAAGAATCAGTGTCACCGAAGACTATGCACGACCAGGGAACTGGTCGGTCACATCTGCCAGCTGCTGCAGGGTTTGGAGCCACGGGAGCATGGGGGGCAACCACTGCCAGTGGACGTGAAAGTGACTGTGGTACTCAATTTCTACGCCAGTGGCTCCTTTCAGGGCTCCACAGATGACCTCTGTGGGATATTACAAGCCTCCACCCACAAATGGATCCATGAGGTCACAGATGCCATCTTCACGAAGGCACACAACTTTGTGCATTTTGCCCGGGACCAGGATAGCCAGGATGCAAGGGCAATTGGATTTGCCCATATCTCAGGTTTCCCACAGGTGCAGGGTGCCATCAACTGCACTCACTTGGCACTCAGATCTCCTTGGCAACAAGCAGTCAACTATATCAACTGCAAGGGCTTCCATTCGCTGAATGTTGCCCACCACAAACACATCCTGCAGGTCTGCACATGGTTTCCAGTGAGTGTCCACGACTCCTATATTTTCAGTCGGTTACAGATCCCTGATGTATTCCAGGGTCCACAGAAGCTGCAGGGATGGCTCCTCGGGGACAAGGGCTACTCACAGAGGATGTGGCTGATGACAACCATGCAGCGGCCTCAGACTGCAGCAGAGCGAAGTTACAACGTGGCTCATTCTGCAACTCGCAGCTTGGTGGAGCAAACCATCAGGATGCCGAAGATGAGGTTTCAGTGCCTGGGCTGGTCTGGTGGAGCCCAGCAATATAGTCCGCAGAGGGTGTCACACATCATCATTGCCTGCTGCACCATTAACAACCTGGTGTTTGCAACGGGGAGAGGAGCTGGCTGAGGAGGAGATGGAGGAGCTGCATGTCTCCTCTGATGAGGAGGACATCGATGGTGATGAGGGTGAGGAGGTCCTCGAAGGTGACAATGAAGGTGATGAGGCCCTCGCACTGGCCAGACGAGAAAAGCACGCTCAGAAGGTCCTCATAGCTGCAAGATTTGTGGATGATGACGACACGCAGTGAGGAGACACCATAGATCCTCACATTGCATCTATGAATGTTTGACTCCAGTCTGAGTCCTCTTCTTAGGCAGTCCCTCGGAGTCAAGGATGACTTGCTTCCACGCTAAAAATGAGTTCTCAGGTGACTGAAGAGTCCAATGCGTGACCTACAGTCTCTGTCACAGGTGGGGCAGACAGTGGTAGGGGGAACCGGTGGGTGGGGTTGCTGCACGCTCCTTTTGCTGTCAACGCTTGGCTTCAGCTAACTCTTGGTAACGAGAGTCGAGGTGTTCAGCTCCTTCCCGGAAGCTTTCCCTCCACTTCGGGCGATGTCGATGGGGATGTTGCACTTTTTCAAGGAGGCTTTGAGGGTGACTTGAAGCGTTTCCTCTGCCCTCCTGGAGTTCGCTTGCCATGTCGAAGTTCTGAGTAAAGCGCTTGTTTCAGGAGTCTCGTATCAAGCATGCAGACAATGTGGCCCACCCAGAGGAGCAGATCGAACATGGTCAATGCTTCAATGTTGGGGATGTTGGCCTGAGCAAGAACACTGACATTGGTGCGCCTATCCTGCCAATGGATTTGCAGGTGGTACTTCAGAGTTTTGAGGCACCTGCTGTACGCAGTCCATGTTTCTGAGCCATACAGGAGGGCGGATATCATGTGCTTGGTGCCAGGTTTGAGGTCCTGGACTTCAAACACTCTCTTCCTCAGGTACCGAAGGCTGCGCTGGCACACTGAAGGTGGTGTTGAACCTCATCGTTGATATCTGCCCTTGTTGGCAGTAGGCTCCCAAGGTATGGAAAGTGGTCCACGTTATCCAAGGCCTCCTCAGGGATTTTGATAACTGGAGGGGGGTGGTGGTGCGATGTGGAGGGGGCAGGTTGGTAGAGGACCTTTGTTTTACGGATGTTTAGTGTGAGGCCCAAGTTCTCGCACGCCTCGGTGAAGGTGTTGACGATGGCTTGGAGCTCAGCCTCTGAGTGTGTGCAGACGCAAGCATATTCTGCTTGCTGTAGTTCAATGACAGAGGATGGGACGACCTTGGATCTGGCATGCAGGCAGCGGAGGTTGAACAGGTTCCCCTTTGTTCCGCAGTTTAGCTCCACTCCAGCAAGGAGCTGGCTGAGGGTGAGATGGAGCATTGCGGCAAGGAAGATAGGGAAGAGCTGTGATGCAATTGCACAGCCTTGCTTGACCCCGGTCCAAATGCGGACTGGGTCTGTGGTGGATCCGTTGGTCAGGATCATGGCTTGCATGTCCTCGTGGAGCAGGTGGAGGATGGTGACAAACTTTTGGGGGCAGCCGAAAACGGAGGAGGATGCTCCATAATCCTTCGCGGTTGACAGTGTCAAAGGCTTTTGTGAGGTCAGAGAAGGCCATGTACAAGGGTTGGTGCTGTTCCCTGCATTTCCCTTGCGGTTGCCATGCAGTGAAGATCATGTCCGTTGTGCCCCTTAGTGGGCGCAATCCGCATTGCAACTCTGGGAGGAGCTCTTCGGCCACAGGGAGAAGGTGATTGAGGAAGATTCTTGCGATGACCTTCCCTGTGGCCAACAGCAGGGAGATTCCTCTATAGTTACCACAGTCAGATTTGTCACCTTTCTTGAAGATGGTCACGATTACAGCGTCTCAGAGATCTCCTGGCATGCTCTCCGCCTTGTGGGTAAGGGAGATGAGGCCATGTATTTGAGCCAATAGTGCTTCTCCTCCATGCTTTAGTGCTTTGACGGGATTCCATGTATTGCTGACATCTAGTTGCTCTTTAGCTGTTGAATGGCCTTTTCTGCCTTGTGCCAGGTTGGGGCTATGCTGAGATGGTGGCAGGTAACATGCTGTGGGATGGAGTCTAGGATACTCACATTGAAAACAGAGTCTCTGTTAAGAAGATTTTTGAAGTGCTCCTTCCAGCGGGTGATGACTGCCTCTCCTTCCTTGATGAGCTCCTCTCCATTCTTGGCCAGCAGTGGAGTGGGGCCTTGGGTGCTTGGGCTGTAGATGGTCTTGACTGCACTAAAGAAACCTCGCACGTCATGGTTGCCACTAACTGTTGGATCTCCTGCACTTTCTCCATCCACCAACTGTTCTTTAGGTCGCGGGTTTTTTGCTGGACCCTAGCCTTCAGCCGTCTGTAGAGCTACTTATTTGCTCTTGAGTTGGGTTGCTGTTTCAGGTTCAGAAGTGCCTTGTAGCTTATCAGCTCCTGGATCCCCTAGTTGTTCTCATCGAACCAGTCTTGGTGTTCCCTGGTTGAGTGACCAAGTGTCTCATCGCAGGTGCTGACTATCGAGTCCTTGAGGGCAGACCAGGCACTGTGGACACTCTGCATCTCAGGGTCACCGGGAGTTGCCAGATGGGCAGTAAGGCGCTGGCTGAATAGGGCTCTCTTATCAGGGTCCTTGAGTTCCTCAGTGTTGATTTTCCTGTGGAATTGTTTCTGTTGCCCTCGCTGCTTTGGGGTTACATTGATGTTGATGACAGAGCGAAGTCGGCAGTGGCTTGTCTAGCAGGCATCGGCTCCTGTCATGCAGGTGATACGCACGTCCTGGCGGTCCCTCACTCAGACAATGATGTAGTCAAGCAGGTGCCAGTGCTTGGAGCAAGGGTGTTGCCATGGGGCTTTATACTTGTCTCTCTGCTTATGGCAGTGCACATACTCTGTCATAGTGCTCCTGTCATGGAGATGCAGTAGAGACCCTAATAGTCGCTCGATTCCAAGAGGATGATGACAACATGCAGTGAGGACATCCATAATTTCTCACATGGCCTCTAAGAATGTCTGCCTCCTGTCTGGCTGAGGACAGCTCACTTACGCTCTGTGATCAGGGTCATATCATAGAGACGCAGCCATGAAACTTTAAAAAGCACTTGATCCTTTGTAGCCTTCAGCACCTGAGCCCTTCAGGAGCACAGCAGCAGTGGCCATAGACGCTGAAGAGATGGGGGCTTGCCCCATGTTTAAGGTGCTGAGAGCACAGAGAAAATGATGGAACTCTGTGAGGCCTGCCCACGACATCCTGGCAGCAATGACGAGCACCATCAAGGTGCAGGCATCAGTAATGTGTCCAGGGAGTGTGAAGCTGGACCATCATTTTGGTCTGAAGGCTGCAGAAAGCAAAGGGAAGAGGCCCTGGACTGAGACACCTGCCTTTATCTTGTGCAGAGAGGTTTCACACCTGAGTGACAAGAACACTGCTCATCAGAACAAGGAGTCAGGGGCAGGGAGACATTGTTGAGAGTTTATTTACAACAATGAATATTGTGTACAAGTGATTAACACTTTTTAATAATGCCAAGGCAGTGCAACTACATCTTCTTAACTTTCCTAACCCTGCCGCTACATCTTGGTGCTCCCCTGATATCCACAGCCGAGGTGGAGGCAGCCTGCTGACTGCTACGCCCTCTCTGTGAGAGGTGTGCACACAGCTATACTTTAAATATGGCACCCAGCATGATGAAGTAGCAAGGTGAGGTCATGGGGCAAATGAGAGTCTGCCTGCCCTCGAAACGGCATGTTTCCTGGGGATGCATAATTAATGCGCCGGATTTTGGACGATGCAGTGTGAGAAGCCACCATTGCAGCCAGCAGATAGAGCATTGTTTTCCCGACCCACTATCGCACTTAGTGCAAATCTGGGACGATTCTGCCCTGAGTGTGGCATCAAGGAGTCCCAGCAAAACTGGAATCAATGGGAATCTGGGGAAGACTCTCTGCTGGTTGGAGTCATGCCTAGCACAAAGGAAGATGATTGTGGTTGTTGGAGATCAATCATCTCAGTCCCGGGGCATCGCTGCAGGAGTTCCTCAGGGTAGTGTCCTAGGCCAACCATCTTCAGTTGCTTCATCAATGACCTTCCTTCCATCTTAAGGTCAGATGTAGGGATGTTCGCTGATTTTTGCACAATGTTCAGCACTATTCATGACTCCTCAGATACTGAAGCAGTCCATGTCCAAATGCAGCATGTCCTGGACAATATACCAGGCTTGGGCTGACAAGTGACAAGTAACATTCACACCACATAAGCGCCAGGTAATGACTCTCAAACAAGAGAGAACCTAAAAACCATCGGCCCTTGACATTCAATGGCATTATCATCACTGAGTCCACCATTATCAATATCCTGGTGGTTACCATTGACCAGAAACTGAACTGGACTAGCCATATAAACAATGTGGCCACAAGAGCAGGTCAGAGGCTAGGAATCCTGAGATGAGTAACTCAACTCCTGACTGCACAAAGCCTGCCCACCATTTACAAGGCATAAGTCAGGAGTGCGATGTAATGCTCTCCATTTGCCTGGATGAGTGCAGCTCCCACAACACTCAATAAGCTTGACACCATCCAGAACAAAGCAGCCTGCTGGATTGGCACCCCATCCACAAACATTCACTCCCTCCACCACCAACACACAGTGACAGCAGTGTGTATCATCTACAAGATGCATTGCAGGAATTCACCAAGACTCCTTCGACAGCACCTTCCAAACCCGCAACCACTACCATCTAGAAGGACAAGGGCAGCAGATAGATGGGAACACCACCGCTTGGAAGTTCCCCTCCAAGTCACTTGCCATCCTGACTTGGAAATATATCGCTGTTCCTTCATTGTCACTGGGTCAAAACCCTGGAACTCCCTCCCTAACTGCACTCTTGGTGTACCTATACCACATGGACTGCAGCAGTTCAAGAAGGCAGCTCACCACCACCTTCTTAGGGGCAGTTAGGGATGGGCAATCAATGCTGACCGAGCCAGCGACGCCTACATCCCATAAACGAATAAAAAAATGTGTGGGACTATTGATTTAAACACCACAGAGCAGCCACCATTGAGGCTGCTGGTTAGCCTGAGGGAGTGACCTGCTGAATATGTTAAAACCACTCACTTTACCAGAGGGAAGCAAGAAATCACTGGGGAGCTGGAGGTCTGTTACCTGGGGCAGGGCAGCTCCTCGCATCATTGATGCCAACTTGGATCTAATGCTGGAGGCTGAGAGAGAGAAAGTCCCTGAAAATGACAAAGGGAAGTCACTTTATTGTGCAGCAGGGCAACACTTTGTTCGATGTCAACTCCCTGCACATCAAATTCCTCCTCCTCTCTTACCTCCTGTTCCTCCCCCGATGAACTCTTCTACCAGGGTCTTACCATCCGTGAGGCTCACATCTCTCTGGAGGTCAATGTTATGAATAGTGCAGCAGACCACCTTGCAGGAGGGTATTGGAGGGCACCACACAACCATTCCAGATATCAGAATCGCGTCTTCAGAAGACTGATGGCCTGCTCATTGGTTTTCCTAATGAGCAAGTGGCATTGGTTATATCATCTCTGTTCCTCTGTTTGGGGCTCCGGGAGTAAGTAGCCTCTTCTTCAAGGGATATCCTTTGATTCCCCCGGATCTATCTACACATTTTGGATTTGGAGTGACGATCTGAGGAAGCCTGGACTGGTGAAGGATGAATGAGTCATGGCAACTCTGAGGAGTGTGAGCGCATACATGGAAGAAACTCTTGTTGTGGGCACAGACTAGTTGGACATTGAGGGGATGGAAACCTTTCCTGTTGATGGATCTTACTGGCTGGTTGCTGGATTCTTTGATAGTCACAAGGGTGCAACTGATGGGCCCTGCAGTTGGGAGAATCCCATGATGGAGGCAAAATCCACTGACTTCTTTCCCTGCGAGTCAGTGTCTGTCAATAAATTAATGTGATATCCTGCTCTGGCAGAGAGGTCATCAGTGATTGACGCGATGCAGTGATGCACAGTCATTTTTGAGATGCCACTAGGGTCTGCAGCTGATCCATGGATAGAGGCAGAAGCGAAGAAGTTCAAGGCCACAGTGACTTTGATGGCCACTGGCAGAGGATGGCGACAGTGCTGCAAGGTGTGAGGTCTTTGGCAACAAGGGCACAGATATCTGAGACCATCTGCCTCGCAGTCTCCTGCAATGTCAGCTCCAGGTAGCTCTGACTTCAGTGGTCAATCTTGTGTTGAAGTTATGGCCTCTGTTGCCTTCCTGCCCTTCTTTCCTTTCTCGTGTCCTCCTGATGCCCATCCTTACCATGGGGCCAAGAATCTGACAGTCGTGCACCCATTGCCAGGTGGAGTCTTCCTTCTGTGGGGGTGGCCCCCGATTGTCCTTGGCAGTTTTTCTCTCTTCTACCCCCACAATACCAGAAGGTGCCAACCACATTCAAAGCCCAGGCACTGAGTGCACACTCTGTATGACACCTGTGCACTTTACCAAGTGCCTAGTCCTTCTTTGCCCCGGTCCCCCACTTATGGGGCCAGGATGATGCCCTGGGGAAGCCATGACTGGTTCCACACTCTTTACCCACCTCCCCTTAGCTGTTCTGAAACTGTCAGCTTCTACAACCAGTCCACGCTTTAAATATCCCAGCCTTCCCCTTCCACAAGCTCTAAGCAAGTTTTTAGTAGGTATAATTGGGGGGAGAGCGGGGTTCTTGTCGCACCCTCCCCCTGCACTGCTGATTATTGGTGGTATCAGATTGGTGCCTTGAAGGTGACATGACGCTCAGTGCTGGTAATTTGGGGTCCTTCTGCCTCCATTTCCATTGTTGTGCAGCCCTGAAAATTCAGCCCAGAAGCCAACCTAAAATGCATGCATTTTTGAAAGTCTCAACTTTACATTTTAGATTTGCACATTCACAAAACGTACAAATCCATCTTGGGAAGTCAGAGAGGAAAAAATCTTTAATAATCATTTAAATAACTGAAGAAAATTTTGGAAAGGGGGTGGGCAAGAAAAACAAATAAATATTTACAATTTAATCAGGTATTTGAAGTCCACCACCTACGGCTGAGTAAGAAACTCACTTTAAATTGTAAATAACTTAGAACCTACACATGACTGCAGCAGTTCAAGAAGACAGCTCACCGCCACCTTCTCAAGGGCAATTAGGGATGGGCAATAAATGCTGGCCTAGCCAGCAATGCACACATCACATGAACGAATAAAAAAAGAGATGTCTGGAAGTATAAATAAATTAAGTTACTTACATCTTAAGCTTTATATTGTATATTTGCAAATACACTAACAAATGTATACTATATACATACATAATATAAATATACATACAATATGAAGTGCTCCTTATGTGTAGAAGATGTCAGGGAGCACTTTACATTTGTGATGCTCTATATCTTTCAGTGTTGGTGTGATGTATAATATTTTCATCTTGATATACTGCTTCAGTAAATCTGCTGTATTACAGCATTGGGGAATCACTCTACCGTTCAGGCTGCAGTAAGACTGCAGTGAACATTGAAAACTGTAGCCTTGGTTTCAAAAGTAACTCCACAGCGATCTCCCAGTGTATAGATTAAAAATTGTCGAGATATAGGCTGGGATTTTCCAGCCCCTCCCTGGGGCCTGCTATGGGGGATGTGGCAGGCCAACCAAAAGTCCATCTAAAAACAACAGCTTCAGTGGAAAAATTAGGGCTTCAGAGAAAATTGTACAATCTGATTATCTCCACAGATTTTAACAGCCCTGCTGCAGCAACTACCCACTAAATTCATCACAATAATCACTTGAAATAAACTGTAAACATGCATGGATAGTTTAATGCAGTTCTCAAAAACAAATAACCTTAATAGCTTTACTAAGGTGCAATATTTTTCATTTATAACATATGTATTAAGCAGATATCACAATGAAGACACATAGTAGACATATGCTTATTGTAATTCTATGTTGTTGAACATAGATGGTTAAATGTACAATGAACAAAACATAAAGGGGGAGAAATTCATTCACACAGCACCACAGGCCACTACCTGTACGGCCCATGCAGCGTTCTTCATCGATATCACTGCAGAACATTGTACGGGCAGCACAGTTAGTGGCCCGCAGCACTGCCTAACCCCAGGGAACTGACACAGGTCTGTGTAGCATTGCTTGCAGTAGATTGATAATGTGGTGTCTGGTAAACAATACAGAAATGATTCAATACCACTGCAAATAGAAAATTATTCTGCAATTAGTGGTGTTCACAGATAACTTCACATTTCTGGCACCTTCCAGAAAGGAACTGAAGTTCATGATTGATACACACACATAAGTATAACAGACTAACAGGAAATGAAAAATACCATGACCATACTTCATATACTTCATATAGCTTCACATACTGTAGTTTAAGAAAGAAACTTTGGCTGATCTCAAACAGTTTGCAATGATTAACAACTGGTGCAGATCTAACTAGAATAGTAATGTGCAAGGATTTAAATTTCAGGGGTTATCTCATTTGCATTAATTATAAGCATCTCCAGGTGCAGATTTGGACAGGTGCAAGTAGTACACTAATGGTGCGAATAAAAAATTCCACGATGATGAAATTTAAAGAGACAAGGACAATTAAAGGGAAGCTGGCAGGATAGAAGGGTGAAATATATTACAGCTTTGAAAGGCCCAGAAAACATTTCAACTGAGCCTTTGGCGATGCTGAAGGGAAAAGCAAGCGGAAGGATAGAATGAAAGGAAAGGAAACCCAATGTGTAGACCAAGTAGCAGAGCAGCGCAAAACCAGGCCTACAGCCGATGGCTGCTGAAGTGTACGGAGGAGAAATTTTCAACTTTGGCCTAAAATTGAAACAAAGCTTGTGGTGCACCCACAGCATCCACCAAAGACCACAGACCAACAGCACCCAAACTGTGGGCACCCAAATGACCCGGCTGAACTGCCAAGCAGGTAGGGTCCATTAATAAGGAGGAAGTGGATTGTTTTGGGGTAGGGGATGGGGTAGTTAAAACAATCTGCCAACTGGCCCAATAAAATCTTTGAAAAGGAAATCTTGATTTTGTTTCCAGAGCAGCCTCCCTAAGCTCTTTCGAGCCAGTGTTTAGACTGTCCACGCCTGCTACAACAGGCACAGCATCATCTATGCTCTGGTTCATTAAAATTAGAATCCATGCCCTATGGCCATCTTTGGACTCAATTTATACATATTTAATTAGCCTCCCACTTGTTTTGAGCAGGAGTGTTGGGTCCCCATCTAAATGTCTGCCTGAAAATTGAATCAGGAGAGTAAATGAGTATCCCACGTGCCCACCATCTTCTCTTCTGCTAGTTACCTGTTTTTCGGATGTCTGTCAGTTGAAAATCCCCTCACCGATGTGGTGCTTCATGAGGTATTTACAAAGAAGGTGATAACCTCTGTCCCAAACACGCTACCACGGAAGAAGGTGCAGTGTTATTGGCTCCACCCTTTTCATGGAGTTACACCCTGTGAATTGGGTGCACATGAGGCGATAATGACAAGAATGACTTCCTTATCTATATTCTGCCTACTCACGCTCTGGTTTTTGTTTCTTCAAAAGTTCTGGCCTGATCAAGAAAGGATGACCATACTGAGAAACAAGATTTTCAACTTAAATTTCCTAAGAATGGCCAGTACTCGGTTACCAAATATTTGATAGCCAACTACAAAACAGGCCATATTTTTATTCACCAACATTAAATGAATACCTTAATTGCATTAAAATCAAATTTATAAGAACTGCCATTTCAAGAAAAGACAAATCTATGAATTATTATTAGTTCCTTCTCCAATGCATTAAATTTTAGGAACCATGTAGAATGAGCTGTTGTAAAACCATGTGCTGTGCAAAAGATGCAATCCAAAAGGGGAAGAGATATTGGGTCAGTGCCACTTAACTCCTGTTCTGGTAAACATAACTGACCTAGAATCTTAGGCCAGGATTTTCTGGCTTCATCTGCCACCAGAGCCTGTCGGTCCCGCCGAAAGTCAATGGACTTTTGGCCGGCCCGCCGCATCCCCCGCGGCAGGTCCCACCACAGCAGAGCCAGAAAATCCCAGCCTTAGTCTCAACACAAATGAGTAAAATTTGCAGTGGATGCGAATGGACTGTAGACTCCGAAGAAACAGCTGAAACCTTACAAAGAGAGCTTAACTGAGCTTGTACATCATCTGAGCAGTGGCAACTGGGGGAGATGGTGGCATAGTGGTAATATCACTGGACTAGTAATCCAGAGACCGAGGTTAATGCTCTGGGGGACACCGTTCAAATCTCACCATGGCAGCTGGTGGAATTTAAATCCAAATTAATAAAAATATAATGGTGACTATCATCAATTGTTGTAAAAAAACATCTGGAGGGCAATCTGCCACCCTTACCTGTCTGGCTTACATATGACTCTTAACTGCCCTCTGAAATGGATGAACAAACCACTCACTTCAAGGGACAATTAGGGATGGGTAATAAATGCTGGCCTGAAAGAATAAAGAAAATTAACTTACTATGGGCAAATGCAACTGTGAGAATTATTTTTTTTAAATATTTTGGGGAATATTGTGTTATTCTGTAAAGAAGGCTGGGTGTCTCTGTGAGTGTGTGTGTGAGAGAGAGAGATTTATTTAAGCTATTTAATAGGTTGTATGGGGGGTTGAAAACATGAAAAGAATAGAGGTATTAGATTTAAGGTACAAGTAAATAGGTTAGATCTAACATTTGCATTTTTAGATAAATTGAGAGTTTGTTTGTTTGTTTGTAGTGGGGATATTATATTTCATTGATCCAAAAGCAAAGACAAGATGGAGACATAAAACCTATTATATTTGGAAAGGTTTGAGTTTCAAAGAGGCATGAGAAAAATGGAACTAAGATGAAAGGGAAAAAAAGGTATTTTAGAGTTGCTGT
The DNA here is from genome assembly GCF_964194155.1 of Cetorhinus maximus. Classification (NCBI taxonomy): domain Eukaryota; kingdom Metazoa; phylum Chordata; class Chondrichthyes; order Lamniformes; family Cetorhinidae; genus Cetorhinus; species Cetorhinus maximus. The sequence goes on from NC_135888.1 coordinate 95,863,093, forward strand.
TGAGTTGGAGCTATGGAGATAGCTGGAGTTGTTTGAGCTGTTGAGCTATAGCTGGAGCTCCGGGCTGTGTAATTGAGTTTGAATCACCCATCCAGTCAAGCCAGAAAATTCTTGGGCTGCAGCAAACAGTTTTACTCTGAAGTGGATTCCACTGCAGAGTGGAAGAGAGTAAAGTTCATGTGATGAGCCTTTATTGAAGTTACAGCCATTTGCCTTGTATAATATTACTGGATTTCATAGCAGACATCTATAACAGAGTGTTGCTTGGAAGGTGTTTACTTGTGGGTTTGACCAAGTAGAGAGTTTTTGGGGGAATGTTTTGTAAGACTAACCTTAATTGTATAACTGTAATCTTCTGTGCTTAAGTTTTCTTTTATTTTTGCTACTAAAACTTTTACTTTTGATTTTTAAAATCCCAAAAGTGTTACTGGACCTCTTACTGCTGAGATTGGTATGTCTTCTTCTCATTTTCAGAATACAAAAAAAAGGATATGGCCTGTAAGCCAAGTTTCCCTCTGGGATTTGGTTTGAGCAACAATTAACACCCGCTGTGGTCATAACACAACATACAGAAATTTGAAGGGTAAAGCACTAGCCATGAGCACTCTATAGATGGACAGAAGTCGACAACATGAGATCTTGAGATATTGGTTGACCCATTAGCACATTCTTAAACAGGGTGAAATGACAGTAGGTAGATAGATTGGTGAATTATATTGCCAAATCAGTTGCGTTCCAATTCCCAAGTCATTCTGAAGCTATACAATGCCCTTGTCAGATCTCACCTTAAATACTGCATGACGTTCAGGTCACAGTGATTCATGTGAACCACCAGTGACCTAAAGACATTACTGAGATTTAATCTTAATTATTCCAGTCATGGAATCATTGAGTGAGCTAAATGTGAAATTCCACTGCAGAGTCAAACGCGACAAAATATTACAGCATGCAAGTGGTGCCACCATCATTTATATCATACTTTGATATTCAGAAGACTACAGAATTTTCAATAATTGGCATTTAAAGTTCATGGGCTGAATTTTATGTGTCCCCGGCAGGCATGTGGGGGCACATAAAATGGGGTAGGCGCCCAACCTAGAGCTCACTCCCATAATACAGGGGGCCAGGCGGGCACTGAAATCGGCAGCCCACCCGCCATACTTAAAGGAACGATTAAGGGTCAAATAGACTTGCTATCAAATCTATTATTATTGCGCCCCATGATCCACATTCTAAAGCTCACTGCTATATAGCCTTACAAGAAATTTCTGATCCCACCTGGTGGAGAATAGGCTTAGAAGAAGGATATTCCAGCAGGATATCTGACAAATAGAAGATATTCTGGATGTCTTGAAGATGTCAGCTGATGTCTTGGAGCATATGCCTAGCTAAGTGAAACATAAGGCTTGATATTAACAGAAAGATGAGGGTGATAGCAGGCAACAAACATGCAGGATTGTTGAATGCTTCGGGATGTTCAATTTTAACTGGAATGACTCAGGATCTAGCTAAATTCAGAGTTTAGCTTCTTCACTGCTCATGAGCAAGCGTGATGCAGACCTGCATGATGTGATTTCACCTTGGCCATTTAAAAGCCCCCTTCATAATTGCAATGGTGGAAGAGGTTTGGAGTTCTTTGCATTTTACTCCCCTAAGTGGAATCGGAGAAGCGGAATCAGAGAGGGAAGGTTACATCCTGATTTAATGGGGTGACCCTGGATGTACTGCTGGATGCAGTCAGGGCAAAGAAGGAGGTGCTTTTCCTTAACAGTGGAAAAGAAAACCGGCACTGCAACAAAGCGGCATGCCTGGAGATTGGGCCAAGAATAAGCAGCAGGAGTGTTGTCGTGAAAATATGGATCCAGTTTTGGAAGCATTTCAATGACCTCACCAGGTCAGAAAACTCAAGTAAAATTAGATTCACCCACATCCTGCAGTATGTGCTTCACTCACTACATCTTGTCAAGTATACTCTATTCACGTTATTCCTCACATCCACTTAAATTTCAGCAGCATCAAGGCATTTTAATGAACTGGATATTATGGTAGGGGGGTATGGGGGTCCCACCCCCTGGTGTAAAAGTCAGGGGTAATCCCCCTCCTCTTGGCTGGCTCAGCCCGCCTTTGGGTCATTAATTGGCTTGAGGTGGGCATTCTACTCCCCCACCCCTATCCCTTCCTAACAGCACTGTGGGTGTACCTATACCACTTGGACTGCAGTGATTCAAAAAAGACAGCTCAGCACCGCCTTCTCAAGGGCAACTAGGGATGGTCAGCAAATGCTGGCCTTGCCAGTGATGCCCACATCCCATTAAAGAGCAATGGCCGGCAGCTCTCTAGTTCCAGCAGCGCTACCAGAAACGGTAACCGCTGCAGGGATTGCAGCCAGTCCCGAAGGAGGCATGGTGCAAGGGAGCCAGAGTTTTAGTTAAGTCTGAGGTCTTGCTGGGGCCAGGCTGACCGGCTCCAGCACGTGGGGTGAGGGGCTGGGGTGATCAGGGCAGGGGGGTGGGAGAGGAGAAATGCAGGGATGGGAAGACCTTTAGGCAAGCCTCCGATGGGCACAGGGGACCCATAAAGGAGGTATCTCCCTGCCCCTTAACCAGCCACCAGTCCAAACAATGAAAGCTGCCAAGCTGCACACTTGGCTTGGGCCTCTCCTGCCATGGGTTAAATCCTAGCAGGCTCTGGTTGTGGCCCTTAAGTGGCCATTAATTGGCCATTAAAGGACTTCAATTGGCCCATGGGCAGCCGGGCCTCCCAACACCTCCCATGTCGCTGATAAAAATGCAGTACAGCAGGAGGTAGGCATGTAGGCATAGGGAACATCACCCATGGTAAGGTACCCAATTTTATGATCTTTCCACCTGCCAGCTTGTCCTTGGAGGCCATAAAATCCATCCTACTGTAGTCCCTCACATCCTTATTCCTCGAAGTATCACTGCCACACATCCCATTTGTGTTGTAATGCGATCCCATCTCAGTCTGCTCACCCAATTCTCAACATAGATTTCAAAAGCATTCCAGTGACACTCATGACGAACCTAACTGATGATCACCTTCACTGAATGCACTTCACCCACCGGATGCACATATGCTTTACAGACACTTTAAGGTTTTTTGTTCCCCTTGTAGGAGAACAGGATGTAAAATACAAAAGGAGAGGGAGAGGACTGGAGGCAAAACTCACCAAAGATTCTGGAGCTCACAAATGCAGAGCAAGAGATAAGGACATGTCAGTCTCTCTAAGCATCAGAGATAGCGAGACTCTTACTTCATTGGTGGAAGGTGAAAGAATTAATCTCTCTGGCCCACATCTCTTAGGTGCCCAAGTCTTGGATGTGAGGAACTACAGTAGGATGGATTATATTGATTATGCGAAACATATCGATAGAGCATTATTTCCAATATATTGTCACCATTATATAGTCATTTTGTTCGAGACTGAAAAGACCTTTCCAATGTTCTTTTCTATGAGTGACAATAGGTAAGTCGTTCTCTGCAGATCCAGAGGTGGCTTTTCAACTTGCAATGGTTTTAGAGCATCACGTAGCAAAGAAAATTGAACTGATTATCCGCCACAAAATCTAAACTTAGGCTTATTGGAAACTTCTCATCAATAGGCCTTTAAAAGCTTCATTGCACATTTGCAACTCAAAGAACATTGAAATTAAGGACATCAAACAAGAAATAAAAAATGGATATTGTGTGATAAAGTGTCATCACACAAGTAATTCTTTTTATTATTAATTCATGGGAAATGGGTGTCACTACCAAGGCCAGTAATTGTTGCCAATCCCTAACTGCCCTTGAGAAGGTGGTGGTGAGCCACTTTTTTAACCGCTGCAGTGTGTTTGGTGTGGTACTCCCACAGTGCTGTTAAGTAAGGAGTTCTAACATTTTGACCCAGGAGCAATGAAGGAGCATCAATGTATTTCAAGTTGGGCTGGTTTGTCAGTTGGAGGGAACTTGTAGGCAGTGGTCTTTCTATTTGCTTGCTTCCCTTGTTCTTCCAGGTGGTAGAGGTTGTGGGTTTGTAAGGTGCTGCCGAAGAAGCTTTACTGAATAGCTGCAGTACATCTTTTTTTTCTTCTTTCACAGGATGTGGGCGTCACTGGCTAGGCCAGCATTTTTTATTGCCCACCCCTAATTGCCCTTGAGAAGGTGGTGGTGAGCCGCCTTCTTGAACCCATGTTGCTGTAGATACACCCACATTGCTGTTAGAGAGGAAGTTCCAGGATTTTGATCCAGAGACAATAAAGGAACGGCGATATAATTCCAAGTCAGGATGGTGTGTGACTTGGAGGTGGTGGTGTTCCCATGCATCTGCTGCCCTTGTCCTTCTAGGTGATAGAGGTCACAGATTTGGAAGGTGCTATCGAAGGAGTCTTGATAAGTTGCTGCAGTGCATCTTGTAGGTGGCACACACTGTTATAACTGTGTGTTGGTAGTGGAGGGAGTGAATGTTGAAGGTGGTGGATGGGGTGCCAATCAAATGGGTTGCTTTATCCTGGATGGTGTGAAGCTTTTTGAGTGTTGTTGGAGCTGCACTCATCTAGGCAAGTGGAGAGTATTCCATCACACTCCTGACTTGTGCCTTGTAGATGGTGGACAGGCTTTGGAGACTCAGGAGGTGAGTTAATCACCTCAGAATTCCCAGTCTCTGACCTGCTCTTGTAGCCACAGTATTTATATGGCTGGTCTAGTTTAGTTTCTGGTCAATGGAAACTCCCAGGGTGTTGATAATGGGGATTTCAGCGATGGTAATGCAATTGAATGTCATGGGGCAATGGTTAGATTCTCTCTTGTTGAAGATGGTCATTGTCTGGCACGTGTGTGGTACGAAGGTTAATTGCCACTTATCAACCCAAGCCTGAATGTTGTCCAGGTCTTGCTACATATGGACACGGACTGCTTCAGTATCTGAGGAATCGTGAATGATGCTGAACATTGTGCAATCATCAGGAAACATCCCCACTTCTGACCTAATGATGGAGGGAAAGTTGATAAAGCAGCTAAAGATCGTTGGGCCTAGGACACTACCCTGAGGAGCTCCTTCAATGATGACCTGGTACTGACATGATTGATCTCATGACTGATTGTACAAGTGGTCCATTAAATGTCGCTATAATCATGGAAATGTTATACCTGAAACATTGCAAGGTATCCTCATAATGGTCAAGGATTCGTGGGGCAGAATTTTACGTCCCACGGTTGGGCACGCGCTGACCCCGATCAGATGAAAAATCGCGCAAGAAGGCATCAAGGCAAGTCCCAACATCATCCTGTGCTTGCGCGATATTTCGCTCGGCGGGCACGTGTAGCAGTCGGAAGTGTGCCCGCCAACATTTAAGGGGACAATTAAGCTCATTAACGGCGCAATTGTCTCCGATTTTTATGACGGGTGAATCAGCCAGGCAGACTTTGCATTTTGCATCAAAACTCATCCAAGGGCGAGATGAGGTTTCTGTTATTAAATAGAATAAAAATAAAAATCTGTGGACAGCATTTTTATCATCTATACGTTCAGGTGCCCAATTGTGATGTTTGAACATTTTTTTCCTGATTTTCAAAACTTTATTTCATGGGTTTCGGGTCTGCAGCTCCCTGAAGCAGCTCTCTGCCTTCAGGCAGCTTTCTTTCTGCGCTCACCCGCACTCACGGAAACATCATCGCCTGCCCTCCTCCTGCACCCACCCCAGCAGCGCTGAGCTTTTCAGCATGCATTTCATCCTGCCTGGCTGTTAATTGGCCAGCCAGTGTGAAATTGCTGTTGGGTGGCGATCGCGGTCGGCAGTCTGTTCCCAGACCACTCCCGGGCCCGCCGATCACGCCTGCCCGCTGAGCTGAAAACTCAGGCCATGAAGACAATGTCATGTGTGGTTCCCGGACTTGGGCAAGAAGCTAAGAAAATTTTGAAGTCCTCTATAGTTCACAAGACACCATGGAGGAGAAATGCGTTCACGTATGTGTTCGCCACTATGCAGGGGCACTGTTTCAAGTATTAAGGACAGCAGTCTTCCTGTGTGTGTCTGTGAGGGGTCCTTATAGAACTGATCTTAAGATGTCTGTCCCCAGAGGCAGATTGCCTCGTGGCAGAGTCACATGACTATGGCAAGCCAGTTAGTCAGTACAGCATTACATTTCTAAAACCCAAACACCCCTTTTCTCATATAAAGAAAAGATACAAACATCCCCTTTCTTCCCAGTGAACAAAAGACACATTTGCATGCATGATCCTGTATGACTGTGAGCTGCCCAAGTTACCCATTATATACTCATTGTTCTCATCATTGACAACTGTTTGGTCTATTGTTCAGTCTCTGTACATATGTTGCACACATAGTCTTTAAACTATGCACGTCTCTTTTTTTTCTTTATTCATTCATGGGATGTGAGCATCACTGGCTAGGCCAGCATTCATTGCCCATCCCTAATTGCCCTACTTCAGAGGGTACTTAAGAGTCAACCACATTATTGCAGATCTGGAGTCACATGTAGGCCACATCAGGTAAGGACAGCAGATTTCCTTCCCTAAAGGACACTAGTGAATCAGATAGGTTTTTACAACAATTGACAATGGTTTCATGGTCATCATTAGACTTTAATTCCAGATTTCTATTGAATTCAAATTCCACCATCTTCCATGGTGGGATTCAAATTCCACCATCTTCCATGGTGGGATTCAAATTTAGGTGCCCAGAGCATTACCCTGGGTCTCTGGATTACTAGTCCAGCAACAATACCACTACACCATCACCTCCCATGTGCATTGACATTGGCTGTTCGTCTGGGTGATGTTCCTTGTCCGGAGGGTGTTTTTCCCATGGTACTTGTTGCCTTGGTGACTTGTTGTTGTTCCATTGCGGTTGCTGAGGATTCATGGACCTCTGAGATTGATGGTAGTTCTGTACTCAGTACAGCTGGCGAGATCCCTTCTTCCTGACCAGCTGATTGCGGTGAAGGAACAGTTTCGTTAGTTGTTCGGATATGCCTGCAGTTGCACTGGTATATTTGGTCATTCACTTCCACTGCGTGCGATCGAGATGACAATTTCTCGACTCATGTGCCAAGTTTCCACATGGGGTGACTCCTGTTGAGTGCATTGAAGGTTTGCACCCTGACTGGCTCTCCAATGCTCAGCTCTGGTAATGGTTTGGCAGTCTTGTCAAACTGAAATTTGACTGTCATTTCACCTTGATCTTTTCACTCACGCCTGTTACTCCTTCTGGTATCAGTAGCTTTTTGGTATTGGGAGAGTATTCTGTGTGAGGCGTGATGTCAGTCTCTGGACAGGACTACTTTCCATGCCTTCAGTCAATGTGTTTCTCCACTCAAGGATCGCCGTGTATACGTCAGTGCTAGATTTGCTCAATTTCTTGATGAGTCCTTTGGCAATTTTCACTGCTGCCTCAGCCTTTCCATTCAACTGGGGATAGTGCGGACACGATGTGTAGGGTTGAATTTCCCAATCCCTTGTAAATTGGCTGAATTCTTCACTTGTGAACTGAGGGCTATTGCCACTCATCACAATGTCTGGAAAGCCATACCGACTGAAGTAGGCTTTCAGACATTCTACTATTTCTCTCATCATTGTTGAAGTCAACTAGTCTAACTCCCAGTAGTCAGAATATTAGTCTACAGTGACAAGATAATCAGTTCCTCCCAAAGTGAAAGGTCTACTCCCAGCTTTATCCATGGTCTGTCTTGCATGTCATGTGTCATCAACAGCTCTCTAGCTTTAGTTTGGTACTTGTTACATGCATGGCACTGGCCAACGTGATGTTTAATTTCATTTCTCATGTTTGGTCAGTAAAGCAAATTTCTTGCCTTTCTCAGAGTCAATTCAATTTCTTGATGGCTTGCATGGATACACTTCAGCATTTCTCCTTACATCTCCTTAGGGATGACGACTCTTGTACAACATGCCATCTTGGGCTGTCAACTCATCTCAGTATGCCCAATACGATCTTGTGACCACAGGTGTATCCTTGATATTCTCAGGCCATCCTTTCATCACGACTTCCTGTAGCGCTTGTAAAGTTGGATCTTGTTGGGTAGTTCACTTGATTTAAGTAAGGTGCTTGCCTGTCAGATTCAATGTCTCTGCTGGGTTGATGGCTTTCAGATCAAGTCTAGCTGCTGATTCACCTTGAATCTGGAAGATGTCGCATTCTGTTGTAGCACCCTCAACTTTCTGCATGGGGAGCACTGCCCTCGACAGCATGTCTGCAATGTACATCTGTTTTCCTTGCTTGTATGTCATGTCCAAATGATTTCTTTGTAAGTAAAGTAACATTCTTTGCAGTCGCTTTTGAGCGACTATATAGTAGCGGATTGCGACAAATGCTCTTAAGGGGCCTGTGATCACTCTCCACTGTTACTTTGTCTTTCCCAAGCAGGTACTGATGAAAATGCTCACAGGCAAAAACAATAACCAGGCATTCTTCCTCAATCTGAGTGTAGCGTTGTTCTATTTGTGTTAGTGCCCTGGATACAAATCCGACCGGTTATCCTTGCTGCATCAGAGTTGTTCCCAGACCTGTCTCGCTGGCATCACACTACAAGGTGACTTCACCACTGACATCATAGTGCTTCAGCACTGGCATTGTTGTCAATAGCTGTTCGATTTTAGTGAACACTGCTTCTTGTTCTGTGCCCCAATACTACAGCACCTCCTTGGCCACGAGCTTGAGTAATGGTTCACACTCTGCTGGCAATTTGGCAAAAGTTTTGCTAGATAGTTCACAAATCCAACAACACGGTGCACTGTTTTCACATCTGCCTGTCACTGCATCGCTGCTACAGCTCTCACCTTGTCAGTATCCGGGTAAAGACCTTTTGCTGTCAATACATGACCTATGTACTTAACTTCAAGCATCGTCAGTTGCAATTTTTTCTTGTTCAGCTTCAGATTCATTTAGCGAGCTCTCTCCATTCTAAATTCTGATCATGGTCCGCTATGGCTTCTTTCACTGTGTCTCCACATCCAGAGACTAGTAGTTCAAACTAAGATGGAAGTGCATTGGAGGTGGTTCAGAGGAGGTTTACTACATTGATATCAGGAATGAGCAGGTTGTCCTATGAGGAAAGGTTAGACAGACTGGGCTTGTTTCTACTGGAATTTAGAAGAGTGAGGGGTGACTTGATTGAAGTATATAAGATCCTGAACAGTATTAACAAGGTGAACATGGAAAGGATGTTTCCTCTTGTGGGTGAGTCCAGAACTGGGGGGCACTATTATAAAATTAGGGGTCACCCTTTTATGATAGAGATAAGGAGAAAGATTTTCTCTGAGGGTTGTGCAACTTTGGAACTCCCTGCCTCAGAAGGTGGTGGGGGCGGGGTCATTGAATATTGTTAAGGCCGAGGTAGATAGATTCTTGTTAGGCAAGGAAATCAAATGTTATCGGAGGTAGATGGGAATGTGGAATTCGAAACACAAACAGATTAGCCATGATCTCATTGAATGGCGGAGCAGGTTCAAGGGGCTGACTGGCCCACTTCTGCTCCTATTTTGTGTGTTCGTATGTTCGTATCACCCACTATGGCTTTTGCTCTGGGTAGATCACTGACTACCTCATATTGTATGTATTGATACTCTTCCAGAACTGTGGAAATGCCAAATGGCATGCACAGCCACCTGTATCTCCCGAATGGCATCCAGAACGTTGTTAAAAAAACCGCTGCTTTCATCCAGCTTCACTTGCCAGTAACCATCCTTCGTATCTAGGGTAATGAATATCTTTGCCTTCACAAGTTATGTCAAAATTCCTTCGATAGTTGGCATGGCATAGTGAGAGCTCTTCAGCGCTTTATTTAGATCCTTTGGGCCTAAGCACACTCGCAGCTTTCCAGGTTGTTTCACTGTTACCATGCTGCTAATCCAGTCTGTAGGAGTTGTCACTTTCTTGATTACTCCCCTCTTTTCCAGCTCTTCAATCTTGTCTTTTAGGCTTGACTTTCAGGCAGCTGGAACTCTTCTCGGTAGACGCTGAATTGGCCTTACATTCTCATCTGCTTCTAGATGATATTCACCCTGTAAACATCCCAAACCTGTAAACACATCTTTGTACTCCTCCAGGATCTGTTCTGCCGACAATATTTTTGTGTGTTGTGACATGTTGTGAATCTCTGTTGGCACATTCAGAGTTATCAGTCCAAGCTTTAAACTTGCTTCAGCAGAAATGAGTGGCCGTTGCATCCCATCTATGGTCTGGAACACCAGATCTTCCTTCTTGCCATTGCATTGTGTTGTCAGATTCAATGTCCTCTCAATATGAGTATTGTGCCAACATATAGCCTCAATCTTACTTTCGAGGGCTTAATTTTCAGATCACCATGTTGAGCTACTTCACACAGGCCTGTGAAGTTCATGATATTGCATGACACACCTGTGTTTATCTGGCATATCTTATTCGCTTGATACTCTCCTTCTGGAGTCGTCATTGTAACAGTTGCAAACCATTTGTCTCCTATAGACAACCTGTTGTATCGTGTATAGTTCTGATATCTCTGCAGTGGCCTCTGTATCGGCTTGTTTTGCTTTTTTCTGGCCAAGCACTTGTGGGCAAAATGATTTTGCCTCTTGCAGTTAAAACGCTACTTTCCCAATGCTAGGCAATTCTTCTTCTCCTGTGCATTCTGTCTTCCATAGCATTTGCATCCTGCCCTTTATCTGGACTGTCTCTCAGCATAATGTATCTCCTGTACTCTCTGCCATACATATGCTCTAGCTGTTGTTTCACAACTTCTTCATTTCAACACATATCTATCACTTTCTTTAGCATCAGTTTCTCATCTATTAGCAGACCTGCTCTCACCGAGGGGTCTCTCACACCTAAGACCAATCTATCTTTAATCAGATCATCTTTTAGCGGTCCAAATTCACATGATTCTGCTAGCTGTGTTACTGCCATCACGTATCATTCAATGGTCTCTTTTTCACTCTGAACTCTGGTGTTGAATACATATCGTTCATATGTAACTTTCATTTAGGATTCAAAATGTGCTTTCAAGGCTTTCAAAATCTCTGTTGTCTTTTTTCTTTGCTCGTCTGTTAGATTTAGGGTGGTATACACTTTGTAGCATCCTTCCCTAGCAGTGTTAACAGTGTGGCTACTCTCATTGGTTCAGGCTTGTTCATTAAGTCTGTTGCAATCTCATAGTTTTGCCTTTGTGAGTGGAAAATCTGCCAGTTATGCCCTGCATCGCTTTTCAATGCTACTAGAAATGGGATAGGAAAATTTACTGCACCCTTTTACTTTATTTACTTGCAGCCTCTGTGTTTCCTTTGTCCTTTTACTCTGCAGCCAGTAATTTCACTTGCAGCCTGTGTGTGCATTTCTTTTGTCCTTGTTTCAGCAGCTTTTTTTTTGTTGCAGATTTGTACTTTTCTGTGTGCCTTTCTGAGCTGTCTCACTTGTAGCCTTTGACTGATTTTCTTTGGTCTTTTCAGTAGCTTTATTTTTTGCAGCTTTAAACCTTTCTGTGTTCCTGGGTTCTCAATGTCTTCTCTGCTCCTATTGCAGGGCTTAAAAATCTATTTTTTCTTCACTGCTGTTTCAAGTATAAGGACAGCAGTCTTCTTTAGTGTGCGTCTGTGAGAGGTCTTTATTGAACTGATCTTAAGACGTCTGCTCCCAGAGGCAGGCTGCCTCATGGCAGAGTCACATGGCTATGGCAAACCAGTTAGTCAGTACAGCATTACATTTCCAAAACCAAAACAAGCACAGGCTATTAATTGCACAGCCTGTGCAGCTCTCATCAATGATACCAATGAAGAAATTCATGAGGGCTCAGCAAGTAACAGCCGGTGGTGTTGCCCACTCACAGGGTATCGACACATCTCTGCATGACAAATTTCTCCTCCAAAAAGTCAGTGCAATGCCTGCATTTCCCTCATATCCATGGCAGAAACTACCTACTCTCATCATATACAATTATTCATGACTTCCAGAAATTGATATTCTGAACTTGATGCCTGCTCAAACCACAGTTAAATACCCCGGCAAGATCTTCTGCTGTTAATGGAATATCAGAAGTTGTCAAGATTGATAATGGAATTTAATTAATGGTACAGAACTACAACAATTCACAGAATATCTTGGATTTTGTCAGAGCAATATAATACTTCCTCCATTTTCTTTAGACATTATAACAGACATTTAAAATATAGATAGTACTGTCCAAGTTGAAGAATAATCATGCTAGCAAAAATTATCTGTGCATAACTATTGATACCACAAACACAGACAGACACACACACACACACACACACAATGTGGCAATGACAATTTTATTCAGTCTGATAATGAGAATCTAAAGCTAGTGACCTAATGCAGAAAGACAAATAAGACAAGGTGAGTCTGGAGCCCAAGAACTAAAAAGATTCCAGTTACTTTCAACCATCCAAAGGCTCCAAGCCTCCTCCGCCTACTGTCAGACAACTCAAGGCTTAGGCCTTGTGACAAAATAACAGGCAAGCAGTGATAGCACTCTGCCCAGCACCCACTCATTTTTCCTTTAGTAGATAAAATTGGTCTACCCATGTACACAATCACAGGAGATAAAACAGCAATAGCCTTTATTTAATATATTCAAAGCTAATTACTATCTACCATCTATTAGACAAGTCAGTACACTTAGCAGTTAAGTTCTTTCATCAAAAGGAATGGGATGCAGGGTTTAAAGCTATATTATCTAACTATATATCTATATATCTTTGGATCATGTGATGTTATTATTTTCATTTGATAAGCAACTGAGTGAGGGGAAAATAGAGCCATAAACATTCTCCTCTCCTCCAAAAATTGAATATTAGTTTGATGAATAATATGGAGCTTAAATAGATAAATAGAGTTAGAATCATAGGAGGTTTACGGCACAGAAAGAGGCCACTTGGCCCATGTGTCTGCACTGGCTGAAAAACAAGCCACACATCCTAATCCCACTTTCCAGTATATGGTCCATAGCCCTGCAGATTACAGCACTTAAGTGCATATCCAGACATCTTTTAAATGAGTTGAGGGTTTCTGCCTCTACCACCCTTTCAAGCAGTGAGTCCCAGGCGTCCACAACCCTCTGGGTAAAAAATCTTTCCTCATTTCCCACTAATCGTTCTATCAATCATTTTAAATCTATGTCCCCTAGTCACTGACCTCTCTGCTAAAGTAAACAAGCCTTTCCCATCCACTCGATCTAGGCCCCTCACGACTTTGTACATCTCAATCAAATCTCCTCTCAGCCTCCTCTGTTTCAAATAGAACAACCCCAGCCTTTCCAATCTTTGCTCATTGCTGTAACTTTCCAGTCCTGGCAATCCCCTCGTAAATCTCCTCTGTATCCTCTCTAGTGCAATCATATCCTTTCTGTAATGAGGTAGCCAGAGCTGCACACAGTACGCAAGTTGAGGCCTAACTAATGTTTTATACCATTCCAACGTAACCTCCCTGCTCTTCTATTCTATGCCTCAGCTAATAAATGAAAGGATTCCATATGCCATCTTAACCACCTTATCAACCTGTCCTACTACCTTCAGGGATCTGTGGACATTCACTCCAAGGTCTCACACTTCCTCTACACCTCTCAGTATCCCCCCATTTATTGTGTATTCCTTTGCCTTATTTGATCTCCCCAAATGCATCATCCCACACTTCTCTGGGTTGAATTCCATTTGCCACTTTTCCGCCCACCTAACCAATCGACTGATATCTTCCTGCAGTCTACGGCTATCCTCCTCGCTATCTACCACGTGGCCAATTTTTGTGCCGTCTACAAACTTCTTGATCATGCCCCCTACATTTAATCCAAATCATTAATATATGCTACAAAAAGCAGCAGACCTGGTACTGAGCTAGCTGTGCAACAGATCAGCAGTTCATAGGAAAATGTTCAACAAAGAAAATGTGCTGTTCAAGTAATAAACATAAACTTGAAACAGGAGTTTTTTTATTTACAGCTATTGTGCAACAGGTCTCAACAGGAATATAATGCATTCATGACCTGGAGATCCAAAATGCACTAAAATATTACTGAGCCAGATCTTCTGCTCAGCCAGAAACCACATTTAAAAACTACCCCCTGACCTTCTTAAGCTGGAGCTGTTGGACGAGCAGTCCAGGGAGGCCGAGGGGCAAAGCATAAATGAAGCAAAGTCAGGCCCCTGTTCTTTTCATGCACTGAAGCTATGTCCCTTAAGACGTGTCTTCAGTTCGTTGACTTGCAGATTCTTAAATGTCCCTCTCACCCCGACACATCTCACCCCACCGCTCTGCTGACAATGCCAGACACACTCCGTGCCGCTATTCACCCCTCCACACCCCAATAATGCTCACACCCCCACCACCCCAACACAGCTCACCTCCCCACACCCCGACACAACTCGCCACTCTCTTCCCCTCCACTGCTCAATTCCCCAAAACCCTGACACAACACACCACTCCCCCAACCACTCCCCCACTCCCTGACACTGCTCACCCCCCAACACCCTGACCCAACACACCACCCTCTCCCCCCACTCTCCTGACACTGCTCACACTCCCCCCAGCTCACTGTCCTTTCCTTACTACTCCCCCACAATAATGCTCACCCTCACACCCCACCCCCATCTCCCCCAGAACTACTCACCCTCACGCCTGGCTCACCCTCCCTCATCTACCCCCATGGACCCTGAACCCGACAATGCTCATTACCCACCGCACCCCAAACCCGACAATGCTGAGTCTTCCAACATCAGCAGGACAGGAGCCAGGGATTCTGGACAGTCAGCCAGTAAGGCGCATGATTGAGGTGGGTGTACATTGTCAGTGGGCAGGGGGGGTGGTGGGAGTTGGAGAGGATGGGCATTGCCAGGGGTTGTGGGAAGAAGGGTGAGCACTGCCAGGGGGCAAAAGGAGGGAGTTATGAGAAGGAAATTGCGGGGGAGCAGTGGTAAGCATTGTCAGGGTGTGGGGAGGTATGTGAGCATTGTTTGGGTTGTGAGGGAAGTGAAGGAGGTGGGCAAGCATTGTTGGGACAGCAGGAGGGGGTAAGCATTGTCGGGGGTGTGGGAGAGGTAGGTGGGAATTATTGGGGGAGTAGGAGTGGTGTGCATTATCGGGGATGCAGGGGAGGGGGAGAGCATTACCAGGGCCTACAGGGAGGGGGTGAGCATTGTCGGAGCTGCAGGGAGGGGGTGAACATTTTCAAGGGTGCAGAGGGGGTGAGCTTTAGTTCGGAGGTCAGCAACTGCGATTCTCTGTGATCTTTGGATCTCTCACGCATGCGCTGGCCGGGAGCTAACCACAAACGCGCAGTTCGGTTATTTTTCATTCTTCAGGCCAAGGACCTGCCCTGCACACCTGCGCCAAAGAAAAGAAGAACAGTGTGAAAATGCAGGTCATATGACATGAAACGGAGCACCATGATCTAGTTGGTGTCAGGGATCAGGACACAGAAGGGGGAAAGGAAGAGGTCCCAAACCAGGTGGGGGGATACAGGGAGAGGCCCCAAAAAGAAGTCCCAGGTAAGGGATAAAAGACAGGAGACAGAAATAAGTCCCATGAAGTTGAGTTAAAAGAAAGGAGCAGTGGAATTGGCTCTGATTTCAAGAAAGAGCTGCAGGGAGCAGGCTTTAAGTGAAGTGGGCACAAGAGAAGCCCTGAAGATCCGAGAAGGAAGTCGAAGGCTGGTGACTCCGTGCTACAGGCCCTTGGGGCAAAGGTACCCCTTTGCAACAGTGGTGTTCTGCTTGGCACAGCCAAAGGTCTGAAAATGTGCATGGAAGGTGAAGCTTGATTTTACTTGGAAATTCACGGGAACGTATCCTTGGAAGGCAAGATTGAAACCCTGCGAGGTAGGTTGTTGTTGAAGCCATCCAAGTGGGAATGACTTTTGGTGAGAGAATTCCAAGGCGAGATATTCAAATGTGGAGATTGGAAACCCTTATGAGAAAGACGAAGGGCAGGATTTTCTGGCCCCTCCCACCAGTCCTGCCGAAGCCAACAGAGGTTTAAATGGCTCACTGCATCTGCCACAGGGGAGCATGCTGTGGCGGGGCCGGAAAATCCCGGCCGAAGTTTCAGTGAGATTGGTTGGCTCACAATGTGACAAACGCCTGGGTGGGTTGTTGAGAAATCCATGGAATCTGTTCTGGTTGCATCTGTCATCTATCATGTAGTGTGGTGTGTCCGGCCACCATTCACCTATTAATTCATATGTACCTCATATTTACCCTGAATGTTAGAGTATAAGATAGATAGTGTAAATTGTTTTACCTTTCTGAATTTGTATAATAAAGTTTGATTTTTTGTTTGTTTAATACCCGTGGAATCTTGTGGCTTTATTCACTTAGTAAGCATCTTGAATCTGAAACTTCTTCTAATTTATGTTAAACAAAACATAATTGGTCCCTAACCAGATCTTCCCCCATGACCCGAGGTCTGGCCAAGGATCATATCAAGGGAGTGTAAACATTGTTGGTGTGCAGGGGGAGTAAACATTGTGGGGGGGATGGGGGGTGCACTGTTTGGGCAAGCAGAGTCAGGAGTATTCTTTAAGTCTCTTCCATAACTCCTGCTGTTAATCATTGTCGTACACCTGAGATTTACAGTGAGAGGATTCTAGAGTAAACATCCACGTAAGTTTACGGCATCAAGCCCAAGTCTCCAGTAGGAAGGTCAGTGTCGGAGACATTGACAGAAGGCCACAGGCAGCTAAATTCTACCCATCAGAAGTTTAAACCCCCTGTGTAAATACCGTGTGGATTTCCACAGGGTCCCAAAGTTCTATTGCCATCAGAAGATTCTGCCCACTATTATTATAAATTACTGTTTTGACTGATGTTACAATCTTGGACACATGGTGAGACTTCACTCCTGATGATCCAGAGGGTGCCTGGATACCTCAGCTAATGTAACAATAGGTCAGTGATAGAACAGACTACTTGATTTTAAGCTCATTAATTTTAAGATGAGTCCTAAAGTCATCTTCCTTGACTGAGAAGGCAGCATAATAATACCTGACTAGGCTTAGATTTTAAAACAAAAACAGAAACAGAATTACCTGGAAAAACTCAGGAGGTCTGGCAGCATCGGCGGAGAAGAAAAGAGTTGACGTTTCGAGCCCTCATGACCCTTCAACAGAACTGAGTAATATTAGGACGGAAATCCTGTCGGAGAGCAGAGCAGTACTTCTTCAAGGTAGGCATTTCTTGAAGAGGAGTGGCAGTCAATTAAACACAGAGATAAAAACAAAAAACTACTGCAGATGCTGGAAATCCAAAACAAAAACAGAATTACCTGGAAAAACTCAGCAGGTCTGGCAGCATCGGCGGAGAAGAAAAGAGTTGACGTTTCGAGTCCTCATGATTCAGATTTTAAATGCCAATCCGATACATTAAACTGTACAATAATAATGAACAGTGGCTATAAACATTTTAGACTCTATTCTATTATTAAACTTAGCTAACTGCTTAAGTCGGTAGTAGGAAAGTAGTTAAATAATCACAACTGTTGTGATGAACTATAACGTGCATAATATTTTTGCGGCGTGATTCTTTATCCACACTATTCCTCGAAGTGTTCTGGTTTGACTATCTCTTTCCAGCATCTTCAGACAGACTCCCCATTTTGAACTCCAAAAGACAACTAGGGCCAAGTAATTTTAAATATTTGTGTTAAACTCAAAAAGAGTCACCAATCAAGAATGTATAAAAACCAGTCACTTAATTGTTTGCATTGGAATTGAATGACTTGGCTTCTTGCTCATAAAACTGACTCAGGCAAATGACTAATCCTGCAACACATTTAGCCTAATAAGCAAGAAAATACTGTGTGCGCTTCAAACTAGTTCTAACCCCTTCAATGTCATGACAGAAAGAAAGAACTTGATACCATGGTGTATTTTAGACAAACATTACATTTTTATATTCTTTCATGGAATGTGGGCATCACTGGCAAGGCCAGCACTTGTTGCCCCATCCCTAATTGCCCTTGAGAAAGTGATGGTGAGCCAACTTCTTTAACCATTGAAAGCCATGTAGTCAAGTACACCCATGCTGCTGTTAGGAAAGGAGTTCTGGGTTTTTGACCCAGTGACAGAGAAAGAATGGCAATTTAATTCCACACCAGGATGGTGTTTGCCTTGGAGGGGAACTTACATGTGGTGTTATTCCCATGTGCCTGCTGCCCTTGTCCTTCTAGGTGGTAGAGGTTGTAGGTTTGGAAGGTGTCATTGAAGGAGCCATGGTGAGTTGCATTTTTTTAAATGATATATTGCTCACAGGAAGTGGAGAACATGGTTTTACATAACAAGGTAAATCTTCAACAAACAACAACTTGTATCTAAATGGAGCTTTTAACGTAGTAAAACGAGCACAAAATTTAACACCAAGCCACTTAAGCATTTATTAGGCCAAATGGCCAAAAACCTAGTCAAAGAGTTAGGTTTTATGGAGCATCTTAAAGGAGAAAAGAAGTAGAGGGGCAAAGAGATTTAGGGAGGAAATTCCAGAGCTTAGAGCCTGAAGAAAGTGGCCTGGATTTTTGCCGAGTAATGGAGACTGTGCCTTATCCAAAATGGCGTCAGGACCTCGGATGCAGAAGTCCCGCCCCCATTTCTGACAGATCCTATTTTCGTCAGTAGGGGAAAGGGGCAGGATCTGATTCATATATAAGGGAAATCAGAAACCAGCAGGGCCATTTGAACTTGGTGCTGAGTTCAAACAGACCCAATTTTCCCTGGAACAAGGCTCATTTCCCACAGTGTATGACTTACGATTTTTAAGAGTAGATGCGAAGGCTGGTAAAAGTTGGATAAGGTCTGTGGAACTGACAAGCTGTCAAGTTATTTAAATGGCTTCCCTTTAGATTTTGAAATAAAAGAGCCTGCCATGACTCTGAGCTGAAAGTAATTGTTGCTTGCAGTTTCAATGGATGTTTGTTGACATAACCCTGAGTGCTATCATTATGGCGTTATTACCGCTTGACTGCTTCCACAACCTGTCATTATCAAAGTAGTAGGCTATAAATTCACAGTTTGACTGTCAAGTCCAAAAGGTTATTAAGGGATTAGCTGAATTTGAAGTCAGGTATGAATGCCAATGTTTGTTTTTATGAGGGATTAAGTACTTGGGTGAGTTTAAATGTATTGAATGGGTTTTTATCACAGTGTTTTTTATATGGTGAAGTCTGTAATAGATACTTAGAACTTTATTTCATTTCATCTCAGCATGCCTCCTGAAGTATGCCCATGGTAGATACTGGACGAGTTAGCATGGAGGGTGTAAGGGCAAAGCGTGGTGGGTCATGGGTTGGCATTAATTGTCACTCAGTTGGCATAGGGGCTATAAGGGGCCATGGGAATGGTTGTGTTGGCATGAGTTGGCATTAAGCTGGCATGGGGGCCATGAAGGGTGGGTAAAGGGGCATGGAGGTTGGGGAGAATGGGCTGGCATGAGTTGGAATGGACCGGGCATGGGGAGTGGGTAGGGGGGTGAGGTGTGAGGACCTAACTGTTTTTATTACAACTGGGAAGAAATCTCAAAGCACTAAGTTGGGCCTTTTAACCAGCCCACCTCAGCACTTGGCAGTCTGAGTGCTGCCTCAGAATTGTTTCCACAGGCAATGAGCCCAGCGCAGCACGCAGCACACAGCACGCCTCCCACCCTCCAACCCCCAGAACGAAAACCCAGCCATTTGGGGCTGTTTCTCCCAAGGTGGGTTCAGCAAGTCGGAAAATTTTCCGATTCTGTGCACCCTCCTCGGGAGTTATAATCTGGACAATGGTTGCCAACAGTGGAATGATTAAAATCGGGGATGCTCAAGAGGCCAGAATAGGACTAGCTCAGATACTTCAAAGGGCTGTGAAGCTGGAGCAGATTACTGAGATAGGGTGGAACAAAGCCTTGGAAAGATTTGAAAACAAGGATTAGAATTTTAAAATCGAGGCACTGCTTAAACAAGACCTAAGGTAAGTTAGCAAACACAGGCAGTGATAGGTGAATCAGTCTTGGTGCATGTTAGAACATAGGCAGCAGAATTTTGGATGACCTCAAGTCTTTGGATAGTCAAGTCTGAAGCTAACAAATATGAGTGAAAGTTCAGCAGCAAATGAGCTGAGGCAGAAAGGGAGAATTGGGCGGATATTATGAAGGTGGAACTGGACGTCTTGGTGATGTTGTAAATTTGTGTTCAAATATGACATCCAGGTTGCAAAACAGTTTGGTTCAACCTCAGACAGTTTCCAGTGGAAAGGAGTCAGCGACAAGTGAATGGACTTTGTGGCAGGGACTGAAAGACAATGGCATTCCCAATATTTAATTGGAGGACATTTATGATCATCTGGTACTGGATGTCAGACAAGCAAACTGACAATTTAGGAGACAGTGGAGGGATCGGGAGAGGTGGTGTGAGTTAGAGCTGGGTGTCATCAGCATACATATCGAAGATGAAGATGATGTTGCTGAGGGGCTACATGTTGTTGAGGAATAGAAGTGGGCGAAAGATCAATCCTTGGGGGACATCAGAGGCAAAGATGTGGGAGTGAGAAGAGAAGCAGGTGATTCTCTGGCTATGATTAGATAGACACGAAGGCAAGTGCTGTCAAACCCATCAGGAAAGATATTGGAGGATGATGGTGAGATAAACCATGTAAAGGTTTGTGGATAGGTCAAGGAAGACGAGAAGGGATATCTTGCTATTGACACAGAGGTGCACAGGATGTCTTTGGTGGCCTTTATGTGAGTCTGTTCAGTACTGTGGTAGGAATAGAAACCTAACTTGAGGGATTCAAACATGGGGACCTGGGAGTGATGGGCAAGGAGGCAAGAGCATATTCAAGGATTTGGAGAGGAAAGGGAGGTTGGAGATGAGAAGTAGTTTTCAAAGGTGGAGGTAAAAACATTTGTTTTTTGAGTAGAGGGGCAATAATGGCAGATTTGAAGGAGAGGGAGATAGTACCTGAAGAAAGAAAACTGTTAACAATGTCTGCTAAATTGGGAACCATGTAGGGAAGTTGGGTAGTTAGCAGAGTCAGATCGAGTGGACAGGAGGTGAGTCTCATCAATAAGATGAGTTTGGCGAGGACATGAGGGAGATAAGAGAGAAACTAGACAAAGACCAGGGCAGGGAGGGAATCTTTAAGGAAGTTTGGGAACCAACCCTGGTTCAATGAAGGGTGTAAGAGAGAATTCCAGGAGCAGCGCCAGGCTTGCCTAAAAATGAGATGCCAGCCTGTTGAAGCTACAGCACAGAGCCACATGCATGCTAATCAGCAGAAGCAATATGCAATAGACAGAAGATACCCCACAACCAAAGGATCATATCAAAGCTCTGTGAAATCCAGCCATGAATGACGTTGGCCAATTAAACAACTAACCAGAGGATTTGTCTCTACAAACATTCCCATCTTCAATGAGCCCAGCATGTGAGTGTAAAGGACAAGACTGCCATCTTCAGCCAGCAGTGCCGAATGAATGATCCATCTTGGCTTCATCCATAGGCTCCCCCAACATCATAGATGTCAGTCTTTAAACAATTCTATTCACTCCACAAGATATCAAGAAATGGCTGAAGGCACTGGATACAGCAAAGTCTGTGGGCCCAGACAATAGGTCCCAGCTATACTACTGAAGACTAGTGCTCCACAACTAGCCATGCCCCTAACCAGGCTGTTCCAGTGCACCTACAACACTGGGACCTGCCCAATAATGAGGAATATTGCCGAGGTATGTCCTATCCACATCCAACCTGGCCTATTACCCATCCCTTCAGTCTACTTTCAATCATCAGCAAAGTGATGGAAGGTGTCACCAACTGTGCCATCAAGCGACACTTACTCAGCAATAATCTACTCACTGATGCTCAGTTTGGGTTCCACCAGGGCCACTTGGCTCCTGGCTTCATTACAGATAAGCTTTGATTCAAGTAGGAATAAAAGAACTGAATTCCAGAGGGAAGGTGAGAGTGACTGTCCTTGACATCAAAGCAGTACTAGACTGAATGTGGCATCAAGGAGCTCTAGTAAAAATGAAGTCAATGAGAGTTGGGGGAAAACTTTCCACTGGTTGGAGCCATACCTAGCACAAGGATAGATAGTTGTGATCATTGGAGGCCAAGAATCTCAGCCCAGGGCACTGCTGCAGGAGTTCTTCCGGGTAGCGTCCTAGGCCCAATTATCTTCAAAGGCTTCATCAATGGCATTCCCTCCAACATAGAATCAGAGACGGGGATGTTCGCTGAAGATTGCACAGTGTTCAGTGCCATTCATGACTCCTCAGAAACTGAAAAAGTCCATGCCCACATGTAGCAAGACCTAGACAACATTCAGGCTTGGGTAATAAGTGGCGAGCAACATTAATAGAAACATAGAAACTAGGAGCAGTAGGCCATTCGGCCCTTCGAGCTGCTCCATCATTCATTCAATATGATCATGACTGATCCTCTATCTTAACACCATACTCCAGCTCTCTCCCCATACCCCTTGACTCCATTAATGTCTAGAAATCTATTTCCTTCTCAAATATAATGCCACAGAAGTGCCAGGCAATTATATCAACAAGAGAAAATCTAACCATCTCCCTTAGCATTTAATGGCATTACCATTACTGAGCTAGTCCACTTGATCAGCACCCTATCCACCACCTTAATGATTCACTCCTTCCACCATCAGCACACGGTGGTAGCAGTGTGTACCATCTACAACATGCACAGTAGTGAATTGCCAAGGCTCCTTTGACAGCACCTTCCAAACCTGCAACCTCTACCATCTAGAAGGACAAGGGCAGCAGAAGAATGGGAACACCACCATCCAGACTTGGAACTGTATCACCATTCATTCAGTGTTATCGGGCCAAAATCCTGGAACTCTCTTCCTCAGAGCACATGGGCTGCAGCAGTTCAGGAATTAAGGCAGCCCACAATCACCTTCTCAAATTAAAATAGGGGTGAGCAATGTCATCTCCCAAGAATGAATATATCTTTAAAAAGTGCCAAGAAAGTCCATTAGCTCCTCGCACTTGCTGTTGGAGATAAGTATGGAAGAGGCAGGGGAGAGCTGTTAAAGAAGATGGTTTGCAGTAAAGATGAGATGTTTAGAGTTATCTTTGCATTTAAGATGATCCTGGAATAGTGAACAATTTTGGTAGATGGGCACAATTGTACATTATATGGTCCAGGCAGCTCTGATTGTGAATGGCTGACCCAGTTGTCTTCCAGTATGCTTTCAAGTCTGTATCCCTTGGACTCAAGGGAACAGAAAGAGGGCCATACTAAGAGGGAATGGCCAGAGTGAGAGAAAGAGTATTGCTTTTGATGTGCCATTTCTCACAACGAGTTGCACAGTTTGGTGTTTTATAAACGTTCACTATGTAATGAAGAATATTTGATTCTACCAAGGAGATAAATGACAATGGATGGGAAAGTATCTTTGTTTGATTTTAAGTTTTTTGATTGGCCATCAGCTAGCCTCTCATTCCTCTGACCACAGGCTCAATAAGAACATTCGAATACTTAAATCCATCCTCACCTAAGTTACATAAACCCATGAGGGATTTGTAGGAAACAACAAGAATTTTGAAGTTTAATGTGTTAATAAATGTAGCGCCAATGGAGGTCAATGAAAAGAGGTTGTAAATGAACAGAGCCCCATTTGGTGAGCCAAGAGGTTCAGGATGAATTGGAGTGCAAATATCAATAACCTAAACACATTATAGACAGTCTAACCCGCAACAACTCTGAGAGTTGTTTAATAAAATACATAAAAAGGAACTTGAAAAGATGTTTTGTCAATGTCAACATAGCTACCTACAGAAAAGAACTCAAAGACATCAGGAGAACCTGAGGAAATTGAAGTATATCAACTGCCATAGGGTATGAGTGACACCCGTCCTCTTTTCCGATATTTTGTTCTTTCAAGTAATCCATTTGTTTTCTCCAATGAATTGTGCTCATTACTCATTTTCTCTTAAAATATTTTCAAGTGCTTTTCCCAGATGAGTTAAAATGTTAGGAATATCATATTCAAATATAACAGATCAAATAAAACAGCTTTGATGACAGCTCTGTTCCAAGTATGATTTTATCTGATGAGCAATTTCATTATAATTCTCATTATTCTTGTGTAATCAAAGCAGTCAATCCATAGCAGGCTGATTCATTGACTAAGCTCTGAAGCACAAAACAGTGAACAGCAGCATAATACTATACACTTTACAGAATACTTAGAATATTAATCTTGATGTGAGAAAAAACTTTTTCACACAGCCAGTGGTTTGAGTGTGGAATGCACTGCCTGGAAGTGTGGTTGAGGCAGGTTCAATCGAGGCATTCAAGAGGGCATTAGATGATTATTTGTATAGAACCATTAGGTAGAATTTTGCCCTCATGGAGCGGGCTTGGCGGGGGCGGACGGGAGTAGTCGGGAAGCTGCCCACCGCACCGCGATCGGGGCCAGAGTGCGATTTCATGCTGGCGGGCCAATTAAGGCCCGCCCAGCATGAAACATGTGCTTCAGTGCTCTGCGCTACCTGTGGCGGCGGGGTGGGGTGGGGGCGAGAGTGCAAGTTCACACATGCACACAGTTGCGCGCTGGAAAAGCTCCCTGAGGCACAGAGCTGCCTCGGGGAGATGAAGATATGAAAAACTAAAAATAAAGATTTTTAAAATGTTATAGAACATGTCCCCGCTCATGTGACACTGTCACATGAGCAGGGGACATGTCATTAATGAAATGTTGACATTTTTATTTGTTGTTGGAAACCTCATCCTGCTCGTGGATGAGGTTTCCTAAAAAATGCAAAGACCACTTTGCCTTTTTGCCTTCCCGCCAACCGTAAGGTTGGACAGGCAGTGAAAAGTTTCTTTCAATTATAACTTTAATGGCCTTAATTAATCGCCTGTTAATTGTCGGCGGGCACGCTGCCGGCTCCCACGTGTGCCCGCCGACCGAAACATCGCGCGATGACATCGGGACGCTCGACCAACGTCATCGCGTGTCATTTTATGCTTGTTCGGGTTGGGTGTGTGCCTGCCTGACGAGCGTTAAATTCTGGCCAATGTGCAAGGGTACAGGGAAAAGCAGGAGAATGGCACCAAGTCATAATGCTTATCTGGGGAGCTGGTGCAGACACAATGAGCCAAATGGCCTCCTTCTGCGCCGTAACAATTCTGTGATTCTGTAATTCTGCTTAGGTTCATATTATGTCACATAGCCTTTACACTTTCTAAATATAGGGTACCTTGAACATTTTACTGAGGCAGTGATAGATAATAAAATTATGGGCTGGATTATACACTCCCCACCAGCGAGTTTGAAGGTGGTGGAGCACATTAAATCCAGCAGGCATCATGCCCGCCACCTACCTGCCTGCCCCCATCGCAATTAGACAGAGGGCTGTCAGGCGTTCTGCTCACCCCTGGGACAGTTGAGGCCCTTAAGTTAATCAATGGCCACTTAAGGGCCTCATCCCGCCGCCATGGGTATTATATGGGGAAGTGCGTCAGCTTTAGCTGCGCGGGCTGGTGTTGAGCAAGGGAATGGACAACCTTTGTGAGCCCCCCACTCTCTACCGAGCCTATTAGAGGCTTGCCGCCACACAACCCCCACCCTCCCTCCCACCTGGCCTTTCAAACTCAGCCCCTCTCCCCTTTGGCTGGAGCCTGCGAACCTGGCCCCAGCGACCCCGGACTTACATGGGCTCTTCAGCATATTTGGCCTGCCTGTAAATTCCAGCAATTGCCATTGATCCTAGTGGCACTGCTAGGACGAAACAGCTGGCAGTCATCCAACTAGCCAGCCACTCTCCAAAACAGGACTTCCCCCAAGAAAAGGGCAGAAGTCCTCCCTCCAGCCACTTGACACAGCTCCCAGCATTAAATAGTTGGGGGGCAGCCAGTGGAGTTATGGGCAGGTTCTGCTCCAGCTTTTTAGCCAGAGGGTGGGGACTATGGTGCCCCATTAAATCTAGCCCTGTATTTCTAAGGTGTAACTAATTTGTTTCATGCAGCTGAAATGGGCTTCTTTTCAGGCAACATTGTTCATGTAAAATTTAGAGCAGAATGTAATTGCTATAATAGACATTTGCCATATGTGGACTTTGTCAAATGCTTGCAACAAAATCTTTTACCTTCAAGACAGAGCTGGAATGGTTCTTGGTTGGGACAGAGATTGTATCATAAAGAAGGCAAGTGGATTAACAGTTAATATATCTATGATCAATGTGCTCTCTTTGAATGGCTTCGATCATCTGAACGGTGATCGTAAACCATCCCTGTTTATTGGCTCTAGGTTTTGTTTTCTATTTTTTGCCTTTCCCAGGAGATTGTGTCTTTGGGAGTTGGGTTTGTGACGGGTAGGCAGTGCTTACTCATAATCATGAGTGTAGGGCATGTTAATAGGATTCAAGCCAGTTGGTGGAGTCAAAACCAAGACCCAGAGCTTTCTTTGTAGAGAGAGTTTATTGACTTTGTTCAATCTCACAGCTCTCCTCCCACACACCCGGGGTCCCAGCTTTCCCCTGTTTATATGTGCTCCAAGTATTTAATTAAACAACGCCTTTCACCTACATATTCTAACAATATACTTAACATACCATTAACAGATTCCCCTTTCTTTCTTCAAACAATAACTTTAACATTTCACTAACCTATCATAATACAAGATGTCCCTCTTCTAGGACCTCAAACAAGTTCTTCAAGTCAGCATTCCTTTTTATAGAACAGTCCAATAATTGGTGAATTGCATGACCTGTTTTGTCTTAAAGATCTCTTTTCTCCCCAACATTTCTTTAATGCTAGCAAGGTCAAGCCTTAACCTTTTCTCAGTCACACTCTGTTGAGTGTACATGATCCCAAAGAGAATGGTTTTCCACAAAATATTCAATGAGCAAACTTTTCTCAGAATGCCCTTTGCATCAGAGTTCCCTTATAATATTTGATAAGTAAAATCCATATCTATCGCTTCTATTAGAAAGTGTTTCTGCAGCTAAAGTGCTTTTAACAATCCCTTTTATGTTCTTCGCTTCCTAGACCAACAGACAACATTTGTCATTCTTTCCCACCAAAAATATGATAAACCCTGCTGTACTGGAATATCCACCTGGAAGATTGGCATGTGCAGCATCACTAAAAATGACTAACTTTGTATCTTCTGGGTCACCCAAGGCTGGGAACTTGAGTGTACATTTCTCTGGATTTAATGTCTTTAATGGTTTATTTGTTTTCAGAACTTCCTCAACTGTAGCATACATCACCATAGTACCAATACGTTATAACTAGCATTAGGTCTAGTCTGAGTGCATTACCAGTTCAATTGTCCAAACAAACTTCTTAATTGGTTTATTTCTTCTTCAGATGCAGGATCCTTTTTTTAGTGAGGACCTGGTCCAATTTATTGGCATGCAACTGACATTTTCTAAACAAGAATGTTGATTCAAGGTCAGTTCCGACTTAATCTGCTTAATGTCTAAACTGAATTATTTAAAGGCCCCCCCCAAAGCCTGACTTCCAATCTTAAACTCCTTCTTTATTTTATCTATCACTTATCGCTGAAATTCTGCAGAACCTCCCCACAGAAAATCATCAACATGCATCATAAAGATGCCTGCTAGTTTCTCCTTGTGATACCAATAGAACATTGCTTGGTGTGCTTTTAGCTGAATACAGCCTGTTTTCAGCAGGATGGATCCAACAGAGAAATACTATACCCTTGATGCATTATTCACATCCATAATCACATTTGTTTAATTTCCATGGTTTCCCTTCTATATTGTCAGCGTCTTTAGATAGTTTTCAGAAACACTTCCCTTTGACATTTCTCATCCCGCAAAAAGGTAGCTTTTATATCAGTCGATTTACATTCCCAGGGATATGTTGTTAAAAGAACGAAGAAAATCTTCCAGCTCACACATCTTTCAGTGGGGTAGTCCACTCTGACATCTTGATCACCAAGTCTCTCTTCGAAACCCCGAGCCACTAGTCTGGCTTCAGCCTTATAGGTGTCAACAGGAAGTACCTTTTCTGTGCATATCCACCTGTGTGATAAGGCTGGCTGTCCCCTGTCTGGTATTTCAATGTATATACCAAATTCTTTCCAACTCTTTTTGTTTGGCACCTTTATCAACTTATCTTCTAATTTGTTAGTAGTCACTAAAATTTCTTAATCATAAGGGTTTCTTCTTCTCCTGGCATTCCTAACCTGTGCTATGGTCCTTGTTCTTGTCAAACTATGACCTCTACTCGCTCTCCTATCTCTCGCTGGACTACTGCCACACAATCTCTGCCTCCTACGATCGGAGCTCCTTTCACAAGTCCGTGATCTTTTCCTAGGGCCGTGGTCGCTTTCAGGTCCACTTTCAGACCTGAAAGCGTTTTCTGGCCTTCCACGTCTTTACCTCATCTTGCAAATCCATGGGTCTTACCTCCTATCCCTTACCTTCGACATTCAGCCAATGTTTGCATTTGCCGGTGGTTTTTCCTGCTCTCCCTGTAATAGTGGCATCCCTCCATTCACTGGTCCCAAAAGGCATTTATGTTACTCTAGTGCCAACTTAGGGTAGTTGTCCTTTGGGGTAAATAGCCTTATCCTACACTTCAGTATCATTTTGTCCATATTCAGTCGGCCCTTTATCTGCCATCATCTGCTCCATGTAATTGTCCAACATATGTGTATGTGAAGTGCATGGTGCCTCTTCACTTTCTTTTACCTGTTCAGATTCTGTAAATGTATAATCAGTGCCAATTAACCTCAAGGAATGTACCCTATTTGCCATGTTGTAAAATTATCATTTATCCATCACTGCCTATAACCTTACCCATGCCTTTCCACTTTTTCTTCCCTTCTCTTTTGTAATATGCCATGTCCCCAGGATTATCATTTGTTTCTGATGGCCTTATGCCTCTAGTGTACCGGTGAACACTGCATGCTCTCTCTCCAGGGCCACCGGCCACGAACATAGCCTTGTCCCCTATTTATACACTTTTTGAGAAACAAAATCAACAAATTAAACTAAAAATAAGGGGTGAAAGCCTCTGGTGGGGCACTGTAACGACAACAAAAATGGGAAAGGAAACTTACAAAATCAAATCAAAATGTCATTTCCAGGTGCGATGATGCACTCCATGTCACCTATTTATATTCTCTTTTGAATAAAACAAATGATCAATAAATCAAACTAATGAAAGGGGGGGGCGGGAGAGAGCGGGGTTGTTGTGGTAAACAGTCCCTGATGGGGCACTGTAACATAAATCAAAACAATCTCCTATTTATAGACTCTTCTTAGAAACAAAATCAATAACTTAAACTAAAAATCAATAAGGGGTGACAGCCCCTGGTGCAGCACTGTAACTATAACTAAAACTAAAATGTGAAAGGAAACATACAAAGTCAAATCAAAATGTCATTTCTGGGGGTGATAATGCACCCCAGGTCCCCTATTTATATATGCTCCAAGTGCTTAACTAAATAATGCCCTTCGCCTGTGTATCCTAACAATATAATTAGCTATCATTAACAGGCCAGGTTTGTCTTTTCTCACTCATCATTATTCAAGGATCCTTATCTATTTATCTATTTAATTTTATGCATGTACCTCGGCCAGCTAACAAGCTGTCCTGATTTTTCATACGCCAGGTTACCACACAGTTTTTAGCATTACTATGCATAATACCCCTGCCCAACATAAGCATAGGATTTTGGCACTGGTTTGACTGCACTAAATTTAAGTCTTTACTGTCATCCAGCATTACGATAATCATACCTAAAAATAACAAAGTTAGATTCAAATATGAAGTGATATTTGGAATGCAGTGTAAGAAAATTGAAAGCCTTAAGTACAGCTCCAATGAGCAATTTTGACATTGTTGGTAGAAATGTTTAATTGCACAAAGTGGTTCAGCAAAGATACTCTTAAGACTAGAAGGATTAATAATACCCTACTCAGAATATTGTACTTCATACTCGATAATGCATAGGCTGCATAAAATTAAGTTAGAATCATGTTAAAATGTGGCATTGCCAGGTGAAACCAATAATTAAGTAAAAATTTTATTTTTCATTGGAGGTTTTAATTTTGGAAATTGCAAGACACAAGATACAATTGCAAGACTAAAATAGTGCAGTGTCAAATTTTATTTGATAATACTCCCAGAAAGTTTTTTTAATGTTAGAAGGGACTTCTATGTTGGAAGGAGCTACATAAATTCCAGTCATTATCGTTTTTACTGTACATGTTCTTTCTTCTTTACAACATGCGTCACTTCTTGTCTCATTCACTTTTTTCTGTAATTGTTCTGATCAATTACATATTTTGCCCAACTTGCTCTGTTATTTCTGAGTTGTTTCCTCAGATACCACTGCGCCCTAGTTTACCAGCATCAGGAAAATTTGATAAATATTACTGAGCCTCTGGATCTAAAATATTGACGCAATCCAAATAACTGATGCAAATTAAAAACGATCTCTGAGGCATTCATGGATTAAGCTCAAGCCATAATCAACTTAAATGGAGTTGAAGCTCCTCATATCCTGACATAACTTCTGCAAAGGGTACGCTTACTTTCCATCCTTCAGCTGGCCCTGCGGATGTATGTATGCTTGATGTTCTACTCTAATGTTTAGTTATGTGGCTGTATTTTTCCCAGCTCCAATTAAATGCAATTGTACTATTGGTCCTGTAGCCTAATGGATCAGCTATTTCTACTCACAAATGCAGGCTGACTCACTCACAAAAATGTCTAGAAGAGAGATGCTTCTTGTATATTCCCTGATGCACTGATTGAGGAGCTCACCCTGGACAAGTTCACAGTGCTTCTTTTATTGGGCGGGATTTTCGCCCCAAAAGTGCAGGAACGGGCGTGAAAAACTGTTTTTCCCACCAGCTGCAATGGCAGGTTTTTGTGCCGTATCGTCCGGTTCCCACCTCATTAATTATGCATGCACGGAAACACGCTGAATCACTGGCGGGCGACTTCTGATTCGTCTGCCCTGCCGTCAACTCACCGGTTCCTCGCTCCGGGCACCATATTTAAATGGGACCCATGCACAGCTTTCTCAATCTCTCCAGCCCAGGATTGCTACAGATACCACAGGTGGCCCCAAAAGGGAAGAAGGCAGCAGCCCCCAAGTTCAGAGACGCCTTCCTCGAATGCCTGCTGGATGCTGTGGAGGCCCGCCGCCATGTCCTCAACTCCCGTGATGGCCACAGGAAGTCCACAGCCTCACCACTCCGGCCTGGGAGGCGGAGGCAGCGGTGGTCAGTGATAAGGCTACACACAAAAGGTCAGCCACCCAGTGCAGGGAGAAGATGAATGATCTCATCCGTGCCGCCAGGGTAAGTCAACCATCTCATCACTCTAAACTCACACGCTCACAAGCCCATCACACAATCACAGGGCTCTCACTCACTACCAGCTCAAGGGACATCACCACTCACTATCACACACTCCTTCACATCTCTATCTGGCTCATCTCCTCTGGAGATCGTGTCCTCATCCTGTCCATGGCTCCATTCACCATCCACACATGCCAGGTATCCTTGTCATCAACCCTGGCATGTGTCTTGCTCACACTTTCTCCATCTGCTTTCATGCAGGACAAGCTCACACACAACAAAACGGAAAGGTCCCAGACCCAAGGTGGAGTGCCGGAACTCAAGGCTCTCACTCCCTTTGAAAATTGCACCATTGAGCTGACCAGAGAGGACATGGACCGTGCCTACAGTGACGGTGAGGTCGGCGGCAAACATCCACGTGAGGATCCTGCACCAGCTCATCCCTCACTCAGTCTACTGTGAGTGCACTGTTCTGTTTTTGTTTGGCTGCCATGCACTAATAATCTCCACTTTCTTTCATAGGCACCTCTGCTAAGCGCCCGAGGCCCTCAACCAGCCAGGCCCCTAATTCAAGCCCTAAGGACACCTCCGATAAGGAACCTGAGGACAGCACCTTTGAGGACCAGACACAGCGCTCACGTACACGCTCCAGCAGCGCAGAGACACACACCTCGGTGGGACCTAGATCTAGAGCAGGATTGGGGTCACAATCTGTTGAGCGCCGCACGCAAACTGGATATCAGCAGGTGGGGGAAGGGACTTCCGAGGTTGCCAGCACTTGGAGGGCTACTGGAGGGCACGATTTTGCTCAGTTGAAGTCTGATGACAAGCCTCAGGACTCGGCCCTAAATCAGTTGTTGGAGCTGCAGCGACGATCACAGGAACATCAGGAAGGGATGTCAGCTGCATTCCACAAATTGCAATGTACGATGGAGCAGTCCATCCACATTCAGTCTGAGGTTATAGCGGCGGCATGCCAGTGCACCGAGGTCAACACTGGAAGGATGATGGCCGCCATGGAGACATGGTCCAGGATGTTGGTCCTGCTCTGCTGCAGGAGCTGCACTCCATCGCTGTGGCCATTGGTGGCATCCATCAGTGTCAATGCGAGAGGGGGGAGGGTCACCTTGATCCCACTCCAGCTGCCCCTTATCCTCAAGGAGTCAGCCAGGGGTCCTCAGGCACTCATAGTGAGGAGGACCAGCAGCTGGACACCCCGGGGCAATCCACCCAGGTGACTCAGGGCTCTCCGGCCCATCCAAATCCCCTCTTCCTGTGACCCCATCACCACCAGCTCCACAGGCCGAGGGGGGGTTCCACCTGCCTCACAGTCGGACAATGTCTGTGTTAAAGAGGAGGCAAGTTAATGTCTGGCAGGCAAGTATTTGACATTGTCAGGTGGTCTGCATCCATATCAGGCTGAGGATAAATGCAGCCCAGGATTCCTAACCCAGAGTGCCAGATGTCAGTGTGATTTGGAAGAATGCATCATAGATGACTGAGTCAACTCTAAATGGATTCACAGTGGCAGAACGTCATTGGCTGCCTTGTCCCAAGTGTGAATTATCTGATCCACCATTGATGTTACACAGAGTGCATATTCCGTTGCTTCAGATGGATCTCCTTGAGGAATCTCGTCATATTGAAGGCATACAGCTGCTATGTGACCACTGAGGATCAACCGAGAATGTGGCAAATGTGGGTCAACATGCGGACATGCGGAGCCATCATCGCCACTAGTTCTCGTTCATCTGCAGATAAGACATGCGAGTTCTGTAAACCCTGGTCTTGCGAGCCGCCTACACACACTTGTCTGTGAGCCTCATCCCCTGCATCCAGAGGAGGCCCTGGCTGGCCCTTGGTCTTGAGGGTATTGCTCCTCCCTTTGGTGATCTAGGAGCCTCTGTTGCAATCTTCTCCTTCTCTCCTGCCTGTAAGCAAGAATGCAGGCAGCGATAAATCCAGCCTCCATCTTCCTGATGGTCTCCTCTCTGCAGTATCAAAGAGAAAGAGACAAGAATCAGCATCAGTCTCCAAAGGTCCTCTTTCTGTCAGTGACTCAGCAGTGAATGTGGGTTCAAGGGCTTTTCTCTTATGTCGAGAGTATTCGCCCCTGAAATAATGGCCAGTGCAGGGTGTGTATCATTGTCCTCCCCCACAACATGACCGACTGCTATGACTTTGCTTTGGCCAGGCACTTGGATGTGCTGGTTGGATGAGCTCCCAGGTGCTGGGTGCCTCATTCACACTCTAATACTACACTCTTGGGAATAAGCATGAGGGTGAATGTTTATTCAAGAAATGTGATTATTTGAGGAGGGCCTGAGGCTTCTCTTCAATGAACTGTCCAGCGCCAACTTTCTAACAGGCTTCTGGAGCTTGTCCATTTGCCCATTTGCTATGGAGTTCATTATTAGCCTGGGGAATTTCCATGCTGCAAACAAGGGGTTAAAATAAGGAGATCGATTAGTGCCACTTTGTGGGATTAGTCTCACACGAATGGGCATCATTGCTTCATTTTCCTGATTCCCTGCACTGTCATTGAAAGGTTCCTAACATGTCTCAGTTGTGCCTCTCTCCCCGTTTGGGAATGCACAGTTCAGTTGCAAGCCAATGTAATCAGCCCCCCAGTGCATGCACCTGCCCTCCAGCCCACCAGCAGAGCCCTCACCAGCAGAGCCCTCACCAGCAGAGCTTCTCCTCATTTTAATTTTGCCCTGCGCCATCGCTGCAGGTTGGAAGATGGTGATGCAGAATTCTCACTGCCAGACCAGCTTAGACCCGCTCTGTGTGAGTATGAAAAGCCCTCCCATCATCCAGGAGGAGCTTCATGTTCAGGTTTCTCTCCCTCACAGACCTCCCCATCCACCCCCTGTATTCCTCCACTTCAACATGCTTCTGCTACATGTCTATTTGTTAGCTCTTGAACACTTTGGAGTGGATGTGCATATGGCTCGTGAGGACCTCACCCATCCTCATCTTGAGGCCACTTACACTGATCAAAATATGCCCACCACACCGCAGCTCCCCCCCACCGGCACCCTCCCCCCAGTCACATGTCTGAGTGCAACCTTCTCCACTCATAAACCCCAGTACAGGCCTAGCCCCACAGTCCCTTCCCATGCCTGAGGCCTGTTCCCCACCTTCCCCAGTGTATCCCTAACCTTGCAGCCCCTTCCCATGCCTGAGGCCACTTGTCCCCCTTCCTCAGCACAGCCCTAGCCCTGCAGCCCCTCCCCATGCCTCAG
The DNA here is from genome assembly GCF_964194155.1 of Cetorhinus maximus. Lineage (NCBI taxonomy): Eukaryota > Metazoa > Chordata > Chondrichthyes > Lamniformes > Cetorhinidae > Cetorhinus > Cetorhinus maximus. The sequence goes on from NC_135888.1 coordinate 95,897,647, forward strand.
CTCAGTTTCCCCATTCCCCAGTGCAGCCCTAACTCTGAAGCCCATTAAAAGCCACCCCCACCTTACCACTGGTTTGGTAGATAGAGACTTGCCTGTGACACCCCCCTGAAAGCGAGGAGTGTTGCCTGTGAAGCTTGGCGCTGATTCCTGCGAGCGCTGCACGATGCGAGGTCGGCGAACTGACCTCGAAGTGACGAGTGAAGTGCAGGTCACTAGGTGCATGTCGCTTATATCCTGTTGTGAAACACGTCATTCCAATTGCACGCCGATGTGGTTTGATGATCCAGTGTGAGGGGATGATTCCAGCGAACAGGGCTTAGAATGAGGTGCAAATGTATTAAAATGACGCTCCCAACGTGTCTTGTGATGGGTGGAGCAGACAATTGTAAACTGGTTTCACAATGACATAAAACCAATTTTTGGCGCGGTATTTTCCGCTCCTGCCCGTGAATGGGCGCGGAAAATCCCGGCCAATGTTTCTAATTAATATTGGCTGCTTGAAGGGGTCCCTACATCCTACCATAATTTGCTTACTCGCCATTCCACTTGTGTTATAAATTTTCAAACATTTCTTATTTTGGTCACTGGTCAGCGACACACACCAAATGTCACCCTATCCTGTTCACATTGGACACACCTAGCCTAGAACATCATTTTGTGAACATAAGAACATAAGAAATAAGAGCTGGAGTAGGCCAGTTGGCCCACTGAGTCTGCTCTGCTATTCAACATGATCGCAACTGATCTGATTGTGGCCTTAATTTTCTGCCTGCCCCACCTCACCCTCGACTCTCTTGTAGATCAAAAATCTGTCTAACTCAGTCCTGAATATATTCACTAACCCAGTCTCAATTGCTTTCTGGAGTAGAGAATTCCAAAGACCTTTTAAACACGAAATTCCTTCTCATTTCCATCTGAAATGGGAGACCTCTTATTTTGGAACGGTGTCCCTTAGTTCTAGATTACCCCACAAGGAGAAACATTCTCTCAGCATCTAGCCTGTCAAGCCCCCTGAGAACCTTACATGTTTTAATAAGCTCACCTCTCATTCTTTTAAACTCCACTAAGTGTAGACCTAACCTGCTCAACCTTTCCTCACAAAACAACCCTTTCATCCCAGGAACTAGCCTTCTCTGAACTGCCTCCAATGCATGTAAATCCCTCCTTAAATAAGGAGACCAAAACTGTACACAGTACTCTAGGTGCAGGCTCATCAATGCTCTGTACAGTTGTAGCAAAACTTCCCTACTTTTATATTCCATCCCTTTGCAATAAAGGCCAACATTCCATTTGCCTTAATTCCTTGTTGTATCTGCATGCTAACTCTTTGTGATTCATGTACAAGGACACCAGATTCCTCTAGCTTTTCCTGTCATGTTAATTCCAGTATTACCAGGTTCCCCTTGTATTTAAGTAGCCTTTCTACTTTCCCTGACCTTCCTATTTTCCTGAGTGTATGTGCACTACTAAATGATAATCACTTTCACTATCCTGGTTTACACATGTCTTTCTGATTCCTAAGGCATTAAAGGGGTCAGTTCGCTAGGTAGCTAGAGTGTGGTGCAGAATAATGGCAACAGAGTGAGTTTAACCCCCATACCAGCTGAAATAGTTCTTAGGGCCTGCCTCCTTGCCTTGCCCCATAGTGATATCATGGCTTGAGCCATGATTAGCAACCCTCAGATAACAAGGACAATATATAGAGAGGGAGAAAGAGATGACGTTGTGATTTCCGATTGCCATCAATGCTGCTGATTCAACACTTTTACTTTGAATATTTCTGGCATTAATGGCTCAGTGGTGACATCCTCACTTCTAAATGTAATGATCCCTTAGGGACGTTAATGTTTAAAGAAGAAATTTAAACACCCAGCCATTAACTGGCAGAACCACACCACAAGATTTCACGTTTTCTAACAAAAACAATCTTTACTGTACATACAAAGAGAAATTAAACAAAGCAAGCATTATTAACACTAAAACTTATAAAGGCTTATGCTATAAACTCAGTTCTTCTTGTTACTTCCCCACCCACCCATGAGTTCCCTTACCTTACAAAATCTTGAAGTTTCATTCACTTTTTCTCTGGGACTAAACCAAAGATATATCAGAGCTCTCCCTCTGATTTCTCTTCAGTGTTCCAGCTATTCTCCAAGGTACAAGACTTCATGGGGGTCCTCCTATTAGCTTTTGGCTAACTGACCCTCCAACATTCCTTTAAAACCTCACAACTCTGGATTCCACAGCTCAAGCACAGGTTTCCCTGTGATTCCTGCACAGTGGCTTAAAACATCAGAAGCCACCCTTGGCTTCCAATAGCCTGTTGCTATGATTGAAATTGCAACCGAGCTGATTACTTCCAGAACTCCAACAAGGCTAACTGCCTCTCACTGAGAGCATTACTGTGGAATTCTTCCTTTAGCTTCCAGCTAAACAAATCTTCCAGTCACCTTTTCCCCAACTAACTTTGTTCTATACCGAATCCCAGCTCCCACTCACAGGCTATTCTATTTCAGGTGTAGGTCTGGCTTTATCTCTCGACTTCCAAGGAGTTACAAGCTTCTTAAGGCCCAAAGTTGACACAAGCTCCTGGCTGCTTTCCAAACATCAACCAGTCTTGCCTGCTGGCTATGCCATAACTGTTTTCAAAACAAAGAATCTCACTAAGTTCTACCCATCTCCATGGCAATGTGGCACACACGACCTGTTCCCAGGTAGAAATGCAAATTAACTACTTTTAATTCCAAAACTTTATTTCATTCTGGAAAACCACATGAAAAACTTATACCTTTTACTGGAATAACTGCGGACATCATGGGCGGAATCGTCCGTGCCCGCTGGCATCAGGCGTGCTCGGCAGCATGAGCGGACAATATGGCGAGAAGGCCAAAAATCAGTTTCAGAAGTCATGGAACCAGGTTGCGATCGTACGCTCAACCCGTCAATGGCGGGCCGAGTTTCCCACCATCAAACATCGGGGACCTCACTGTAATACATATCATTATAAGGCCAGCCCGCCAGTCTCATCTCCCCACGCTGGATTGTCCACCCACGTCGGCGTGATTGCACGGGATTGTATTTCACAAAAGCACATAAGTGACGTGCACCTGGTGAGCTGCACTTTGCTCGGGACTTCGAGGTTTGTTTTCCTATTTTGCTTCAGGCAGCACTCGGAGTCATCAGCACCAGGCTTCACAGGCAACAACACATCACTTTTAGGGGGGCTCACGGGCAGGTCTCTACCTACCAGACCAGCCATAAGGCGGGGATGGCTTTGTACAGCTGCAGGGCTAGGGACTGCTTGAGGAAGGGGGAGAAGTAGCCTCAGGCAGGGGAAGAGGCTGTAGGGTGGGGGCTGTACTGAGGAAGGGAGGGCATCCCAGGAATTGTGTGGGGGCACAAGTTGATCTGTGCAAGTGTCTTCAAGGTGGTGAGGACTGAGGAGGCGGTCTCCAGAGCAGTTGAGGCCAGATGGAGATGTGAGGATGTGTGTGAGAGAGTGAGTGGCTTGTGCCTTGAGCTGGTAGTGAGTGAGATGCCATTGAATGTGTGATGAGCTTGAGTGTGTGAGTTCAAAGTGACGAGATGGTTGCCTTACCCTGGCGGCACGGATGAGATCATTTACCCACTATCTGCATTGGATGGTTGACCTCTTCTATGCAGCATTGGCACTGATCACCACTGCCATCACCTACCAAGCTGAAGTGGTAATGTTGCTGCCTCTCCTGGGGCCAGAACAGGGGTAGAGGACATCATGGCGGGCCTCCACAGCATCCAAAAGGCGCTTGAGGAACGCGTCACTAAACCTGGGGCTGCAGTCTTCTTGCATTTCGGGGCCATGTCTTATTTGCAGCAGTCCTGGGCTGGAAGTACTGAGAGCAGTGCGCGCAGCTGTACTTTAAATGTGGCGTCCAACATGATGATGCAGCGAGGTGACGACGTGGTGGGCAAATCGGAGCCCACCTGCCATGGAAACGGTGTGTTTCCCGGGAATGCATTATTAATGTGGCAGGTTTGGGACGATACAGCACGAGAAGCCACCGTTGCGGCTGCACTTAGTGTAAATCTGGGACGCTTCTGCCCCATGCCTCCAGTTCTTCAGCTAAATGAGACCACCTGCCATTTTATGACTCACCCTTTTATTCTGAATTTATCCAGTAAACACAAGTTACCTTTATTGTGATTATCTTAAGTCTGTCCGGTTTGCCAGCCTTTAGATGTTTACCAAGATTTTTGCCCACTGAACTTAGTTTTAGAAATTGAATTTTAAATTTAAGAACATATACCTTAAAACATATGAACTATGACATTAGGCATATGTAACCCGAGCCAGATGGTTGTGGATTCAGGGCCCACCCTAAAACCTCGAGCACAAAATTTAGGCTGACCCTACAGTGCAGTAATGAAGGATTCTTTTGGATGAGATATTAAAACCAAGTCTCATTCCACCCTCTCAGGCGGATGTAAAGATGTGAGGGCACTATTTCAAAGAAGAGCAGGAGAGTTGTTTCCTGCTTAATATTTATCCCTCAACCAACATCACTTAAAAAGGTCATTATTGTGAAAGATGCCTAGTCCTAGAGGCTGCTCTCTCATTAGAGAGAAACAATCGGTGGTGAGTTTAACCTGAGTGTCACCACGCCTCAGGCAAGGGGCCAGGTTGAGAAGAGATGACCAGCTAGTACAGGAATTGAACCTGTTGATGTCACTCTACATCAAAAACTAGCTATCCAGCTAACTGAGCTAACCAACCCCAGGTCACCACACTGCTGTTTGTGAGACCTTGCTGTGTGTGAATTAGCTGCCACGTTCTCTACACTACCACAGTGACTACACTTCAGAAGTATTTTATTGGCTGTAAACCACTTTGAGGTCAGAAAAGGTACTATGTAAATGTGAGTATTTATTTTCTTGTACATCTAACTTGAATCTTTGCATCCTGATATTATAGGGTGATTTTTTTACATATATAATTATGAAAAGGCTGAAACTTGGTTGAATCATGGCCATAAAAAACAACATTCTCTAAAGTTAGAAAGGTGAAAAAATTACTCTGACACTGGCTCTTAAAAGTAATAAATAACTGTCATAAATGTAAGTATCTGCAATGTGTTGGTTGAAGTTAGAAGAAAGGACACACAAATCACTGCAGTTCCAAAGCCTGGAATCCACATACTGCAGTGCAAGATAGAATTGTTTTTCCATAGTAGTTTGACTGTTGTTAGGTCAAAAAGGTTCTACGATTTTATATTAACACTAAGATGTAGACTTAATGCAATGTCTTACTTTGCTATACAAGATGAAAATGGCTAATTTTGCCAAGCAGATACATTAATTATAATCTTCAAAGCTGGACACTGTTGGTCTACTTCCTGAATCAAATTGTGTTCATCATTCATGTATCAATTGTTTTGGCCTTGAATACTTCAAAACTTAATTATATATCAAACTCTGTTGTATCAACATATCTTTCAGAATGCCATGACTTAAAAGTTCTTGTAATTATGGTAGGTTATATAGAATGACTCAAGAGGTAAGCCAAATTCTGTGTCACAATAAATCTTAGACACAAGCATAAATCTTAATCCATTATTCCCATAATGGCTATGATCCAATCCAGATTATTAGGACACTAATCTTGTCCGAATGAAATGAGCTTATCCAATTTCAAGCCAGTTCGTAGTGGATGCAGAACCATTGTCAATAATTTGCACAGAAACCTTATAGTAAACAGTTTTAACCTAATCCATTACATAGATGAAAAACCGTGAGAAATATGGGTACGTGTATCTCATTAGATTTTTCAAAGGACTCAATGGATGACCGAATTACCACAGGGATTTAATAAAATGTTATCTCATGCATGTCCTTATTGGATGCATTATTAATTACTTTATTATTAGAACTTTTAGAAAGCTAAGTAATTAGATGTTCAGCAGACTTGGCGTTATGATTGGAGCTTCTTTAATATTCACGTTGTATCAAACCTCAAAATGCTTCATCACTATCCAAAGTAATTTTCTTTCTGCAGGTAGTTTGCTGGTTTTGCACATATAGGTTGTGCACCTAAAACAATTTATTTCTGTTTTGAACGGAGTGATCTGTGTATGTGGGTTACTCACTGTAATAATGGGCTGATTCTGCTGGTGCTGAAGCACTACTGTTTGCTGGGGAAAAGCTGTTTTCCACCATGACTCGTAATCTAAGCACTGAAAAAAAGAACAGTTGATTGGTGAATAAATTTACAATGAATGTTTAAACAGAATTTTCTAGAATGCAATTGATTACTTTATTCTCCTTTACTAATATCGGGTTAGTCTGATGTGTATTGACATTCTGCGATGCCACCCACACAAATCTCAAAATAATTTTCAAACATTTTAATTATTATAAAAAGTATAAGTATAGCTGGCTCAGTGATACCTTTGACACTGATGCATTTCCTACCATAAATTGTATCGGGAATAAAGAGAAGCTTTCAGTGGCCAATTTTACACCAACATGCCCAAGAACTAAGAAACAGTCATCTAATTTTCATGAAGCAAAACCCAAAGATGCAATGTGATGACACAGGAGAGTTATCCCTCAGCTAGATATTAAATATAGTTGCAACAATGTTAAAACTAGGTGACAGTATTGCTCAACGTTGATTAGATATTCCTGGAAAAGTTCAACTGTTGGGGATGTAGCACATATTTTTGGAGTATTTTAAATCGGTGCTCTTTTATTGATTTTTGGATGACAATTTGTGGCTTTATGGCATGTTGTTTAAAGTTCTAATGTCCATTAGTGATGTCCATTGTGGCCTCAGAAACTGACTATATTATTTCTGCTTATGGGTTATATATTCTCATTTAGAAATGAATGCCATAAAATGATGGGGTTGGTCAGTTATTCCCTTTTAAGAAAAAACATAGTGATGCCTAAATTTAATTGGTATATTAGAAGTTAAGTATATACAAAATACTTGTGAATATTTAACATTAACTTACCAGGTCAACTTTAATTGTCAATTTATGTGATGTGGCTGCCTTCACATATATGATGCCATACAATGCAGCTTTTGAAACATGATTTGAAGACCAAGGCTTAGAATCTGGATTTCTCTGAAATTTACGATATGGTATGAGATATGTGTGCGCTCACTCCCTACTTTGCATAAACCACATACCACCAGAGTTAGGATAACCTCAGGACGCCCTCCCAAAAGCTGCATTAGGGCTATTGCATATGCAAATTGGGGCCTAAGATCTATTTACAAAATTGGTTCCCCACTGACCACAGCCAAACCAACAGGTTTCAAAAAGTTTCACGCCTTCTCCTCCCTCCTAGAACCATGATAGGGTCCCCCTTGTCCTCACTTATCACCCCACCAGCCTCCACATTCAAAGGATCATCCTCCGCCATTTCCGCCAACTCCAGCATGATGCCACCACCAAACACATCTTCCCTTCACCCCCCCGGCGGCATTCCGTAGGGATCGTTCCCTCCGGGACACCCTGGTCCACTCCTCCATCACCCCCTACTCCTCAACTCCCACCTATGGCACCTCCCCATGCCCACGCAGAAGATGCAACACCTGCCCCTTCACTTCCTCTCTCCTCACCGTCCAAGGGCCCAAACACTCCTTTCAAGTGAAGCAGCATTTCACTTGCATTTCCCCTAACTTAGTCTACAGCATTCGTTGCTCCCAATGCGGTCTCCTCTACATTGGAGAGACCAAACGCAAACTGGGCGACCGCTTTGCAGAACACCTGCGGTCTGTCCGCAAGAAAGACCCAAACCTCCCTGTCGCTTGCCATTTTAACACTCCACCCTGTTCTCTTGCCCACATGTCTGTCCTTGGCTTGCTGCATTGTTCCAGTGAAGCCCAACGCAAACTGGAGGAACAGCACCTCATCTTCCGACTAGGCACTTTACAGCCTTCCGGGCTGAATATTGAATTCAAAAACTTTAGATCTTAAACTCCCTCCCCCCATCCCCACCCCGTTTCTTACCCCTCCCTTTTGTTTTTTTCAATAATTGATATAGATTTTTCTTTTCCCACCTATTTCCATTATTTTTAAATCTACAACTAATACCTTGTCAATCTTTCCACCCCATCCCTACTAGAGCTGTACCTTGAGTGTCCTGCCATCCATTCTTAATTAGCACTTTTCTTAGATAATATCACCACCTTCAACACCTCTTTGATCCTTTTGTCTGTGACATCTTTTGATTATCTGCTCCTATCACTGCTTGCTTGTCCCTACAACCACCCTACCCTCAACTTCTCTCCCCCCGCCCCCCACCTTAAACCAGCTTATATTTCACTCCTCTCCTAACTACACTCAGTTCTGTTGAAGGGTCATGTGGACTCGAAACGTCAACTCTTTTCTTCTCCACCGATGCTGCCAGACCTGCTGAGTTTTTCCAGGTAATTCTGTTTTTGTTTTAGGTTTCAAAAAGAGACTACTGGAGACTGCCATCAACATGATAAATAAAAATTAATTCACCGAGTTCCAAATTAAAACTGGAGGCCATTACTGGGCACTGTTCACGCCCTCTACACCCCCAGAATAACTCTAGACCTGGTGTCACATCCCCGCCAATCGACTTCCATCCACTTCAGGATCACTGTGAGAATCAGTGTGTGTACAATTTTGTGTCATCTTCTTCCACATCAGTTTCAGCACAGTGGCTCATGGCTACTGTTGGATTTGGGTATGAGCTAAGTTGTAGGCCCTACCTTACAAATTTAGATTTTCTCAAGTTTAAACACAATCTAAATAGGGCAACACTATTCAGAGCTAATTCTCACACCCCAATCCTAATTTAAAATAATTGATTGGTGCAGGTAATCTGAGCGTACTGAATGAAATTTCTATTGATGCTCTGTCTGATGGCACTTGTCAGCATATGAATCATACTGAATGTCCATCAGAATGTGATCAAATAGGACAAATGAAAAGCACTCCATGTTCAGTTATGCTCACAGTATGTCAAGGTATCACTGAATGGGATATCATAACTTGAAGACTGCAGATCGTAAGGAACCACAAAATCATGAGAGTGGGCCACCTTGCACTAAACAAACTAAACAGCAGTGTGTCTGAAGAATTCTATATTCTTTAATTTTACTATTTTTTTTTTTACTGACGAGAAAAAACATTTTCAACAATGAGAGTACTGTTTTTCTTTGGAAGGCGGACACATTAGAGTAGATTTAACTTTCGGAGCACGACGGCTACCCACCTGCTCCTGTGGCAGAAAGTCCGAGCCTTCTAAATCCCTTTGGGAAATATATTAAATCTGGGGCCTCTTCAACATTGTGGTGGCATTGTCATTCAGGTCAGTCCTGAGGGCAAGTGAAGTGGAACAAGGTGAACCTGCACTGGCAGAGGCCCAGAGCATTTTTGTATGACTGGGGGAGCAAAAATATAACTTGAAAAAGATTTGGGTGCTGTTTCTGGAGCTAGCAGCAACTATCTGCCTCAGTTTCCCTTAAAAGTTGCAATCGGGGTCCTAGCTCTAATAAGGGACATCAAATATGCATAATTACCACCAGAAACACACAGTCACTCGAGCTGCCCATTGGAAGAAGGCATATTTAAAATTGAAGATGGCGAAAATGTCAGCATTAATGGGGTGGGACTTTGATGTAGCCTCTTTAACACTGGTTTTGGTTGATTAAAATGGACCCCAGTTAAGAACTGGAACAGGGAGCCTTGAGCCAGCTTACCACTTTAAAAGATTCAAATCATTTATGAGCTCAATACATCGATATAATATAGCCCTTCCTGCTTTTTTGTTTGGAGCAGAAAAGATGGGAATGTTTGTGCTCTGGATTGGGGAAGTGGCAGCAATTCTGGAAAATAAGAATGAATGCAAATAGTGGCATTGTAATGGACTGCATTCACCCAGGAGGTGAATGAGGCCGCTGAAAATGTATCACTTGCTGCCAGGAGCCACTCAGTAAAATTAAGATTTCCTCTAGTGCAAAACTATAGTATCAAAAGATATAATTCACAATCACCAAGCTTTTTCCATCACATTAGGCAACAATTTGTTTTTCTTGATTACCTTAAAGGACGACTGGGAACTCTGTTCCTGAACATTCTTTGAATCGCAACTTTTGACAAACCAAAGCCCGAGACAAAGTCCAAATTACTATTGGTTAAGGTATTTCACCAAAGCTTTGCTCAAGAGCATCTAATTTCTTCTCAAATGATTCTTTATGTGCTGCAGCTGATGGTTTATCCCATCTTTTCTCCAGCAACTCCTTAACTTCCCAGAACTCTTCTCGTATCTGTTCTCTGTATCAGTGGTCTCCTCATTCATCATTCAAACATACAAACTGCTTTGCTGATGATTCCCACTGCGTTCATCAACTTCCTTAAGAGTACATATCCAAAGAACACACAATTTTCTTCTTCTAGTGGGGCAGTTGTACAATCGCAGTCTTTTAACTGTTCCATGTCCTTTGATAAGTCAATCAAAGTTAATTTCCTCTGGGATACATGCTTTAAGTTCAATTGCAAATTCAAGTGTCTATTTTCAGGTGGCATTTGGGCGCTGAAGGTCCAATATGTGCTTAGCTCATGCTGTAAGTATGCGGCAGCACATTTTGGTTAAGACACCCTGTAATTATGCAGGTTATCTACCTGAAATAGGCACTGGGGCTAATGCCTATGCAAAACATCCCTTCTTCTCTATCGAACCCCTCCATAATTTGAAAAATCTCTCTCAGATTACCTCTCAGCCTTCTCTTTTCTAGAGAAAAGAGATTCATCCTGTTCAGTCTTTCATGATAATTATACCCTCTTAGCCCAAGTATCCTAGTAATCCCACATATCCTATTCATAAATCATTGCTTCCCACTACATGAGAATTATAGAATTTATTGTTCCTTTAGTCTTTCCTTCCTCCTTCAATCTATAGGTTTATAAAATCCAAGTTTGGAAACACATTCACAACCTTTTTATTTGTTGCATATATTTTCATATAATGATTAGCTTTGGTGATTTCCTCTACCACAAATTTTCACCTTTCATCAAAAGTTTTCCAATGAAAACATTAAGATGAAATGCACATCTCAAAAAATAAATTCTAATGTTTAAAGGATGCAGATACACAAACTTACTTGTCATGTTTAATTTAAAGTGTAGCCCACCCTGAAGTCATTCCAGCACAAACTTGGTATTTTGAATATATATTTTAAGATTTAAACTACAATTAAAGCAGTGTTTCATATATAAATAATTACTGAGGCAATGTACCACTGCAGCATGTAGGTGAAATGAATGAGGCTTTGATTACTTTTTAATGTAGTAAAACTCAGCATTTTACAGCCAGCCCATAATATGATAATTTATTGCACATGCTGAATTAAGTTAACATCAATGCTGCCAATTTTTTTAAATCCACATTACTTCTGATTTTCTGAGGCATTTCAAAGCCCTCAATGAAACCTGACAGATTTGATTGAGTTCAATTGATCTTTAACCTGAGTTGGCAGCTGGTAGACCTTGCCAAAAACTCTCACTCTTGTTATTGCAGTAGATAATCAGAACTGATTTATCCTCCATTAAGCAGAACACTGACATGTGTTTACCACACTGATGGACCCAATCATCCACATTTTGGAGAGGTGCAGATTTGATCCCTTGCACCACTGAACTGTTCAGTGTGATACAGAACATAAGCAAGTTGTATGTCCATAGTGGGGGTGAAAAATTATTTCTGGTCTGCTGCTGCATGGGTTCTAACATCCTTCTTACACAAGATGATAAGAACATGAAAAACAGGAGCAAGAATAGGCCATTTGGCCCTTAGGTCTGCTCCACCATTCAATGGTTGGTCTGATCGTTGCCTCAGCTCCACTGCCTGCCCCACATGACCCTTGACTTCATGGTAGATCAAAACTCTATCCAACTCAGCCTTGAACAGATGGAATGATCCAGCCTCCACTGCTCTCTTGGGTGGACAATTCCAAAGATTAATCACTCTTTGAGAGTAGAAATTCTTCCTCATCTCCATCTTAAATTGGAGACCCTTTATTGTGAAACTGTGACCCCTATATCTGGACCCCCCCCACCCCCCACGAGGGGAAACATCCTCTCAGTATCTACCCTGTCAAACATCCTGAGAATCTTATATGTTTCAACAATATCATCTCTCATTCTTCTAAACTCCAATGGGTATATACCCAACCTTCTTAACCTTTCCTCATAAGACAACCCCTTCATCCCAGGAATCAACCTAATCAACCTTCGCTGAACTACCTCCAGTGGAAGCATGTCCCTCCTTGAATAAGGAGAGCAAAATTTTACACAGCACTCTAGGTGTGGACTCATCACTGACTTGTACAAAAGTTCCCAACTTTTATATTCCATCCCCCTTGCAATAAAGGCCAACATTCCATTTGCCTTCCTATTATTCACTGTACCTGCATGTTAACTTTTTGTGATTTATGTATGAGAACAACCAGGTCCCTCTGTCTGGCAGCATTTTGCAGTCTCTTTCCATTTACATAACATTCTGCTTTTCTATTCTTCCCACCAAAGTGGATAACTTCACGTTTTCGCACATTGTACTCCATTTGCCAACTTTTTACCCACACACTTAACATATCCCAGCTGCAGACTAAGATTCACGAAAATAGTTCTAGGGATGAGGAACTTCAGTTATGAAGATAGATTGGAGAAGTTGGGCCTGTTTTCCATGAAGAAGAAAAGGCTGAGAGGTGATTTGACAGAGGTAACCAAAATCATGAGGGGTCTGGACACAGTAAATAGAGAGAAACTGTTCCCACTTGTGAAAGGATCAAGAACAAGAGGGTACAGACTTAAAGTAATTGTCAAAAGAAGCAAAAGCGACATGAGGAAAAACTTTTTCATTCAGAGAATGCTTAAGGTCTGGAATGCACTGCCTGAGATTGTGGTGGAGGCAGGGTTATTCAAGCATTCAAAAGGGAATTAGACAGTTATCTGAAAGGAAGAATGTACAGGGTTATGGGGAGAAGGGGGGAATGGTACTAGGTAAATTGTTAATTCAGAGAGGTGGTGCAGAACACGATGGGCCGAATGGTCTCCTTCTGCATTGTAATAATTCTTTGATTCTGTGATTCATTATGTCCTCCTCAAAACATGCTTGTCAGCCTATTTTTGTACTGTCTGCAAAGTTGGCTGCAACACACTGTATCCCTTCAGCCAAGTCATTAATATAGATTGTAAATAGTTGAGACCCCAGCACTAATCCCTGTGGAACACCACTAGTTACAATTTGCCAATCTGAAAATGACTAATTCATCCTGACTCCTTGATTCCTGTTAGTTATTCAATCCTCTAGCCATACTTATATATTACCCCCAACACCATGATTTCTTGTGTAGTAACTTTGTATGTGGCACCTTATCAGATTTCTTTTGGAAATCCAAATACACTACATCTACAGGTTCCACTGTATTCACCCTGCTAGTTACATCCTCAAAGAACTCTTAATAAATTTGTCAAACACGATATTCCTTTCATAAAACCATTTGACTCTGCCTGATTGTATAATGATTTTCCTGCTACTGCTTCCTTAATAAAAGATTCCAGCATTTTCCCAATGACAAATATTAGGCTAATTGGCCTATAGTTTCTTGCTTCCTGTCTCCCTGAATAGGGGAGTTATATTTGCAGTTTTCCAATCCCTTGGGACCTTTCCAGAATCTAGGGAATTTGGAAGAGTACAACTATTGCATCCACTATTTCTGGAACCACTTCTTTTAAGACCCCAAGATGCAGGCCATCAGATCCAAGGTACATGTCAACCTTTAGTCCCATTCATTATCCTAGAACACTTTTGCTAGTGATAGTGATTATTTTAAGTTTCTCACTCTCTTTTACCCCTTGATTTTCTAATATTGTTGCGATGCTTTTAGTGTCTTTGACCATGCAGAAAGAAACAAAATAATTGTTCAAATTCTCTGCCATGTTGTTGTTTCCCACTATTAATTCCACAGTCTCATCCTCTATGGGACCAATGCTTACTTTAGCTACTCTCTTCCTTTTTGTACTTGCAGAAGCTCTCACTGTCCTTCTTTATATTCCTTGCTAGTTTACTCTCATATTCTAATGTCTCCCTCTTTTCTTTAGCCATCCTTTGCTGGTTTTTTAACATTTTCCCAATCTTCTGGCCTACCACTAATCTTTGCAATTTGATTCCATTCTTAACTTCCTTAGTTAGCCATGGATGGTCCACATCCTTCCTGCAGAGTCTTTCTTTTTCAATGGTTTATATCTTTGTTGACCCTTCCAAAATATCTCCTTAAATGTCTGCTAGTGATTATCTACTGCCTTACCTTTTAACCTAGTTTCCCAGTTTACTTTATCCAAACTGTCTTCATAGCATTATAACTATCTTTTTTAAGTTTAAGCCACTAATTTTGGAGCCAAATTTCTCAACCTTAAACTGGATGTGAAATTCTATCATGTTATGATCACTCTTGCCAAGACAATCTTTCACTATGAAATTATTAATTAATCCTATCTCATTACATATTACTAGGTCTAGAATAGCCTCTTCCTCATTGGTTCCACAACATACTGTTCTAAGAAACTGTCTCACTATGAACTCATCCTCAAGATACCTTTGCCAATTTGATTTGTTCAAACTATATGGGCAGAATTTTGCCCTTGGTTGGCGGGCGGGCCCCACCATCTCGGCGGCGGGCAGGCAGCTGAACTCCGCCGCCGAAACGGGGCCCACTGCCATTTTGAGTGAGCGGGCCAATTAAGGCCCGCCCAGCGGCCTTCCTGTGTGGGGGGGGAGGGATGCCCCATCTGTCAAAGTGTGCTTTCTCACACGCATGCGGGCGAAAGAGTACACTGCTCCCTGATACCAAGTGCTGTCTCAGGGAGATTACTGACAGATAAAAAAACTCCAAAAATAGAAAAATATTAAAATTATTCACATCCCCCTCAGGTGACAATGTCACACGAGATGGGACATGTTAATAAGAAACACATAAGCTTTATGAAACTTTTCAAAAACGGACATGAAACCTCATCCCGCCAGTGGATGAAGTTTCATCTATAACCAGGAGTCCGTTGGGGCTCCTGGCCTGCCCACCAGCCTTAAGGTTGGACGAGCAGGGGTTTTAACAATCTTAATTAGTCTATCAATGGCCTTAATTGGCCATTGACAGGTCGGCGGGCGGACAGCTGATTTCTCTGTCCGCCCGCCTTCCTGAAAATTTAAAGGGACTGGGATGACGTCGGGGGTTCCTCCCAACGTCATCCACGTCATTTTCCTGTCGGCAAATGGGCCCCGCCCCCAAATCGCCAACGGGAAAATCCTGACCTATGGGGCTGAATTTTACGCCTTGCAGGCGGGCGGGAGTGTGCCCGACCCAATCAGGTGTAAAATAGTGCAAGATATTTCAGTTGGCGGGCGCACTCAAAAGTCAGAAGCGTGCCTGCCGACAATTAAGAGGGCAATTAAGCCCATTAACAATGCAATTGACCTCGATTTCTCGTTGCCAGTCTAGCCTTACAGTTGGCAGATGGGCAAATTGGCCAGGCGGCCTTTGCATTTTTTATCAAACCTCATCCGTGGGCGGGATGATATTTCCATGATGAAATAAAATATAAATAAATTTCTGTGGACAGCTAAATTTTCAGGTGATTGATTATGATGCATTGATACTTTTCTTCAGCTTTTGAAACCTTTATTTTTGTTTTTTCAGGTCTTCAGCTACCTAAGGCAGCTCTCTGTCTTCAGGGAGCTTTCTGTCAGTGCTGACCTGTGTCCAGGTTGATGTCACCGCCTGCCCTCTTCCTGTCCCCACCCTGCAGCGCTGAGCATTTCAGCCGTTAATTGGCCAGCCAGCATGAAATCGCGGTCGGGGGCTGATCGTGGTCGGCGGTCCATTTCCCGGCTGATCCCTGGCCTGCCGATTGCACCCGGCCGCCAAGATGAAAAATTCAGGCCACGAGGCCTGAATAAGTCCCCATTATTTCTCGATTTATAGTTTGACAGTGTAGCTACACTGGAGGTCTATAAACTACTCCCACCAGTGACTTCTTTCCCTTGCTATTTCTTATCTCCACACAGAACTGATTCTCCATCTTAATGTTATAAGCCAATATCATTTCTCACTACTTTTTTGATTTCATCCTTCATTAACAGAGCTACCCCATGTTTTTTTCCTTTCTTTCTATCCTTTCAGACTGAATATGCAAATACCCTTGAATATTCAGCTCCCAGCCTTGGTTATCTCGGTAATCACATATCTGTAATGTCTATTATATCAATTTATTTCTATTTGTGCCGTCAATTCACATACATTGTTACAAATACTGTGTGCATTCAGATAAAGAGCCATTCGTTCTGCCTTTTTACCACTTTTCCCTACTCTGACACTTATTGCTAGTGCCCTCTTATGTTTGTACACCCTGTACCTTTCAGTCACACTTTATCTTTATCTAAGTCGCTACCCTGCATTATTGCCTTGTTCATTCTCTTTAACTTCCTCGATTTCCCCTCATTTGAACCCTCCCTGTGCCAATTATTTAAAGCACTCTCTACAATTCTAGATATTCAATTTACAAGGACACTGGTCCCAGCAAGTGAAACCAATCCAAAAAGCTCCCTCTTTCCTCAGTGCCAGTACCCTATGAATTGAAATACATTTCTCCCACACTAATCTTTGAGCCACACATTCAACTCTGATCTTTTTTGACTCTATGCCAATTTGCTTGTGGCTCAGGTAGTAATCCAGAGATTATTACCTTTGTGGCTCTTCTTTTTAATTTGGCCCCTAGCTGCTCATACTCCCTTAGCAAAGCCTCTTTCTTAGTACTACCTAATGCCATTGGTACCTATGTGGACCACGATAACTGGATGTTTCTCCTCCCGATCCAAGTTCCTCTCTAGCACCGAAAGCATGTTCTTAACCCTGGCACCGTGCAGACAATACCGCCTTCAGGACTCATGCACTTGGCTGAGAACAGTATTTATCCTCCTAACTATAATGTTCCCTACTGTCTCCATATTCCTTCTTATTTCCCCTCCAATGCTACCTTCTGGATCCCCATACCTGCCTCACTAATAGTCACACCTTCCTGGCCCTGACCACAGACCAAATCTGAAGTACTTAACCTAAGTTCCAGGACTGCCTCCGGAACAAAGTGTCCAAGTATTGTTCCTCCCTGTTGCATCGCACTGTCCAAAGCTCGGACTCCAGCTCATCAACCCTGAGCCAAAGTTCCTCGAGCTGAAGACATTACTGTAGATATGGTTGCTGTGGACCACACTGGTGTCCACCACTCCTACATGCTGCAGTTGCAACACATCAACTGCCCTGCTAACTCTGTTGTATTTCGTTTAACCTAATTAAGGTTTCAAGTTTTGGAATATCGCTCATTGATTATTTGCCATTAAATTGTTCAACTAGTTAAGCGAGAAATTTAATACAGTACTTATATCTCCCCAGTCCTAGTTTAAACTATTGCCCTAGTTTAGAGAAAATAAGCATAAAACTCACCAATCAATCACCTACCTGATCAACTAATTAATGCCTCCAGACCTCAGCTCTCAGAGTCTCTCGCTCCCTCTCTCGGACTGCTCCCTGTCTTGTAAAAGATCAGAATAGCACCTCTTCCCTTATTGCACCGAATTCCTGCGTTAAGTACTTTGTGGATGCTGTACTTCGTCGAGCTGTCCTTTACACTACTTACTCGAGCAATCTTGCAACAGCACTGACAATGGAGTGGAATGAGTAGCTTCTGGGTGATATACAGTCCATGGATGATATTGGAGGAGTTCAGTATATTTACAAAGTTAACAATAACATGTGGCAAATAATGAACAGAGTCCATAAAAGGTTTAAAAATTATGTTTCATTTTTTAAAAATACGTAATCAGCCAAAGTTGATTTGGATTTTGTACTTTTTTGTCTGCAGTTAATTTTAGAGAATATGTTTACTGAATCTCAGCTCTGCATTTTTATCACTGTCGTGTTGTTCTTTTAAACACAGCACTTTAGATTTATTTTCTGTGATCTCTATTGGCAAGATTAAGATGTCCAAAACGAATTCACTTTCCATGCAAAAGAATTCTTAAACAGTTAAACGAAAGTGCCAATTTTTGGTTGATAGATCATCTTAACTCTGCTTAATGAAATTATAAAGTCAAGCAAGTGTAAAACATGTGCCTAAGTTTATGCACATGACAAAATATTTCTCCAAGGATCAAAAGCAATTTTTGTCTTATTGTCCCTTTTCAATTATAGCAGCATGCCATTCAATGTTATTTTATCTAATGATACTTAAAAAAGCAAATGTACAGATATATAAAGGTTTATAGAGATACTATAAATATGTTGATTGATTCAAGAATAATGTGATAGTATTGTCCAAAGAATTATATACTTTAATGAAACCGTGAGAGTTATTGTTTGCTTCCATCTTCTTCCATAACCTTTGGGAAACATATTAGCATCCAAAACCAGATAATTGTAGTCAGTAGGCTGCATTATACTCTGTTATCAATATTTTACTAATACTTTAACCCTACATAATTATTTTAGTGAATACAGCAAATAACTACAGACTATGATATTAGGCTACAGATTACTCCATTATAACATTACTCTGTATAAAATTATATTTCCATTTGCTAGCTCTTGGACGGAAGATGTATCTATGTAGCTCTTCAAGTTTCATCTTTGTTTATGGGTTACTTAAAACATCATAGGCAGGAATATCCTCCTATTGGCATGTTAGCAGTGGGGTAGGACTCACACCATGAACAACATGCACTGCTAAGCAACTCAGGTTTCACAGAATGGCTGTCATTAGTTATATAGAGTGTGTTTATAGTGGGAAAACTGCTGCATTTTGGCTTACCATCGCTAGGAGGGAGAGAAATTCAATGCCACTGCAGCATTTAAAACACTGCAGCTAATTAAATGGGTATATTTTTTTGGTAAGGGGCAGTATAACAGGAACTGAGGACAAGAGGTGTCAACGACAGGAAAGCTTCCCAGATTTGCTGAGTCCTTTTGGCTGAAGGAAGCTCCAGAAAGAAGTCCTTCTGGGTGTTGAAAGCCAGAAAACCCACAAGTAGGTGGTCCAGACTTACGAAGGGAGGCGGTAGAGCCAGTCAGTACAACCTCCACCATAAGCTGTAACCCAGTGTCGGATGAGGTTTAATAACTTGACATGATTGGCCAAGGCAAGTTAGGGTGCTGCTTTCTATGCGCATCATGGCCTATCATTACCTAGTTAAAAGGAAAATTGACTGCCTCATAGAAAACCGCTAGAAATAATGCAGCATTTTTAATTCTAAATCACTGTGAGAACTCACCCTGCCACAATGGACTTCACTAGTCTTGAAGAGATATTTAAATAGGACATGTATCTGAAAGTTTTATAACAATGGTATGCATGCAGACATATGGGCGATACTGGTAAGTGTTTGTGCCAGTCACATTCCTTTAACTGTACATTTTTTCATTGTAAAGGAAAAGGTAAACTCTGCCAAAGAACTTCTACAGGAGCAACTTCAATCTGAGAAATATTAAATCATGGGGAGGAAGCTTTGCAGCTCCTAGGAAGGCTAAAAGAGGCTGTAAGATAAAGAGAAATAGAAAGCAAAGTGCCAAGATTAGGTGAATAAAGGAAGGGCAAGGGCGATTGCAGGTTGTTTCAGCCTTCTAAGCCTAAAGCTCTAGAAGTCATTTCCTAAACCTCCCCCACCACCGCACCCCCTCCCCCCACTTTAAGACATTTCTTAAAACCCAGTTCTTTAACCAAGCTTTAAATCATCCATGCTAGTGTCTCATTATTTGGCTCAGTGGCAATTTTCTGTCCAATTACACTTCTGTAAAGTGCCTTGGGACAGTTTCCAATGTTAAGGACTCTGTATAATTGCAAGTTATTGTTGTTGTGGTGAGTCAGGAGGGTTTGCATAGGATGGAACACTCAGCAGTGAGAGTGTGGACGTGGGAATGCAAGAGTGAGTATTCCTCTTCCTCAAAAATGTACAGCAATCCTCACTGAATAACCCAGCAAGCCAGATCCCAATCAAAAGAATAATTACTCCAGAGTTTAGATCTAATGTGCAGATTCTATGCACGTGGTTGAGATTATGGAGAAAAACGAGTTCACTACACAATAAATAAGAATTGTGTCCCAACTGGAAAATCAACAATTCCAGATTACTGCCGAAAACATAACCTGAGAACACAGCCTCTATCCATGTTCTGGTTTGAGCAATATTTCTGAGGTGGATATACTGCATTAGCAGCAACACCAGAGGAATCTTCCAGCCACCGATCTCTCAACCTTGCACCACCCAGTACATATTTCAAAGAAGCACCAGAATAAGGGCTAGGGCAAGTAAGGTAGCTCGAAATGGTAAAGAGGGGATCATTCTACCATGGAGTGTGAATAAATGACCAGTGGGTGACGTATAAAAATTAGCTGCAGTTAAGGGTTTAGGAAATCAATAACACCTTTTGTTGCATTTTATTGTGGAAAGTAAAAACTTTAGGACAACAAAGACATCAATCAGAGTTCATTTCTGTGCATACCTGCAATTTACTGGATGCAAGAGCATAACTTCTGCATAACAGAAGCAAGATGCAGAAAACCTCCGGGAAAAGGCGTCTGGCTCTGCACGTAAAGTTCTATAACCTGCAATGCTACCGACCAGGTGCTGGAAGGTGGGAGTAAAATGGGCAGCTAGTAGTATTATTTTTGGTTTTCTACCAGCGCAGACAAAATGGGCTGAATAGCCTTTTTCTGTGCTGTAACTTTTCTATGGTTCTATTCACATCTTTGTAAGGTGGTTGAGGATAGGGAAAGGGAAAAACAGAGACTCTGGAAATTATATTCCACCACTCTACCTTTAGTGAGAACACTGAGCTATAAATTGCTTTCTCCTTTCTGATTAAAGCTTGTTACCTATCTTACTACACTGTTTTCCATCCTGTACAACCTCCTCATGATATGAGGATGGAAGATTATACACTTATCTTCCGTATCAGGAAGTAGTATTGGTAAACTTGTTCAAGGAAAGATGTAAATGCACTGGAAGCCATTCAGAGAAGGTTTACGAGACTAATACCTGGACTGGGCAGATTGTCTTATGAGGAAAGACTAGGCTTGTACCTGTTGGAGTTTAGAAGAGTAAGAGGTGACTTGGTTAAAACATATAAGATCCTGAGGGGTCTTGACAGGGTGGATGTGGAGAGGATGTTTCCTCTTGTGGAAAAATCTAGAACTAGGGGTCACTGTCTAAAAATAAGGGGGTCGCCATTTAATACAGAGATGAGGTGAATTTTTTTCACTCAAAGGGTCGTGAGTCTTTGGAACTCTCCTCCTGAAAAAGTGGTGAAAGCAGAGTCTTTGAATATTTTTAAAGCAGAGGTGGATAGATTCTTGGTAAGCAACGGGTTGATAGGTTATCGGGGCAGTTGAGATGCAGATTTCAGGTTAATGTTAGATCAGCCCCGATCTTATTAAATGGCAGAGCAGGCTTGAGGGGCTGAATGGCCTACTCCTGCTCCTTGTTCATATGTTCTACACAGTAACATGATGCAGCACACAGCAAGTTACAATAATTCTGGACACTCTTACTGGGCTGTTATTGTAGGATCTCACCAGGCATCTAATGTGACACTTCTTAATATCAAAGGTCTGGTCCATAGTTCCCACTATACTTGTAGTTTTTCCCTTGAGATTGCTCTCCACAACTGCTTTATCACCAATGATCCTGATAATCAGTTCTGTTAAATCGGGGCTGGAATGTTGAATTATTGCAGGTATAATTGCAGCTTAAATGGTAACTAGTTGGATGTTTAGTGAATAAAAACATTATTGATTAATAAAATTGAAGAGTTTGTTAGATTGGGCAATCAAAGCCACATTTGTCCTGTCAATTGTTCCTTGCACCCGAGGACCTCTGTCATTACATAGAATTGGCTTATTCCATCCCCATCTCTGTTTGGAATGTTCCTTTGGAAATAATAAACTAATAAACTGCAAGTTTCACCTGAATATAAAATCATTAATTTTCTTTATACAATGGTGCACTACTACCTGACTGAAAAAGATAAAGATCTGCCTGGAGGTGGCAAAACATTTCAAGCCAGTGGTCACTTACACTGCTACAATATTGTTCTCTGGATGCAAATGGGCTGCAAGTCTTCACTCAACAGCTGGCAGAAAATCCTCGAGGGAGGGGGCCTTATGAGGTATTTATGGACAAAGGAATGTATGCAAGACCTGCTGGGTCTGTAAACCTTCTGGAGCAGTTATCAAATGTTTGCTGAAATCAAACATCTTCTCTGATCTTACTCTTGTAGCCTTCAATCCATCCTCTTGCACATTCTCAAATTACACAAGTACACAGGTATCCCAATTGGAAAAAATCAATATTCCCAGAAACTGCCTTAAACCCAACCTAAGAACAATGCCTGAACAATGTAAGAGCTGTTTTGAGCGGCAATTCTATGGTTGGGGAGGGGGTGGCATAGTGGTATGTCACTGGACTGGTAATCCAGATAACCCTGGTAATGCTCCAGGGACCTGGACTCAAATCCCAACATGGCAGATGGTGGAATTTGAATTCAATAAAATTCTGGAATTAAGAGTCTAATGATGACCGTGAAACCATTGTTGATAGGTAAAAACCCATCTGGTGCACTAATGCCCTGCAAAGTCCTCCTTGTGCCAAAATTAGGAGAGCTCTTGCACAGGCTAGTCAAGCAACAGCCTGACATAGTCATACTTATGGAATCATACCTCACAGATAATGAATCAGGCACCAACATCCATCCCTGAGTATGTCCTGTCCCACTGGCAGGACAGACCCAGCAGAGGTGGCAGCACAGTGGTATACAGTCGGGAGTGAGTTACCCTGGGAGTCCTCAACAGCGACTTAGGCCACCATAAAACCTCCTGCTGATTGCCATGCAATGCTCCCCCCCAGCCCTGTCAGCTGATCCTCCATGTTGAACATCACTTGGAAGAAGCACTGAGAGTGGCAAGGGCTCAGAATGTACTCTGGGTGGGGGGACTTCAAATTCCATCAACAAGAGTAACTCAGTAGCACCACCACAGACCGAGCTGGCTGAATCATGAAGGATATAGCTGCTAGATTGGGTCTGCAGCAGGTGGTGAGGGAACCAACAAGGTGGAAAATTGAACCAACCAGCCTGCCATGACAGAATCGGAGGAGTGACCACTGCACAGTCCTTGTGGAGATGAAGTCCTGTCTTCAGCTTGAGGATACCTTCCATCATGTTGTGTGGCACTCCACTGTGCTAAATGGGATAGATTTCAAACAGGTCTAGCAACTCAAGGCTGGGCCTCCATGAGGCGCTGTGGGGCAGCAGAATCGTACTCAATCACAATCCACATTGTAACCTCATGGCCTGGCATACCCCCTACTATACCATTACCACCATGACAGGGGATCAACCCTGCTTTGATGAAGAGTGCAGAAGGGCATGCTAGGAGCAGCACCAGGCATACCTAAACATGAGGTGTCAATCTGGTGAAGCTAAAACACAAGACTACTTGCATGCCAAACAGCATAAGCAGCAAGTGATAGACAAAGCTAAGCAACTCCAAAGCCATTGGATCAGATCGAAGCTCTGCAGTCCTGCCACATCCAGTCGTGAATGGCGGTGGTCAATTAAACAACTCACTGGAGGAGGAGGCTCCACAAATATCCCCATCCTCAATGCTGGAGAGCCCAGCACATCAGCGCAAAAGATAAGGCTGAAGCACTCGCAACAATCTTTAGCCAGAAGTGTCGAGTGGATGATCCATCTCGCCCTCCTCCGGAGGTTCTCAGCATAACAGATGCCTGTCTTCAGCCAATTCAATTTACTCCACGTGATATCAAGAAATGGCTGAAGGCACTAGATACTGCAAAGAATATGGGCCTTGACAATGTTCTGTCAATAGTACTGAAGACTTGTGCTCCAGAACCTGCCAAACCCCTCACCAAGCTGTCCCAGTACAGCTACAACACTGGCATCTACCCAGCAATGTGGAAAATTGCCCAGGTATGCCCTGTACACAAAAAGCAGGACAAATCGAACACAGCAGATTACCGCCCCATCAGTCTACTCTCCATCATCAGTAAAGTGATGGAAGAGGTCATCAACAATGCTATCAAGCGGCACTTACTTAGCAATAACCTGCTCACTGATGCTCAGATTGTGTTCTGCCAGGATCACTCAGCTCCTGGCCTCGTTATAGTCTTGGTTAAAACATGAGCAAAAGAGCTGAACTCCAGAGGTGAGGTGAGAGTGACTGCCCTTGACATCAAGGCAGCATTTGACCAAGTGTGTCATCAAGGAGCCCTAGCAAAACTGGAATCAGGGGGGAAACTCTCCACTGGTTGGAGTCAAACCTAACACAAAGGAAGATTGTTGTGGTTGTTGAAGGTCAGTCATCTCAGTTCCAGGACATCACTGCAGGAGTCCCTTGGGGTAGTGCCCCAGGCCCAACCATCTTCAGCTGCTTCATCAATGACATTCCTTCCACCATAAGGTCATAAGTGAGGGTGTTTGCTAATGATTGCACAATGTTCAGTGCCATTTGCAACTCCTCAGATACTGAAGCAGTCCATGTCTAAGTGCAACAAGACCTGGACAATATCCAGGCTTGGGCTGACAAGTGACAAGTAACATTCGTGCCACACAAGTGCCAGGGAATGATTATCTCCAACAAGAAAGAATCTAACCATCATCCCTTGACATTCAATGACATTACCATTGTTGAATTCCCCCACTATCAACATCCTGGAGGGTTACCATTGACCAGAAACTGAACTGGACTAGCCATAAAAATACTGTGACTACAAGAGTAGGTCAGAGGCTAGGAATCCTGCAGTGAGTAACTCATCTTCTGACTCCCCAAAGACTGTCCACCATCAACATGGCACAAGTCAGGAGTGTGATGGAATACTCTCCGCTTGCCTGGATGAGTGCAGCTCCAACAACATTCAAGAAGCTTGACACCATCCAAGAGAAAGCAGCCTGCTTGATTGGCACCTCATGCTCAGACACATGAAGTAAAGGTCCAAAAAGATAGGAGATAAAAACTTTAGTATGGGAGCATGAAGCAAAGGTTTGCAGTGCTGAATGTTAAGTACTTCAGTTTTCTGGCATATTTGTACATTGTCACTGTTAGATAACAGCAAACTGCATGCAGGATTTGTTGCGTGCAAAATTTTAAGATGTTGCTATCTCCGTGGTCATCAAACAATTCAAGTGCATTAACATGAAAATCATTAGACAACCTCTACCACATCAGGGCTAGTGATCCATGGTATATTCTTTACTTTTCTTATTTTAATACAATGAATGTGTTCATATTGACATTACTGTGCCATGAAAATTACCATGTCAACTATGCCTCATTGATAGGAAGTTTGTTCCTCTCACTATAGTTCCTCAGTAAATAGTTGTTTTACAAAATCAATCAAGTCACTGACCACTGACGGAATTGCAATATTCAACACTTAGAGGTGCCTAATGGCTGTACTCATTACTTTCTAGGGATTATGGTTACCTTTTGCCACATAACAGCAACATTAGAGAAATATCTTCTGTTTAGTCGGGACTCACGGAATTTATTCATTAAAATTCTATTAACTACTGCAAATTTGGTTTGTCTTGTACAGGTAACTATTACCTCCAGTTAAAATAGGCAATGCAATAAAATATTGTCTATAGTTCTCCATAACTCAGAATGATTGCAATGCTCGGAGAAGAATGCAATATTGTCATGTCAGAGATAGCATCAGAAAGCTGAGCAAGGGATTGATCCATTATAGTAAAAGCACAAAAAAGTATTTTTGTTGCTGGTCATTTAAGACCACATTAGTTGTTGCTTCATAGATTTGTATGTATATTACTACAATTGAATCTCTGACTGAAGCATCTTCTTGTACTAGGATTTGTAACTTTGTCCTCTGGCCCAGATTTCAGTTTTTTCAGCCTGATATTCAGTCATTGTAATCTGTTCATATCCACAGTTTTCAATTAATATTACAATTATCCAGTCCGAGGCTTTTCCACACATACTCAAAGAAACAAATAGAGTTGTCATTCAAACTGTTGGATCATCCATATGACTTCTACAGGGTACAAATGTGGGCAAGTAATGGCTAGGTTTTCTCTATTACTTTAAGCTTGATATAGTACATGACTCTGGGGATGTAGTCAGCTCTAGCTTTCATTTGTCTTTCAAAAGAAAGCTGAACATTTCATTTTAGGTTACCTACTTTCACGACTTCATGTGTTGCACAGTGGGTACAGAAAAATCAACTAGAAGCCATTCATCACAGATTCAATAAAAGGTATCCAAACATCAAAAAATGCTATTTTCTAATATTACATTCACAAATTTACCTCCTGTTTCTAAACGGTACTGTTATTTTGCTATTTGAATAGCTAAATATTTATTCTTCTTTGAGGTATTTCATAGCCTTAAAAATATGTAGACAATATCAAGTCAGTATCCTTAAAACATTATCAATCACATACATAGGGCTGGATTTTCGCTACGGAGGCAGGTAACTCGAGTAGGCAAAGTTCCCAAATCGTCAGATCCACCTCGGTAAATAGTGCCCTGATATGCACAATTTTTGCTCTGAGGTGGGGGATGGCGGGTGCAGGATAGAGTTACTCTATCCTGACCCCGGAAGGAGTTCGTAGGTGGCCTTGTTGGTGGATGAATGCCAAGGCAGGCTGGTTAGAACACCCGTCTTAGTTCTCTATGGCTTCGTCTAAATTGTTTTCAAAGCTGTTAGGCCCTCTAGCCATCACCCCTCATACCCCATACCAATTCATGTCCCCCACCCATCCCCATATTCCCTCATAGCCTCTTGCCAAATCAATGCCAACTTATGATACCCACCTACCCCCATGCCCTCTCATAGTCCCCATGCCAATTCAATGCTAACTCATGCCACCCACCCCCCGCCCCTTCAAGCCCCCATGCTACCAGTAACCACCATGGGCAGACCTCAGGAGCTACGTGGAGATGAAAAGTAAACTTCTAACAATCTAATGCAGTTCTCATTCATACATACCTGATAGTGAAAAAACTCCAATTCATGAAATGCATTCAAAGCTTTTAAATCTCAAGTGGTTAATCTCTTATAAAAACAAACTTCTATTAAGACCCCAAATCAAAGACAGCTAATCCTTTAATAGCCCATTTAAACTGCCAATCAAATTGTGAACTCAAAACCCCCTGCAGAGATAATTGTAGCTTTTGAAACTCAACCAAGCATTCAAAATGACGTCATAATAATAGGGCTTGGGGAAATGTCAACAAAGAACTCTATTGAAACTGCATGATCAGATGCAATTGTTTTTTCTAAACTGCAGCAGATGGCCTGTCAATGAAAGCAGTCCACCAGATGTTTTAAAAAAAACCCTCAGTGACAGCTTCAACCTTTTTTTTTAAGTTTAAAGAGCATGGTATTGAAAAATTTCAGATCATGACAGTTATACAGACTTATCCACGCTACAAGAGCGATTACTTCTACTCCATCAAATCGTGACTCCCAGATGTCGGGTGAAGCATTGCAACAGCCAAAGTGGGGTCTGTCTGACCTCAACACTAAGTTCAAATGGCCCTGGTGAAGTCAGTTTTCCCTCCCTTGCAAATCATAAACCACCCCTTTCAACTTACCAGTAAAAATTGGATCAGTCGGAAATGGGGGAATGATCTCCGCATCCGGGTCCTGCCTACCATTTCTAAAAGTCCGTGAAGTCTTCATGAGCCCACAGAAATCCATCCCACAGTCTCCTCCTTGGCTCGTATAGCACATGGTTTTTAAATCAGCATTCATGCGGTTAATGTTTTGCCCCCTTCTTTAGCAAATATATTTACCATGTCTTTATTAGGAAGGTCTTAAGAAAGTGTGTATGAAATAGCCATTACAATACTGTTTTATTTTATTACCTGAATGAAAAGCTTAACTTTTCTTCCTTTGACAATGTACTGTTAACCGTATTGGCATGAAATTAGTTTTCACTGCCCAAAGGCAGTGTCAAGTGTAGCAATTTCAAATAGAATTGCATTGATGTTTATTTGTTCAGTCAAACTCAAACTAGTAAAAGCATTCCAAGGAAAGCAATGAAAAATGAAATTGTATTATGTTGTTTTGCAGTTCATGCAAGTATTTACATATATTAATAAGTAAGCATCTAAATATGCACATAGAAAACACAAAAGATGAAGAATTCAAGAACAAATCATTTTCACTTATCTTGAAAGCAGATTTTCTAACCTCTATAGGTTACCTACAGTAATTTTGCAAGCTTTTTTCTAACAAATGAACATGTTCACTTGTGTCACCACATTCTAGTGCAGCTCACCTTTGTTTTCTACAGAAGGGTGCCTTGCGCAGCACATGTATGCGGGCATGCACTGTGCATGACTTTCCAGTCATTAACTTAACTGGTCAGAAAACCAAGCAGAGCACACACTTGAATTTCCCAAGTATGCTTTGGCAAGCAATGTTCCCAGTCAAGGCATAAAGTCAGAAAATTATCCATATATATTTAATGCTGTTTGATACATTTTAATTAAGCCTGAAAACTGGAGACTAGCTGATAGATATGAAAGAACAACCTTTCTCTGGTTTGCTCTGTATAAAATCAGCAAAAAATTGACAATACATGGAGTTCTATCAACTTGTGATTCCTCTTTGCACACTTACGGATACTCATGACAAACCTAAACTCTCAGAGATTTTCTTTCCAATCACAATAACCAAGATACTGAACTAACATTGGAAATCAAACACCTATTTATAAATGAAGCCACTTCAGCACCACACTTTTCAGAACATATTCCCTGAAAAGATAAAAAAATCAGTAAAGCTTCTAACATTTTCTTGGAACTAGAAACAATTTTTCTGTAACAAAATTTAGCATAAAGTGAACAAAACTGGCAATATTAGGTCAATGTTACCAATATTAATAATTTCTTCACTTAATCAAATTTGGATCAAAATCCAAACTTTCCAGACTGGAGCTAGTAACTGGTGATCCAAGCTATTTTATTAACCATCCACAACTGCTGAATATTAATAGACCAAATCAAAAAATTCTCACAAAAAAACTTGACCTTTAAATCCGTATATGGCCAATATCAGCAGCCAATCAAAAAATCACTTTTTTGACATTTAAGCTTCATTTTTGATCTGTTTTGCGAAAGGTTGCAGTTTAACATAAAGATCAATCAAAATGGTGTATATAAGGTCTGGTGTTTCTCACCTATCGGTCCACAATTTTGTCCCATTCACGTAAACATAATGCACATATTGAAAGAAGTTGGGGCAGATAGAGCAGAGGCAGAATTATACACATACAAGAGTAAATAATTCATTATGGAAGGGGATAAAGCCAGGAGATCGGCAGACAGCTAATGTGATTCCCACATTTAGGCCGGAATTTTACAGCCCCATTGTGGCGGGGACGAGGCCATAAAATGAGACTAGCCATTCTAAAGTCCATTGACTTCGGCGGGAATGTAAAATCCCGTCGCTAAATAATTCTGTACTTAAAAAGAGAGATCGAACAAATCCATAGAACTTTGGAACAGTGAGCTTAACGTCAGTAATGGGAAAGATAATGGCATCTTTATTCAAAGATGTAATAGGAAAACATCTAGAAAATTAAAATATAATGAAGTGTAGTCAGCATGGATTTCTAAAGTAAAAGTCATACTTGATCAGCATTATTCAATTTTTTGAAGAAGTAATAGAGTAGACAAGGGTAAAGTAGTAGATCTAATGTATATGAATTTTCAAAATGTTTTTGATAATTGATTCATGACTAAGATCAGAGTATGTAATGTGAAGGGACAAGTTGTAGATTGAATAGAAAACTATCAAGAAAACATAAAAGAGAGAATTAAGAGCAGTTACTCAGATTGGCAAAAGGTGGAAAGTGGTATTCCACAAGGATCGGTGCTGGTACAATTGTTGTTTGTCAATGACATAAACTATTTAGACTTGGGAATCAGAATTACAATTTCCGAATTTGTGAATGACACCAAACTGAGAGGGTATTGTTAACACTGAGGAAGTCAGCAACAAAATGAAATAAGACAATAATAAACTTGCAAAATAGATGTGTAATTTGCAAATGAATGTCAATATAGATAAGCAGGAAATGGTGCATTTTAGTATGAAGAATAAGGAGGTGACATCCTCCATGGAAAATGAGAATCCAAGTAGGTTAGAGCAGCAGAGGGATCTGGGGGTACAGATAAAAAAAAATCACTAAAATAATGGTACAGGTTAACAGGGCCATAAATAGTAAAGCATTGGGGTTCCTTTCTGGAGAGACAGAGTTGAAAAGCAGAGAGGTTTATGTTAAACTTGTGTAGAACCTACCTTGGTATGGACAGTTCTGGTCTCCATATTATAAAATGGAAATAGAAACGGAGATGATATCATTCCGAGAGATTACATCTCTCATGGAAGATTGAGTAAGTTGAGACTTTTTAAAATTCTTTTATGGGATCTGGGTATCACTGTCAAGGGCAGCATTTGTTGCCCAACCCTAATTTCCCTTCAACTGGATGGCTTGCTAGGCTATTTCAGAGAGCAGTTGAGTCAACCGCATTGTGTGGGTCTGGAGTTACATGTGGTCCAGACCAGTAAGGACAGCAGACTTCCTTCCCTAAAGAACATTAGTGAACCAGATGGGGTTTCTAACAATCGATGATAGTTTCATGGTCACCATTACCAAGACGAGATTTCAATTCCAGATTTATTAATTGAATTTATATTTCATCACCTGCTATGGTGAGATTTGAACCCACATTCCCAGAGCATTAGCCTGGACCTCTGGATTACTCATCCAGTGACTATGAGAAAAGAGAAGGCTGATGGGTGATCTGATAAGGTTTAATATTATGAAAGGGTTTGATAAGGTAGGCATAGAGAAGATGTGTCTACTTGTGAGAAACACCATAAACCACAAACATATAATAAACACTAATAAATCAAATATGGAATTCAGAAGAAATTTCTTTACCAAGTGCTTAGAATGTGGAACTTGCTGCTACAAAGAAAAATGAGACAAATAACTGATGTATTTAAGGAGTTGTTACATAAACACATGAGGGAAGAAGAAATAGAACGTTATGTTGATAGGGTTAGATGAAATAAGGTGGAAGGAGGCTTGTGTGGAGCATAACCACTGACATGGACTAGTTGGGCTGATTGGCCTGCTTCTGGGCTGTAAAATCTGTGTAACATCAGGAACTGACAAGCACAGTAGAAGAAAACCACAGTAAGGATTTTAAGCCAGCTTCCCACTGTTCTAACCTGGAAATAACATTTTGGCCTGCAAGCAACTTTCAACGAGAGAGAATTCACAAATGAAATAAGATAGCAGAAATTATAATGATCCATCAATAAAAAGATTGGACAACTATAAAACTTGATGGATTGAGTTGTAATTTTGAATGGAATGTAATCTGCTCATTTATTCAATAGACCAAGAGTATCCTAACAGTAAAATTAACATGGCTAAATAATCAGTATAAACACAATTTAAGATCTTATTTGAACTTTACTAAAACTAAAAATGTCAGTCAATAGCTAAAGTAATTGGTAAACATATTCAAAGCTACCTGAAATGGAGATCTCTTGTTATAGTGCTAATGTCAGCATTGATGCCCATTGAAACACAGCCAAAATATTGTTCATTTCAATATTTTTTTCAGTTCACATTTTTGCTGAAAGGAGGAAGACTCCAAAAGTGACCCCAACAAAGCTTGCTGTGGACACGAGGGAGTGTGGAAGGGTGGGAACACATTTTTACACCTATCAATTTCATCACATCTTTATGTGGAAAAAGATTTGCAGACCTAGAAGCTAAACCTTGGCAGTTAGCATCCTTGACAAGATGCTTTTGAGAAAACAGTTGAGCCAAAAGGAAAAAAATCGCAAACATATGTTTAGCATTACCACAAGTCTGTCACCTTGAAGTAAATTTTAAAAGTGTTGTCCACAATTATAACATGGCTAATAAGGAATGTGACAGATGAAGAAAATTGCCCACAACTTTACAAGAATCAACTGAATGAATTATTCATACAGGACCCAACAACAGCATATCTTGATAGCAGTGGCACAACCTTGAGAGCAGAAAGTACAAGAGCACTTCATGGCATTTTATATGATTATGTGTTAGTGCCTTTTTCAGATGCTCCAAATACTTACCAATAAAGTGCTATCCTAACAATTGGCATTTGAAGAACATAATG
The DNA here is from genome assembly GCF_964194155.1 of Cetorhinus maximus. NCBI lineage: Eukaryota > Metazoa > Chordata > Chondrichthyes > Lamniformes > Cetorhinidae > Cetorhinus > Cetorhinus maximus. Next base: position 95,929,941 of record NC_135888.1, read on the forward strand.
TTTACACTTAGCCGAGGACACTGACTGACAACAGGACAACTCTGCCCAATGTGTAAAGGTGCATTTGTACTGTGATACTTGTTTTTTCAAAATGTTTGTGCAGAATATATACTTCTGAATAGTTAAAGAATCATCAGCATATTATTTAGAAACAATTCTTGCAGCAGCATAAAAAATAAGCTTGGAGCAGTTACAAACTGACTGTGAGGGGGTTGAATTTACACATTCAGTTGAAGGCACAGCGCCTGATATTAATTTAGCTAGCTCACATCATCAAGATCAAAAACTCCTCCAAGGTGTTACCCTCAATGAGGTGTATAGTATTTACTATCCATACCAAATATTTACAAAATTAAAGGTTTTGAGGAGTGGTTGAATATTGTTCCCCAGTTCCAATCATATTACTCAAGGTTTTTGAGGCGTTTTGTGCTTATGTAACATTTCCAATGCAACACATAAATTTAAGGGGAAAAGCACGGAAATAATCACTAAAGATCTTAAACACTGATATGGTTTGTACAACTGTTTGACATTAGAAGGAGATAATGATTATGAGAGGACCTCTCTGAAGATTCCTCTTCCACTGCCATTTGACAAACCAAAAAGACAATTGTGAAAAGGTTTTGTTAAAACAGATTTTTTTTAATCTAGAGGTATATTGCTAAATAGAAAGTATCAGAACTGTTTGATTTGTACACTGCATTCAGTCAACACATATATTTGTGAATATGACATCCCAAATTATCTATTTAATATTTCAGGATTATTTGTCTGAACTTGGCCAGCTTGGGTTAGTTATCACAATATATGTTTATCTGTTTTACTCTTTAAAAAGCGATTAATGATTATCTGAGTGCTGAGGGAAGATTTCAGTGGATTTCCTTTAAATCATGCTGAACCTGGCATGGCCTTTTAAGCTGTAAAAATGCGCACGAGCATGTGGAAGTTAGTCTTTGAGATGTATTATAACATATTACTACTAACACCCAGAAATTTGACAACTAACACTGGGAAATATGACTACATCAACCAGCTATTGTTAAATCTTGCACACAAACATGTGAACTTTAGTGCAGTAAAGACCACATTTCGATTACACAATATCCATCATGCATAAATGTACTAACACATGGTTAATGACAGTATATTCTTCACATTCACTGGTTGAGCATGACCAGAATTCATATGGCTAACTGTCACCCAACATGAAGTCAGTATCATCCAAGTAAGGAGAACATATCCTTCTAGGTTTTCTTTTGATACAATCAAGAAAATGTCCCACATAAGCTATTACAAATAAAAAAACAGGCTGCATGGTGAACATGCATTCAATAGTTAAATGATAAACTTGTTTGTTGTATTAGAAAGATTACCTAGATACAGATGATCACAGAAACCTGGAGGTCCTATGATTAAAGCTGGGAAACTATATTCTTCCAGTTCTCATAACCCTGATATATTTCCAGCCAATTATAACCCAAAAATGGGTCACCTGGACAAGGAGATAGGTTTTAAAGGAAATTAATGTGGTGTGTGACAAAATACAGCATCAGAGCTCCCTCTAAGGCATTAATTCCATTCATTGAGTGCCATGGGTACACAGTATGATGATAACGTTAAAACGCGAGCAATGAAATGCAGCTGATTGGCTTGCAAAGCCAACCTTAGATTGACCTAAATGGTTGGCTCGAAGTATCTCTGCTCCATTTTGTTACTTTAGATGACAAAATTACTGTACCTAAAAAGTAATACAAAGAACGTTTTGAAAAACGTTAAAATAGCGAGCATAAACACCAGGAACAATGCAAGCTAAAATAAACCTTGCTTCTAAAGAACGATCATAAATGTACACGTGAAAGAGGGGAAGGCTGCTAAAAATACCAAAAAGCCCCTCCAATAAATTCAAAATGATCAATTGTTTTAAAGAGCTGCCCGAATACAACCTGTCTCTTACCATGTAAGAGACTGCAACGAAACATCCCTTTATTATCTCGAATTACACCACACTAAACTAAATCCATAAAGCAGAATTGCACCAATATTTTTCCCGCCCTTGTCCAATAGTTGATGACTGTTTTCCCCCCTCCAATTGCTAATTTGCTCTGGACATTGGTGTGCTACATTACGAAATGCTCACGGTCTATTTAGCGCGCTTGAGCCACCCACCTGCATAATGATAAACAACGGATACAAACACCAGATGCAGTCTTATAAAGCTAACTCATAAACCTCGTAGTCTGCAGCTTGCATAGCGTTCTTACAAAAAGCTATCAAAAACCGTACGTCATTCGTTCCAAAACTTAGCAAATCGAAAAGTAGCCTTTCTTTAAAATACTAAAACAGACATTAGACTCGGCTATTTTTTCCACACTTTTCAAAGCGTTGATTCACATCAAAGTCTTTGTTACGAATATCAGATCTTAAGGGAATGAAAGGAGCCAAAATACACAAAGGAAATTATGGTAAAGTTTTCACATAGTCATTAAATTGACATAATACCAACACGCAGGAATGATGGACCAAAGCGCCCACAAACACGAAGCTCCTTAATATTACAGCCCTGCGAACCATCTCACCCTGTTATCAATGAAGGTAACCATTTCATCAGTGCTGGAGGTTAAGACAACCTGCAATCACTTTACGTGCAATCAAGACTGTCATAATGCCCAAAAAAAAACAATGTTCAATACGTATTAGCAAAATATGAGAGAGAAAAAACTTACCGCAGTCCTCACACAAGATCCTCCCAACATCTTTTTTTAGATTCTTTCCGCCTGTGTCTAGTGGAGCAAATGATGTCTTGAATACTAACGGCTCATCTGTTGGGTCCATGAAAAAGATATATTTCTGGTTCTTCTTTACTTTGATGCATGGTGCTTCTGATCCAAAATCCCCGATCGTGATGAGCTGATCTCTCTCCAGTCCCCCGCTACTCACTGGCCACACGTCCAACACTTTGACATTAACACTGTAGGGCTCGGTGGCATTATTTGGGACTGACTGCACCTTGCCTTCGATCACCACCGCTGAACGATAGGCTTGGTCCTGCAAAGAATTTAAACTGGGGGAATAGCAGGCAAACGACACCCCGACGACGAGCATGGCAAAATGGACAGCACCAAGCCTCATCGTTGAAATACACGCCCGCGCTCGGCTGCAGTGAGGTGTAGCGGTGCTGAGTTGGGAGGCAGAGTTGTGACAAAGTGGACTGCAAATCGCCTCGAGTTGCACGGCTGAGCAAGAGATCTTGCGTAAGTGTCCATGGCATTTGGGTGTTTGCATGGGGAAACACCGCTCGGAACCGGAAACGGCGTAATACTGTTACTGCTGCCTAAACCTGTCACCGCAACCACTGGCAAATATCAACAAACCCCACTTTTATTATTAATTTAACACAATGCACTTACCGTCATTCGTTAAGAGCAGCGGTTCCATCGCAATACTGTGGGTGTCATTTAGCAGGCGCAGTCTTCCGCATGCCAGAGATCAGAAACACCTAGCACATCGCCTTATGATTTCCAGCTCTATTAACGAAGTTCAAACGATGTTGAAAATGCTGTCGCTATAGTAACTAAACTGAAAAACTAGTTTCCGAGGACTGAAGCTTGCAAATCCCACAAATCTATATCTCAGATCAGTGGCAGTCAATCGCTTCGATGTGCATCACATTCGGTTTTGCAGTCGAAAGCTCGCTCTGCAGCTCATAGACACATCTCGTTTCCTATAGAAGGTAACCAGATCAAAGGGTTTGCATAGAAACAGTTAACTGATCATTTTTTTTTGGAAGGCAGAGACATGAAAAGATGTTTAATAAATTATGAGCAAGGGTCCCACCAAGGACCAGTGCCTCTGCACATTAAATGGTTATGTATCTTCACGTATATTTTTCCTGCCTTCTATTCACAACTTGGATGCATTCCGATCACATCCACTTAGTACTACAGACCTCTGGGTATGAGGATCTTCGCTGCTGCCTGCACACCTATTCTGTACAGAAACCGCGATATTAGATATAGAAAACAGCCTGAATAGGAATAGGAGGAGCGATAGAAAATGCAACAGAGCATCTGCAAAACACAGGTAGAGTATTTTGTCATTGAGCACATGAAAATACTGTGCACTATATTTTACGTGTTTGTGACTTTATATGTACAGTATATGTATGTTTGTTCAATTTTAGATTGTGATTGTTTTAATAAAAAGTCGCATTTATACATATACTACTAAATATCACAGTGTAGTATGTAGCTGAGGTGTGATAGGTTACACAGCTGATGACTGCGGACCACCAGTGAGGTGTTTTGGTCATGCACAGCGACTCCCAGCGTCTGAGTTGAAATTGGCGTTTACAAAAACAAGTGTTCCCTGCAAATTATAGGAGTCCTAAAAACCCACATACCACCCCCGCCCCACCCCGCACCCCTCAAAAACTACACTTCACAGCCTGGGGGTGATGGAGAGAATATTTCATTCATTGACCCTCTTCTCAAAGGTCGATCCTTGGCTCATTGCAATCTGATGCTTCATCCTGAGCCATTGCCTGCTTTTCAAAGGTGGTCTACCATTGCCTTCCACTCTCAGGAGCAGAGCCAGGAGGCAGGTCCCACCCCACATCTGCCTCAGCTGGAGCGGGAATTAAACCTGTGTTATTGGCATCATTCTGCACCACGCTCTAGCCATCTAACCACATCTAGCCAACTAGTCACCAACACCCAGAGCAAAAGTTTATGACCACAAAATTCTGTTGTGTACCACCCATACTTTTGGCATTACAGGTGTCATTTCAGGTCTAAGCTGGTGTCCGCAAAGTGCAGATATACTTCTGGAGTGGGCTACATCAGACACCATTTTGGGTAGTTTGTTAGCGCAGGGGCTGGGATAATGCACTGGAAATATGCAAAGAAGGTAAATTGTGATTGTACTCAAGGTGTAATGTGTAGTGCACTTCTCAATCTTGTCACTCCAAATAATGCCCTCTCTTAACCCTGTACAGCTGAACACACATTCAGTAGCAGGAAGGACAACACACACCCATTCACCCCGAAACTCCCTCTCACCAACACTATTTAAAGGAATTATCAACCACTTTCTAGCCACAAGTTAGTTGCTGAGTGATTTCCACAGCTTGCTACTGAATTAGTAGAAGTTAAACAGAAAATGCTGGAATGGAGAGAGAAATCAAATTAACATTTCAGGTCAACAGCCGCTGAGCAGTTCCAGCATTTTCCGTTTATATTTCAGATTTCCAGCATCTGCAGTATTTTGCTTTTGAGTTAGTCAAAGTGTTTGACAGAAACTGCTACTCAAAGTTGCTGACGTCTGCAGGGAGTGGTGGAAGCCTTGGTCTCACTTCAAGAGTTCTCCTCAGATCAATTGCTCCCAGACATTGGTGTTGTAGTTTCCATCACCCTTGGCCTGCAGCATGACAGGGAGATTGAGCAAATGTAACACTGAGGAGGATAAATTGCTTGAAGGGGGAGGAGAAGGACTCCCTGTAGGAGGCCATATCCGCATAGGGTCTTCCGAGAGTGTTCTCCTACCTCAACTCATTGAGGACAACTCATTGTGTACAATGTCTCCGTTTCACTAAGGAGGTGCTCATGAATTCTACCATCTCTGACAGACAGACCTGCAACCTCAGAGCGGGACAAGGGTGGCATTGCCAGTGCGTGTAAAGGTGACTGTGGCCATGAACTTCTTTGCATTGGGTTCCTTCCAAAGAAAACCAGGC